>NC_066374.1:10313679-10627358 GCF_013377495.2 Cygnus atratus | reverse complement strand
CCTCTTCTAGTGGTGTGTCTTCTAAATAAAGTTCATTCCATGGAAGCTGATAGCCTCCTCCTCATTCACGTTTATAAAACTGCAGCACAACCTACAGCTGTCTAACAACAAATTTGCACACAATGGTGGTCCTAATCCCTTGGAAGGGCATTGAGAAAGGGCTGGGAGGGTGAGATGCTCTGCAAAGGAGCAACGTAGCTGAGGAGTCACTGCCAGGAGCCAAACAGACCTCACTGCACATCAGCTGCAATGGGCTTCAACACTGCCCTGCTACCAAGAACCAGAGTTAAAAGGATGTGTTGCTGGCAGCTTCTTCACACTACACTAGATTCTGTGGGATCTTCTACCCTTTTGAAAAACTGACACCTCAATGACTTTAGAAATATAAAATGAAAGCTTCCCAAAAAAAGATTTTTTTTTTAAGGTCTTACATTTCTAGTTTAAGCTGTCTCCCAGCTACAACAGCAGTAAAACATTTTTCAGAGGAAACAATTTTCTTCTTTTTCATCATTCTGTCTCCACCTGAGCCACAAAGAAGTCAGAATATTTTCTGAGCAGCTACTGCCTTATTCCCTTTCCCCACTCTCACTTTACCAAAAGTGATGTGGTGTTTCCCATCACCAAGAAAGTTGAAAGGCTTGATCAGACTGCCAATGAGAATAAATAAATAAATAAATCAGAATAAAAAAGTTTTGTCAGGTGAAAATGGATGAGAAAATTCGAAGAAAGCAACCTATTTCTCATTAAGAAGCCACTCATTTAAAACAGCTTCAACTCTTTTGCTAAGGCGTTCTCTTAAAGAAGAGGGTTTAGTACTTGCTGCTAAAAATATTTTTAACCTGGGCCAATATCAATTAAATCTGTAAAACCTTGGAAAATGAAGCCCTGTGATATACAGAGACAGTAAATCTGTCTTCACCACCTCACAGAAAACTCAGAGTCCCAGGAACCAGGCAGTGCTACACACTGATGGCTACACTGCAAAGAACAGCTCCAGCCCTGGTCCTGGCCAGGAGGACAGGGCTAAAGAGCAACACCAACTGCCCAAGGTGTTTCACAGGGGGATTAAACGCTGATAAAAGCTACTAAGATATCATGAGAGTGTAGCCTACATGAGAACAGCCTTCCTAAAACAAAAACGGAAGGAAAGACAGCTGGAACGGCTTTGGGGTGTGCTGATCATGGCCTTTTTCCAAGCAGGACTGCCATCCTTTGGAAGTGACTGGCACCAGAGTGCCTTGTTTCAGGAGACCTAGAGAGAGGCATCCACAAGAAGGCTACTGAGGGATTCCCTCAGCTATTGAGGCACTGAGATACTTGGCAAGATGCTCTCTGGAAACTGCAGATACAGACGCTGTGCAAGCTCCCTCTGGGGCTTTTAAGTAGTGTCTGACTCAAATGGAAATCAATGCAAGGCTGGAGTCAACTACTCTGGAGAGGAAAAGCTCTGTTCAGAGCCAAGAACAGGCCAACCTCTTTGTACCACCCTCAGCTAAGAAGCAGTGTCCCAGGGCCCCTGATGGCTTGTGGGGAGGGAGCAGCACACCAAGGGGAGCTCAGGGGGGCTGCTCCATGTTTCTCTTCACCACAGCACTGGGTTTTCCCCGTTTACCTGCCTTCTGCTCTCTTCCTTCCTTCACTTAGGCTCTACCCACAGCCCTTCACCCCTATTCTTAGAGACAGGACTATGCCCTGGTCCCAGAGTAGCCCATGACCAGAAAGCCACACTGTCACCTGCAAGGGAGCAGCAGAGCTTCTCCTGGATATCACAGCACAGGCTGACAGGGTTTAGCAAGTTTGTTTTGCAGAAAAACAGCCTCTTCCCCTCTGTCCCTACACAAGGCTGGAGAGGGGAAGTTGCTTCTCATGCAAGGAAAGCCCCTAAATTACAGCTGTATCAGAAGCCACTGCAGTAACAGCCTCAATGAGCCAGCCAGGCCACTGCCCCGCTAGGGAAAGACACCACTATGAAGCCAGTTCCTAACATGGGACAGGACAGCATTTACTCCAGGCCACACTCTTGCCCCTTTCTGCACCAGCAGAACACCCCCTGCAGACAGCACCAACCGTCTAAACAAGCACAGAGATCGGGGCAAGGGGCATCACTGGTATCAACAGCACCCGCCCGCAGGCCTGCACGTGGAAGAAGCCCGTAGGGACAAAGGATGAGAACAGCGGAGGAGATCGGCAAACAGCCGGGCCCTCCGCAGCAGGCCCTGCCAGCAACCTTCTGCCCGCCCCCGCCCAACAAAGCGCCCCCACAGCCGGGCCGGGCGGGCGGTGCTGCTGCTGCGGGGCAGAGCGCAGGGGGCGCGGTCCTGCCCGCCCCGCCCCGGCCCCTTCGGGCTCCGCCGCCGTTCCGCGGCTTCTGCTGCCCCCTGCCAGCCACGGCGGGGAAGTGCGCGGCTGCGGCAGGGCCGGGGAAAGGCGACGTCCACCGGACACTTTCAGAAGGAGAGCGGCGAGCCCGCGTAGGCAGGAGGAAACATCCTGCCCCACACCAGAACAGACTCCCGAGGCAGCATCCAGCAGGAAGACCTTCGTCCCCCCTATCCGCCCCGCAAGTGGCGGAGCTCAGAGAACCACACATCAGCCAGGCCACAAAACACCCATCCAGTGCTCAGAGCAAGGCACTTGTTTAACAGAAACCTTGACAACTCTCCTGGTGATAGCAGGTTACCAGAGGAGCACTGTAGAGCAAAAGCAGCAGTGATCTGGGTGTACAAAGGCACAGCTCGTTTTATTTTTATTTATGCATTCCTGCAGTGAAGTGACCAAAGAGCAAGCAGACAGGTTGTTCCCTGGAAATCATTGCCTAACAGGAATGAGACTTGTCTGAGAACTGCTTGCTCTCCAGAATCCTGCAAAGCCCTGGTTCTCCAGTTAAATGGACAGTCCAGCTTTTCTCTAAGAATACCTCCCCACACACACCCCTCTTTTTTTTTTTTTTACATAGTTCCTCTGGCAGCTCTTCATACATGCTTCCCAGAATATCTTGGCAACAGTCACTTGCTCCAAAGCAAAGAAAAACTGTAGAACAATAATAGCATCACCTGCAGACATGTGCCACAGCCATTCAGGTCAGACAGTGCGTTTCTGGTAACTGGAAATGTCTGTGGGAGACCTCTGCTTTCCTGGATTAACTTCCATTTTAAAGTGAAGCTTATTCAAACATTCACACACCAGTGATGCATGCAACCATCCCTCTATAGGTAAAATGACCATAAGATGCTATTTTTGTATCCAGACTTTTTTAAAGCTGATCTTGATCAGCTAACTGGTAGCTTGTTAGCATTTTTCAGGGACAGTCAGTGTTTAACTTACAAGCTCCACTAACCCAGACAGGGCAGACCCCAGCCTGTAAATCAACCCAGCAGCAAAAATGCTAAAGCCAGCAGAACTGCTGATCACCCCCCCAGCCCAGCACATGGGTAGTTCTTCCATCCCACTCTGGCCCTAACCTTTGTCTGTGCCTACCATAAGCCACAGAGTGCCTCTCTGAAAGCCTGCTCCTGCTGTGCTCCTCATTATCAGGACCTCTCCAGAGTTTGCATAAGACCATTGGTTTTGCTTTTCTTTCATATTAGGACTTTAATTACTACTCACAGCTTGTAGGTAAAACCACTGGGTTCAATCCCTCTGTTGAAGAACCTTAGTTTGATCTCCAAGAGGAAGATCAGCTTTTAAGAACTACTCAGAAAATGGCATAACAGGGCATCTATTTCTTCAACAGATTTGCTTCCCTGCATTTGTTTGAAGTCTGACCTGATTATTCTTGCAATTGTATTTTTAATGCTCATCAGGTATCCTTTGAGAAATGGATAGTCACTTCTTTTTTAGATCATGCATATGCAATCAGACTAACAATATATAGCTCACCTGCTCTCCACAGCCAAAAACACATCCTTAACAATTAGCTATTACTTTCTTTGGAGCAGTCAGATGGGACAGAGGATCACTTTCTGATCTGCCTTGGGCACACGCACCAGAAGTGCCATCTGTCTTCATTGTAGGGAAGAATGCTATACTCATACTGAAATAAGCCAAAGGAAGTTGTCTCCCTGCCACTGTGTGTTTGCTCTATTCATATTAGGTCATACAGTGCTTTTCTGTTTCCTTTTCCCCTAAGTAAGGATCTCACATTTGTACAAGACCACCTAGATGATTGAATTGGTAAGTCCAGCTCCTTGTTTTTTTTTTATTCTTATTCCATACTGTCTGTTAGCCATTGCCTGGACATGGCACAGGGACAGTTAGGATCTCTTGGCACTTTGCAGTGGTAACAAGTGTGCCACTGAAAGGAGAGGCAGTGTAATTGAGCAGAAGCAGCAGCATCAGTTCAGCACTTGGTGTCTGGTGAGGTGATACTTACATGTGCTGGATCACACATCCTCCCCATCAGGCAGTACAACCTTAGCACTGGGAAAATGAAGCAGAGGGCCTATAAGATCTGCTGAGGAGGCAGCTGCTTACACTCAGCCAGACCAGCCCACAAAGGGAGCCTGAGACATCAGCTCCAGCCCATGAGCACACCCCAAGCTCTTCTGATTTGTGGCTTGTCAATTTTCACAGTTCCAGGGCATACGAGATTGAAAGGCACCTCCTTGTGGCTGGGAAATACCACCTCACTCAGATGTCACATCAGCTCAGCCCCCAGTGATCCAAGGCCAAGGCTGCATTTCTCTCAGCCTTCCTGTTGAGCAGCTGTCAGATTGATATCCCATCTCAGTTCTCCCCTCAGCACTTGCAGAGCCTCTATCCCTGCTGTCAAGCCTCCCAACAAGGCTGAGAGCAGGGACAATAAGCCCAGGGATGCAGGGGAGCTCCACACACACCTCAGCAGCTAGAGCCACAGTAACTTATGCCTGAAGGGGATTTAAGGCAGAAAGTTTGACATGCTGTAAAGTGCTGCCATAAGCAGAAACCACAGACATAGGCAGCCTCTGCACCTCATAAATCATCAGGAGGGGGCAGAGAACTGGCCACCATTTCAGTTAATTACAACTGTTAATCATATTTTCATTAACCTGAAATGAAACTACCAGCATTCCCTCCTTCCCATCCCCCTATTTCCACCCCATGCCCCAAATCCCATTTCTCAGATAGCAATTCTTTGTCAGCCAGGACACGTGCTGTTGTTTGCAACATGCATCTGGGCAGCACCCCATTTACCAGGGCTTCTAGACCTTGCTACTTTGCCTCCTCCACATCTGCATTCACACTCCTTCCCAGACCTCAGTATGCACACATTGTCATCGCTGTATAGATGGCATGTTTATTCCCTACTCACTCCTTTTGCCCCACTCCAACAAGCTCTAAAAGACTCTGCTCAAAGCCACTGCCACTCTAATGTAGCTTAGAGTGTGGAAAGCATGCAAAGTCCATGCTTTTGGCTGTCAGACTTCCTAATATATTAAACATGTTGCTATAAGAGAATGCCTGTCTTCCTCCCCTTTTTTAGGGGACTGATGCTACAAGCTTGCTCCTATAAAGGACTGATCTCACCATACACACCTGTAAACCAAGCTGCTCATTCCAGATATCCCACAGGACTGAGACAGGCAGGAGGCATGTGGAAGTCTTGGGCCTCTCCACACCCCAGGTCTGCTCATAATTCCCTGTCAGCTTCCACTTCTGCTCTCTCCATGAGAAGGGGGTGTTGATTAATGTCAAATGAAGACTTGAGACACTACATCTTCCCCCAGTGCACAGAGAAATAACTAGCATATTTGAGATCCCCTTTGCCTATGCTGCTACAGCAGCATACCTGAGGGGATAGCACACCTCTAGGGTTGCGAGGTGGATTCAGCATCTCCCTGTCTTCACTTCTTGCCTTTTCCTGCTCTGGGCCTGGAAAAAACCCTCCTCCAAGACAAGGCATCACACCCCTCTTGCCTTTCTACTCTCAGGAAAGTAGCCCCTGAGCAGAGCCAGACACTCCCCAGAGGAGCAGCACTGTCTCCAGCCCTGCCATGCACAGGGCACCATGTCAGCTGAGCAGCACTTAGTGCAGGAGATGGAAGCAACTGCATAAGCAAGAGCTTGCTGCTCAGCTTGCTTCTTTGCTCTTGGTTTACACAAGGTCACTCCCAAAGTGAACTAGGTGGGTTGAGAGATGATCAACTGCTTGGCTGAAGCCAAGGGGTAGGGCAGCACTTCCTCAGAGTGCTGCCAGATTTCTTACCCAGGGATGTCTCACTTCCTCCCCAGTTTCTTAGTCTCTTCAAGTCCAAGAGTGAACTCAACTTTTTGCTGTTACATTACCTGCACAGCTGAAAGGAGGTCAGAAAGCCAGCCAGGGAAGGGAAGAGAGTTTGGTTGTAAGTCAGGACCAGACGCTCCAAGTTCCACAGCTGCTTTGTTATCTCCCTCTCCCCCACTCTCCAGGAGCATCAGATGTGCTAAGCAGCCTGTGAAGGTGTTAATGGAGAATGTATCACCTCTGTCACAGCTGCAGTGCAACAAGGCACCCAGCACAGAAATGAGATATAAAGAGTACTTACTCTCAGTGTGAAAACTGCTGGGTTAAATATAACAGAGGATAGCTGGCTCCAGCAAGCAGAGCTGATCTCTTCATTTGATGGCAGAGTGGTTACTTTGCCAAACATAGCCCTCAGTCCCCACGGAGCTGGCAATTTCTCCTGTGTTAAATGTGTATATACATTACCAGGTATGATAGAGGTGCATAAATTGCCTTCATTATATATATTTCCATGGAAAATGTCACAACATCTCAGACAAGCCCAGCTTTTTTGTTCACTACAATTTGATTGGTCTGAGTAACAGCAGTTCCTGCAGAGGCAGGTGGATTGCAAAGACGGGCTAAGCAAGCAGCCCTGGCAGCCTTGCACTGAACTTGCCATGAAAACCCCTTCAGACAAGGGTCAGGAATTTAGGGAAAGAATTGTAGGTCTGTGTTCACCTCAGTGTCCTGTTGAACAGCAAATCAAATTCTTTAGCTGAAGAGAGACAGATTTTGGTCTTTGTTACTGTGCTCAGTTGAGTAGGAGGGAGGGAAGAAAGCAGAAGCTGGTCTGTTAAAGGAAAGCCTTTTCTGACCCCATTTCCCAGTCTTAGTCTACATTGCTCTCCAGTTCCACAAAAATCGCTTCCACATCCCCAAAGTGCTACATGAACTCCTGCCCTCATCTCCCAGAGACACACCATGAACATGCAAGGCCCTTAAGAGCAGAAACCACAAATTCCATCAATACCCAAGTTTTTCCCTCTTAGTGCCCTACCATAAACAAGATATTTGATCTAGGCACACTGGTAATATACAGCAAAAGTGGGTTTTGTTTTGATTCTCTAGTGAGATAAACCCCCTATTCTTCAAGTTGATTGAGCCTGTACCTCCTCCAGGCAACTGCCAAGGCCTCTGTCCCTCAGCCACGCACAGCACAACCCTGCTGCAGGGAAACAGTGCTTGGGGAAGGGGTCTCCTATGACCCTGCTGAGCCAGGAACCTTATCTTAGAATAAGAACACCCAGCTGTTGAACTAGAGGCTTTTTTGCCCAATTTGCACCACTGACAAAGCATAATTAGGTCAGAACACACCTAACTAGTGCAACCACCAGTGCTTTCAGTTTCATGACTTTGGCTTGAACTGTCCAGAAAGATTGAAGATTCAAATTAATGACTCAAAGGAAGACATCAGGCATACAACACCCCAACTTTCCCTTAAACAGAACAGACAGTACAAGATGAGTAGAAGCTTCATTTTAGGTGACCTTTCAAACCCAAAAGCCGGCACAAGACATGAAGGGAAGTACATTGCCTCTGCTTGAATGCAGTGGTCATATTTGTGAGGCAACACAGCAGCAAAGCCTTGAGTGAACATACATTTATTAATACCATACAGAAGAGATGCCCTAGTGTTCATAGAGCAAGCCCAGTGCTTGGTTCAGAAAAGCTTTAGCAGAGCCCAATGGCCCAGGGAGCTTTGCTGCACCCCAGCAGGCAGAGCTGCCCTGCTAACAGACAGGACAGTTTCCTGCAGCCTTACTTCATAGCCCCTGAGAGACTCTGGCTGCACAGAACAAGCCCAGGTAGGGCAAGGACACTGCAGAGAGGCCCCAGGATTGCTATAGGTCAGGGCCTGCTTCTGTGGCAGCCTTGACAGTTAGCACCTGCCTTCTGGTTAGAGCTTTAGCTACAGATTTCCTCAGCCCCTTTATGCTTACCTGACCCACCATGCCCCAGACAGTCAGAGTGAGGATAAGCTGCATTTGTAATATCCCATCACTCTGACAGCACAGACTACTTGGCATTCACCCTAGGTCTCCCACAGGATCATTTGTAATCCCTTGGACTTCAAGTCCAACACAGGACATCCTTATCAGCTACCAGTGAGGAGAGCTTAAGTGCCAAATAAACACTCCATGAGTTACAGACCTGCTCTCCCAGCTAAGCTGCTCCCACACCTTGCACCTGTGCTAGACCACAGGTACTCACCATTATTTAAAGCTAAACTTCAAATACAAAGCCCTCTAAATTTAGCAGTAAACTGGGTTAGTTTGTCCCTCTAGTTCCCCATGGAGAAACAATACTTGCTTGCCTCATTTCTACCATAAAAACTAGCCTTCATAGTTTGAAATTAGACAAGGAAAAAAATCAAAGCCAGCATTTTTAATGGCAAGGATAATTAAGTGTTACATTCACTGCAACTGCATTCCTTATTTATCTGATTGCATGAGAGTTTGTGTTTACAAGAGGTCTCCAAATCAAAACTGTCCTTCTAACAACTGTCCTTGCCAAACATACTCTACCTTCATCCACCTGAAGTTATTGGGCTCAGCTGATGAGTGTTAATCTGAAATTTAAGGACCCAGTAAATAGAACTCACCTAATCACCTCTGGCCTCAAACTCCAGGAGCTCAGGCCTTGCACCCTTAACAAGAGTTGAGCTGCTAAGCAATTCCTTTTACCAGACTAACTACCAACAACATAGGAAGACACTTACTTTAAGAGTCAGCATTAATATTTACTAACTGAATGCAAACTGCATAACAGCTCTTATCTGTGCTAGGCTTAAGAGCAGCCCAATAAAGGCATGGCAGCAAGACTTTTTGTAGAGATACATTACATCTGACCCAGGGATGTGCCAAGAGAGCTTGTTTTAAGTGAGGATCTTTGGGAAAGCAAGGAGATTCATTGCCTTAAATGCATGGTATAAAACTGGGTTAGACAGGACTGCTCTCCCTAGGGAGCTGGCTCTGCCAGTCACCTGGGGGAAGTATCTTTTAGATATAACTCAATAATTCTCAGTTACCCACTGCATTTTTAAGATCATGGCCCTCTACAAACCCAGCTTCCCTCCTCAGCCAGGAGCACCAGCTTGGTGGATGGCACCCTCAGCCCCATGTTTTTTCCTAGGGTGAGTGGGGGCACACCACAAGGAAAGGCTACTGCCCTCCTTGCTCCCCTGCCACAGCCCACACCTCCACAGCAACTACAGCTTCAGTATCCCCTTGCTCTGCAATATGTCAGACTAATCCAGGTCACTCTCCATAGAAACCCCAAGGAACAGCTGCTAGCACATCCCAGCCTGTTTTCAAGGAAAGGCCACATACAGGGTTTGCCAGCTTTCTTATATCCATGATAATTTCCTCTTCATTTTAGTACCTAGCATCATGACACAAAGCAACACAGCCTGTAGCTAGAACACCATGCTCAAATTTTCAGCAGCATCTCAGACAGCAGACTCGCTGCCAGGAGAACTGAAAAGCAAGATGCATATTAGCCTTGTTTCTCCAGGCTGAAAGTAGTGCTTTGAAGACACAAAGGGGAAGGTTTCAACTCACCTGAAGCATTTTGCTAAAAATAGCTTCTCTAACCCCATCAGATACTTAGGTTAGACTGTTGGAGTATTTTAAAAGAAAGGCTATACATACAGCTTCCTTCTCTCACCTCAAATTTCTGATCAGCAGCTGCTGCTGTGCATACACAACACTATAGCAATTCTACCTTTAGGGCTCGGTCAAAGTTTGGGTCTAGCTCAGACATAATACATTTGCTATAGGGCAATAATAGCTCAGATCCCATCAACACTTTGCAGAGGAACCACAGAACTTAATTCACTGCAGAAGGAAGTCTAAAATAAAAAGCAGAAGCAAGAACCAGCACCTAGCTAGAGCAAAGGCTAAAATCAAGCTCTGCAGTGCAGACACCTGCCTCCGAGGGTATCTATTTGCACTGCTGACATGGGGTCCCTCATCCAGGGCCAGGTCTCCTCCTCCATACTCCACAGACCCACCACAAAGAAACCAAATACAGCCTGACACCTCCCACAAAAAACACATAGCACCACATTACAATCAAGTAAGATCTCCGATTGTGGTCAGCAGGTGATTGACTGCAGATTTACTGCAGTTTGTGGGGTGGATCCAGGGGCTCCCTACCCTACCACAGGTGGGCATGCTGCTGGGGGCTTGCACCTCCCTGTGACTGGAGAGGAGATGGATGCTGGCAGCAGTGGCCAGGGCTGCTGCTCCCAGGATCACATTTGGTCCTGCTCAGACTGGGATTGCCCCAGGTGAACACAGAACTTTCCTAAGATGAACAATGCTTAGAATAATTCCTTAGCAAACATCCCACCTGGAGAGCAAAGCCTTCCTCTCCTATGTCCTGTTTTTGCAAGAGGGTTTTTTCACTGGGCTTTAAAGTCGTCTTGTCTGCTCCAGATCACCAGTGAGAGATGATGTTTGTGCTAATGCGCAGCTACATATCCCAGGGCAAAGGCCAGGGAGAAATACTGCAGGAGAGCGGAGAGGGAGGGAGAGGAATTCCCTGAGCAGAAATTATTTTGAGCAGAGAAAGCTGCAGAGCAGTGTGGAGTGAGGCAGAAGAAATGCAGGAGAGGGAGGTGGCTGTGCTGGGGGAGATGGAAAAGAACAGAAGAGTGGAAGCTCAAAAGGCTCCTCCAGAGAGGAGGGGTGGGTAGGATGCTGCTCACAGGGGCTCTGTAGAGGTTCCCTGTCAGGAGCAGGCTAGGCTCAGCCGTGCTTTCCCCTGCAAGGGGATTCCCTCTGCCACCTGCTATCGGTCCTGGCACAGTGACAAGCTACTGGAGTGGATTTTTTTCCCTGCATACATGGTGGAGGTATAGAAAAACAGCAGCCTCCCTCCTCCCATGCAGAGGAGCAGGATTCCCTCCCCTGCCAGGCAGGATGCTCCATGCTAGGGCTGGGCACTCACACAAATCCAAGGGACCTGTCCTCAAGGAAAGCCACTGAGGGGTGTGCTCAGCCTGTCTGCAGGATGCAGGGGGAAGGGGCCTGTGCCAGCAGGGTGCTAAGAAAGGGATTCAAAAGCTCAGTCCCTGGTCAGAGACAACATCTCTGCCTGCTGACACTGAGATGCTCCCCACCCCACAGCCATGCTGCGATCCTGTCTGTCCACAGGAAAGACAACACCCAGACACCAAGTGGCCTCACAAAACTATCAAGCATGTGCAGAAGTGGCAAGCAAAGCTGCCCAGGAGATGCAAGACCCATGCTTTGTGCTTCACACAGACCAGTTCTTATAGCTTCCCACATTTATGAAAAGGGGCTATGACTACCCAACCACATATTCAAAATAATGCCCCATCATAACAGACTGCAAGAATTTTATGGCCTAAAACCCTACCTTAAGTTCCAGCTGCATCTTATCAGATAACCACTGATCTTCTGTAACATAGACTTCCTGAGTGACCTCAGGACGCTCACTTTTCTTCTAGCTTCTATTTTTGAGGAAAATATCTTCATATATTACCTTAAGGTTTGCTTAGGAGCAGGCCCCTGCTCTGCCCAACCCTACTGAAGGCTCTGTTCAACTATGAAGTAATGCAAGAAAAAAATGCAGTGAAGGGGACTCAACTAATGTCTCCTTCCCAGGAGGACACCAGGTACCTGCCTTTCTTTGGGGATAGGAACTACAGAAGGGTCCTCAGAGGGCTGCTCCCACCAAGCAAGCAGCAAGAGCAGAAGTGCTTCATGAAAAGGGGCAAGTCAGAAACCAAAAGTGACCACAGCACAAGCAGAACCCTTACCAGCCAGGGTGCAGCCCCACCATACCTAAACAGGGTGAGCAGAGCAGGGTCCCACAGAAAGCAGTAACTCAGGTCCAGGATATCCAGCCAGAGACAAGGTTACAAAGCACACCTGAAGGCCCTCTGAAAGGTAGATCTAAAAGCAGCTACAGCACGGTCCAAAAGAAGGAGGAGGTGCAGGAGCCTGAGCTTAAATGGAGCCATGGCCATGGGTGGGTGTGAATGGGTGGGGGGTGTCCCAGATGGGGCTGGTTAGGGCACTCAGGACCCTGGCACAGCTGCCACATTGAAGCAAAACTCTCCAGAGGCAGCTGTGTCCTGACAGTTGTGCATTTTTCACTGTCCCAGATGACTTTTCCTCTTGTCACTTCTTGCTTTATGCTGTTGTGGTTCAGGAAAGAGCAGCACACAAAGTGCTGGTGTAAAGTGGGGGGATATCAAGAAGAAAGTGGTTAAACCCTCTCTCTCCCCTCTCCCCGACAGCTTGGACACAGATTATGCTGTTTTTCTCCCACCACAATAACATCGTTATTCAACTTGGCAGCACAAGGTGGAGTGAGTGAGTGAGAGAGGGAGAGTGTGTGCGGCTGTTTTTTTTTTTTTAATCTCCCAAACACTTCCCAGTTCTGCCAGTTGCGAACTCCTGCCCGGCCATCCCCGCCGCAGCATCCCGCGTTGCCATGCCGACACGGGCTGACATCCCCGGGTAGCAAAGGGAATGCTCCGCTTTTCTGGGGGCTGCAGGGTGGGAGGGATGTGCATGTGCCCGACTGGTGCTGACCCCTAACCAGGGCATTTTGGGGTTATTTTTCCCCAGAGCTTCCAGCGCCAGGCAATGATTTATCCCTCATCAACCCCTTTAAGGTGTCATCATCAGCGCTTGACTTAATCAGGACACCTTGGTGTGATAAGCAGCCTTCTCCTGACCCCCGTGCTTCCGCTGCAATATAGATATAACAAAGCAAACCGCTCCTCAGTCCCCGCAATGCCTCACCACCTCCCTGCCCTTGTCACTGCTGTAGGGGGTAGCAGCGCTGGAGGGAGCCCGCAGATCAGGGCAGCAGAGCCCGACTGCCCGGCCTGCTGCCAGCATGGTTTCTTTTAGAGCGTGTTTAAAGCACCAGCTTCCTTGGGAGATGTCCTACAGGGCTGGCCAGGAAATAAAGAAAAGAAAGTTTGATGATCTTTGCTTCTTTCCACCAGGGCGAAGATGCCAGCGGGAGAACTACAGCTTTAGATCTGAGTGCTGCCGCCAGGAGACAACAGCCTGCCCAGGGTGCCGGTGGGATCTGGGGAGAGGGAAGCAGTAGATCTGCTGCCTGGTCCAGCACACACCAGGCTGTCCTTTCTGGAGGTAAAAATATCCTTGTGGCCATCTGGGGAAGGGGCACAGGGCTCGTAATGGAAGAAAATGCAAGAGCACACTGCTAACCAGCACTCGCCTGAGACTGGGAAAAGAGGAATCCCCTGGCATCAGGAGTGCCCCTTGTTTTGCCTGGTGGTCACAAGGCATGGATGGCTTGCAAGGTGAGGGGAGGTTGGATTGGACTAGGTGATCTCCAGAACCCCCTTGCAGCCGGTGTTTCTATGACTGAATCTCTGGGAATCACTGGCTTGTTGGTTCAGGTTTCTCTGCAGAACTGGGCAGACATTGCTGGAGGGATCGTGTGTTGATGATGAAGGGAAGAGATGAAGGTCTGGGTCCAGCTTGAGCTGTGGGTCACTTAGGCTTTGCAATACGCTTCTGCTGGCGGTCCCAGGGGAGGCAGCAGTGGGATTTGCTTTTATTCAGTAAAAGAAACAAAACAGAATGCATCACTGATATCTGCAAAACCAACATGGCCAGCTGCTGGCTTTAGAAAATCACAACCAGACAGACGTGTGACCACACCGTGTCTGTTCTCTTTGTGCTTGCTAGGATTTCTGAGCCTAGCATCAGGCCACCTCCTACAGCCTTTTACTTTACAAATGAGGGCCAGAAACTCTAAAGAAATAAAAGAGTAAGGTGAAGTTTCCACGAACTAGGAGCTCAGGATCACACATCGCCTATGGGATCTAGACCAGCCAGCCCCTGGTGTGGGCACCCACTGCCCACCCAGCCAAGTCTTGCTGGGTCCCAGCACAGCCCAGCACAGCCCAAGACAGCCTGGGGCCCTGCTCACCTGGGCTGCTCCTGCCTGCGAGCCCCTACCTGCACATCCCGCAGGGGTGCTGAGTGCTGTGGCCACTGCTATTCCCATTCATAAAGAAAAGTGCTTTTCCATCCCAGAGGAGTTTTGTACTTAAACTGCATTGCAGGAACACATTACAGCTCCCTTTCCAGTCGCTTTGTTCTCCTGCTTCCCTGCAGTTTCCTTGGAAAAGTTCATTTTCCCTGTGGACTTCCTTTAGGTTTAAACATTTCCCCTCAACGGATTTGGTGAGCAGAGAAAGCTTCAATTTGGAATCTGAATAGAAATAATTTGTAGCACCTTGGTGTACAAATTATGGGCATACATTGAGAAAGCTTGTACACCTCTACCCATGCCTTGGTTCACAATACGTATGAGACACAGCCTCAATTTTGGTCAATAGCTTTCCAAGAGCTCTTGTGCTAACTTCAACTCACTTTCTACTACTTTCTGCAGCAGCTGGCACCAGCATAAAACAAATGTAACATGCTACTAAAGTGTTATGCACTCACTTTAGGCTGGTGCTAGCTGCAGCAGGAGGTGTTGGCTGGTGGAAAATCAGATGTTTCTGCTATTGCTTCAATTATAGATAGCTCTTCCTGAGAAAAGACTTTTCTGCCTGCGAAAAGGGCAGTGGAGTGAGAGGAGAGTGACCCGGCATGAGGAAGGCTGGGAGAACATTCACAGCTCCTCTCTGCTCTGCATGGGGAACATGCTGTAACCTTCTTCTTCAGACAAGTTTTCTGGCTATCACTATTTAAAAAAAAAAAAAAAAAAGAAAAGTTCTTTCCTGAACAAAGCTCACATTATGGCAAGGACAGGCATGTTTAGTGACACAGCTGGCACAGGCAGGCTCAGCGTGACCAGCACACATCCTGGTCTCCCAACTGCTTCATCCTGTGAGTGCCAGCTTCGGCCCAGAGGAAAGCTCCCCCTTAGCTCTTGAGCTCCGTGCTCAACCCTAATTTGTAAAGGGAAAACAATTGGTTCATTTTCTCAGGAAACTCTTGTGATACAAGATGGAAATGATCCACAGAGAAAGACTGATCTTTTTCCTTGATGCTCATGATAGAAGATTATAACACATTTTGTTCTGATAACAGAACAGTTTCAGTCCTTATCAGTTTAAATTTAGTATTGCATGATATTAGAAATTACAAGAAAGGTACAGATAAAACAAAACTTATTCCAAACATCTTAGAAGTAGCAGTAGTTAGGAAAAGTTGTTGCTTTTCTTTCCAAGTTGGGATAAATCGAGTCCTGAACTTGGAATTTCCTGCCAGGCAGCCGTCCTGTTGTAATGCTGTTTTCAGTCAGGCTGGATGGAAAAGCATTAGGATGGAAAGAAACAAGCTAAAAGGTTTATCTTAATTATTAAGACTGTAGAGCAGAGCATGGGGAAACCACAGTCTGTTGCAACCCTGCTACTGCATCACTGTGTGAGTGCGAACAAGATACCTTGTTTTATGTGTCCCAGAGGAAACATGGATGGATGCCTCCTCCTGAGGACACTGTGAGATGGCGTGCTTACTCTAAAAAAGCAAAAAGGGAAGCAAAAGAATGGCCAAAGGGACAGCTGACATCTTTTATGCAACATATTTTGTGCAGGGACAGTCTTGTGTGGGGTTCAGTGCTGAAAGTGTGCTGAAATGCAAGCAGAAAGAGGTGGGGAAACCTCATGCACAGGACAAAACAACAACCCCAAACATTTCTTTGGGATGCCTGTGGCAGAGGTCCGCAGCCAGGACTTGTGGTGCCATGCTCCAAGGGGGGGAATTTCAAGCCTGAGGTGCAGCAAGACCTGTGGCTTTGAGTGGGGTTACCCAGTCCAGGAGCATTTCTTGTGGATGGAAAGCAGTTGCTCTTCTTGTCTGTTTGCCCATGTCTTACATTATTTTCTCTCTTTTTTTTTTCTTCCAATTTTAATTTCCAAACAATTAAAGTAAAGAAAATGAAGGATAGACTCACAACTTCTGTGCTGAGTGAGCCAGACCTGTCAGCCTGAGCATCGTCCCTTAGGACAGCCCGACTGGGGCTGGGATCCTTTTGGGACTGGCCAGAGAGGTAGTGTTATACCCAGTGAAGCCTTGTGTGGATGCTCATTGCTCAGAAAAAATGTCCCTCAGCCCAAATCAGCACAATCAACCTTGAAACTTGGGTGAGGTCTCCAGGGACTGTGAGGGCATCAGGAGTATATGAATTCCTTGGAGAAGAAATCCGATTCAGAGGAAATGTGCATTTTCCTGCAGTTCCTTGGGGCAAAGAGAGACCAGAGCTCTCCCTGTAAGGTGACAGCCATGAGCCCTTGCAGCTCAGCCAGTGCCTAGGTGCCTTCCCTGGATCCTTCTTCCACCTCCCCTTCTCTGGCTTCTCTCTTTTCCTCCTTCTTCATTGGAATTTCTCTCCCTCATGCTCCTTGCCACGTTTCTGTGTCTGCCTTTGCTCCAAGACACATCCCTCTCTGCAGGGGCGCGCTCCCCTTCCCTGTGCCACGTGCGTGGAGCCGGAGGTGCTCCTCTCGGCACAGCCCTGCAGAAGGCTTGCCCTGTGCTCCATCCCTCCCAGCCTGTTACCAGGCAACACAGCATCACGCAGATCTCACTCCCAACCTCCAAAACAAAATGTCTATACGGGGGATTTTCCTCCTGCTCCTCCAGAGAGGAACCTCACGGACATGTTGGCTGCTGGCTGTGCCTGAGCACTGCTCTGCCTGGGGCAGGGGGGCTGGGGTGAGGGCAAAGAAGGGGCACCTGTAACTTCTGGCACAGCTGGGACCATTTCCTTGTCCCTTCCCTGCGTTGTGTGCCCATGCTTGACATCTTCTTCCCACTCTGCATTCAGAAGGGATTGGCAGGAAGGCTTCTGCCAAACTGGGGGACTGGTGCTGTGTTTGCCATTACACTGGTGCAAATCCAGAGTAATTCAGTTCAGGTCAAGGCAGCTTCTCACCAGCATAAGAAGGAACACAGAACTCATCTCAGTTGTTTTCTCTTCCCTGGCATTGGCATACATAACACACAAATTTGGGGCTTTGCACGCTTACACAGGAGTTTTGTTTTCATGTCTACAGAGTGAATGCTCAAACGACTTCAGAAGTTGAGGCATGACCAGAGCTTACGAGCTGTCAGCAGGCTGATGGACTGTCAGACCTATTTCAGGAGCAAGACACATGTCACACTGTCTTCTATCCTATAATGTACAAATTGCATTTCATGACAGCAATATAACACTCCTGAGAGCAAATTTTGGCACAATTATCATCCTTCTCAGGTCGTAAAAGTCACTCAGCTCTTGGCCACCTGTTTTAGAGCTGTCAGCCAAAGCCCCTTGCAACCTCCGCAGTGGCTGAACACCGTGGGAGAGCACACATGAATATTAGCTCACAGAAAATACGGAGTTAACGAGGAGAACACATCATGTGCCCGGTGAGAACGTTTTACAAATTCCCTGTCCCAGACAGGAGCAGTTGTAGAGGAAGCACGTATCTGCCTCGATTTCCCACTCGAAAAATAAAACCAGGAATTTATGATAAGCAAAGGAGTAGGGTTGTTCCTTCTGCACTCGGTCTTGGAAAACTTGACAGCAATTTCATGTTCTCTCTTTTGTCTCTGCTCTGAGTAGAAAGCCCCAATAGGCACCTCGATGTGTGCAACGCCAGTGTCCTTCACCTTCCAGCGGGGGGACTTCATGCGTTTGCTTCTCACCCTGGAGCTCTCAGCCTTTGGGACACTCCCTTCAGTAACATGTCTGTGCGGTCCTCCCATGACATTGCCACTTTTTATTGCCCTCCACCCCATGGCACCACAGGTCATCTTTGTTGTGTCCAGAGCAAATACAGCTTGGGTCCACCCGAGTAGGAAAGGCATGGGAGGGAGCCCCTCTGTCTACAACCACTGGGTTGCTGCCCATGGAAGAAACCGTCAGGAGCTTTGGGATAAATACAGATGAAATCTTGCTCACTCCTATGTGCCTGTGTAGATGGGGGCTTGACCAGCATCATGCTAATGGGGGAATTGGGTCCCCTGCAGCCTGCAGGCACAATTTCTTTTATTGTTTGCTGCAGCTCCTCAATGTAGGAAGTGAAAGTGGCAAAGCTTTGGGAGAAGACAGCTTCAGGTAGCACCTGCAAGGTTTGCTCTGGAAAATCCCTGTCCCTGTGGCCAGTGGATCCCAGACGCCAATTTTGGGCTCCTCCTGCCTCCTGGGTGGTGGTGCTGAGAGGACCTCAAAGCACGAGACCTGTATGGAGGCTGAAGCCACCCACCCCTCCGTGTGGTGTTTAGGAATATTTTTTTTAGATCCTTGCAGCCCACTTCATTGCAACTTGCAGCACTTTTTGCTGGCTGCAGAACTGCACCCAGGAGGTCTGGCTGTGAAGGAGGCTGGTCTGCTGATGCAGATGGGAGGGAACATCCCCAGCACTGAGGAGTGCCACAGCCTCTGAAACTGGGGAATGCCCAACAGACACGCTCCGTGTCAGAGCAGATCCCCACCATTAGCAATAAGGAGCGGGGAGGCATTTTTTGTCACTTCTTAATGGTCTGCAGGGGCTGGAGCTCCTTGTCCTTGCCTTGGGCCCTTCGTACTGCCAGTGGTAACATGATCGGAAATGCCACTCCCAAAGGGCACCGCTGCTGTTCTGAATCGCAGTCATGGAAATTAAACTCGGGGCCTTTGATGTGCTAAGCTCCAACCCGAGGAAACCTTTTCCACAGACCAGGGGTTCACAGCCCTGAGGTGGGATGTGCAGGTGGGATAAGCTGAGGACACGTCGCTGCAGTAAGCAGCACCAGGCAGGCTCACGTGGCCGAGGAGCTGCCCCCGATGCCCACACAGAAGCCAGTAGACAGAGGACATAAAGCCATGCATGCATTTGTGAGAGGACTGAGGGTCTGAGCTCTACTTCCCCTGGCACACATGTAGGAACAAACTCAGGCCTCCCTGGGTGCCCCAGCCCCTTAGGCTGCCCTGTGGACCCAGCTCACTCGTCTCCCTTGTCACCAGCTTACACGGCAGATGCAGGTACATCTCGAGCAGGTTGTCCCTGTGCCACAGGCCTGGAGTAGTGGCACTGCCACTCTACGGGCTGTCCGCATGGCTTGTGAGTTTGTGGCATGGGGACACCACCATGCAGAGAGCTGTTCTTTCACTGTAGATCCAGGAGCTAAAGCTTCTCAATAGCCACAGCTGTCACAGCACTTCCACACTCATAATCGAAGGGCCTTCTCTAGGCCGTACCGTTTTTCAGATGAAAGAAAGCTCAAACCAGACAGGGTCTGCAGACTTGTAATAAAAGACGGCTGAAATGGGAGGTGGTGCGTGAACCCATCTCTGTTGAGAATCCTTCCTGCCACACTTTCCATCCTCTGGCTAAAGAGATTTGAGCACAGGCAAGATGCGCGGCTGCGTGCAAAGCTCTGCTCACCAGTTCACCCATTCACAGCTCCTAAAAATAGCGAACATTTCCGCTCACTCCAGAGAATTCTGCACTATCTTGCAAAGTGATGAAAGATCTTTAACTCAGCAAAGATGGAGAACCCTGACTATAGACTATGCCTTTGGGATATTTCTTTGGATATATACAGCTTCTAGCACATGGTGTGTCCAGGCACAGCGGCTCACGGGGCTGATATGTTAGGGAGGGATTTGTGATTTAAAGGGCACAGGGTTGCCAAAAATGATGGTCCCAGCTGTCTGAGCAGTTGCTGGTTGATGTCTACCACATCATTACATGGGGGTAGTGACTTGTGGTCTTCTCTTCCAGGGCCAATGCCTGAGGGTGATTACGTGGCACTGTAATTGCTGGTGGAGCCTTTGTCCAGTGGGATGGCTTGAGGAAAAACCTTTCCTGCTGGGAACCCAAGACCTGGAACTGCAAAAGGAACTGCACCGCCTTGCTGCACTACTTGTGCAGCCCCTCAGGGCAGCACTGATTTCTCTCTCCCATGGCACAAACCCAAAGATGGAGGGGGCACATGGACATGCAGCAAGTGCTGGACAGTTAAACACCAAAGAAAAAATAAAAAAAATAAAAATATAAAAAAAGGGGGGTGGGAGGCAAACTGCGCTATGGTGGCTATAGACCAGAAGCCCTGATCTGCCATGATCTGTAGAGGCTTTTGGCACAACACTGTCACACTGCCTGTGACCCTGTGACTTGGAGCCAGGGGTGGCCACAGGATGAGAAGGGAGGTCATGGTGTGGAGCTTGCAGCAGAGCAACAAGTAGGGGGGGAGTTCACATGGGTGATTTAATAGTGGAGGACAGCAAAAGGCCATGAACAAAATCCTCCATGGCTTCTTTGGGATGATTACAGCCACAGCATGTCATCTCCAGCAGCCTCTCCTGTCTCTATTTGGACTCAGAATATGAACTTCAGAAAAAAGAAACACTGCTGGGCTCTCTCTGGAGAGAAGAAGGGGAGGGAGATGCAGCCCTTGGGGTTTTGGGGGGCGGATTGAGGCTGCCAGTCTTCTGGAGGGAGAGAAACAAACATCTCAGTGAGCATCTTCACGTATCAAATGCGCATCAGCCTTAATGAGACTCAGCAGAGATGGGTGACTAATTCCAGAGCAGTCATTTATTCGTGAACATGGCTTCAGGTAGATTATTCAAGAGCACACAATGGTTTCTTTGAATGCATTTGCTGCTAAGCAATTGGCTTCCCAAAGTTTCACGTTGTGGCTGAGTGGTCAGATAATTCATGTGACACGGTTTCTGCTCCCGACTGGGTGAACTTGCAAGCACAAATGTCACCATTTGTGAGCATAATTTTCCTCTTCATGTATGCCTCTGACATTTGCTTTCCACTTACCTTTTTGCCAGTAACATGCAATCACAGCTGGTGGGATGGAGCAGTGCTAACAGGCCACAGAGGGAAGGAGGGGAGCGGCCCGGGGGGGCTATATGGGGCCTCTGGTGCCCAGAGAGAGGCAAATGCTGCTCGGCTCCCCCAGGAGCTTCTCTCTGGTACCCAGCAGCTTAATTCAGAATAAGTGTTTCAGAAACACGCTGCTGCCAGGAGATCTGTGCGCTGCAGCAGCAGTCGGTGAGGTTAATGCCACACTGTGCAGGGCTGGCAGCGAGGGGAGCTGGGGCTGCTCGTGTCAGGCTCAGGGCTCCCAGGGGCACATGTGCATGTGGGGGAACACGACAGCATCCCCATGTATCTGTGCCAGGGCTGGCTGTGTCCTGCAGCACGAGGCCGGGCACTCCGGATGAGCCACGAGCAACCAAAAAGGAGACAGTCTGCCATGTGGAAATGGTGGAATTGTCTGATCTGGGGCTTGGAGCTGAGCCTGGCCAAGTACAGCTCAGATCTGCTGGGCTGGTTCTTTTTCTGCAGGAAAATATCTGCAAGAAAATTCTGCGGCAATTTTCCTATTGCTTTGGAAGAGCCCCTTAGCAAAGGTGAACCCCTCCAGCCACAGGTATGATGGGAGATGAGCAGGGCTCATTTTCCACCATCAGGGGCTTTCAAGCCTCATCCTGCCCAGCTGTAGCCACACATCTGCTCTGCCCTCTTGGCCCAGAGGGCTTGGGGAGCTTCCACACACAGGTGTCAGCCGGTGTCGGCAGGGTACAGGAGGAGGGGAGCCCCCTTCTCTGAGGGTCCGTTCCCAGCTGCCCAGACCTCCAGACAGGAGAGCTCACGTGGTTCCTCGTAGGGCTGCAGCTTCTGCTCTGTGCTCATAGTGCTGCTGGGTCTCTTCCCAGGAAAAATTCCTCCATGGAAATCCATCACCACATGCCTGATCTAGAGATGCAGAGCTCCTTAATTATATTACTTTTTTTAAGATAAAAATCAGAAGCTGATACACAGGAGATTGACCATGAAGATTTCAATAACGGTTACCATTTCAGGGGGAAAAACCATAGCACCTGAAACTGAGCCTCAGCAGCATTTCTGGAAGTTTAGGCTCCCTTTTCCCAAACTTTGTTGTGCCTGTAATGCAGCACTCCCTGGGGAAAGCTGAGTATCCCTGCTGAGTTGGGCTTCCCTGGCCTGGAGAAACTCCCAACCCCACCAGAAGCTTCATTAGATCTTTCCAAGCTCCCCAGGAGTCCACCAGGCCCCTCTGCCCTGGGGCGTGGAGGGACTTTCAGTAAATCACCTTCTCCTTTATGTCTGTGGCTGAAGGAACAAGCCCAGCCTTTGCTGATCACACCATTTCAGACAACCCCAGCACCCAGCAGCTCCTGCAGCTCAGCCACTCTTGTCCAGGAGCATCCCCCTGCCTGCCAAAATGCTCCCACCTTTCTCTCCCAGTCTCTCCCCTGCTCCCACCTCCCCAGGAAAGAGCACAAATTCCCCTCTGCAAGCCAGCAGGGGTTAATGTTGTCAGCCATGACGTCAGGATCCCAATTTGCCCGGAGAGTCCCCCTCCCCATCCCCAAACTCCCTCTCTCCTCCCCTCCTCTTGTGACTTTGCAATGAGCAGCAAAACTCCACAGGAGCTGCGGCAACAGCACTAGGGAGAGATCCAGTCCTCCCTCGCAGAGCAGCCCTTCCCGCAGACAGGGATTTATTTATTTTCTACACATGCATATATGCATTTCTTCATTTACCGGGTTGCGTTTGATTTTCCCTTCCCCCCCCCCTTTTTTTTTAACCCTTTCAGAAAAGCCCCAACCCATCCAAGCGATGAGCCCCAGCTTTCCGTAAAATAAAACAACAGCGCGGTGGGGTTGCCTTGCCTCCCCTTCCCCCCTGGAAAATAAAGAGGGAGGGGGGAGCAGGTAGGTAAAATCCAGAATAAAATTGTGTTGCTAGATAACTCACAGCTCCCCCCTCGCGCGCACACACACACACACACACACCACTCTCTTTCTCCTCCTCCTCTTCTCTGAAGGTGGGTAGCAGGAGCCATGCAACATCTGCAGAACCGGATGGCAAAAGAGCAGGAGGAAAAATAATCCGAGTGGAGTGCTCAGGGGACGTTGAGTTCTTTTTCTTTTTTTTTTTTTTTTCCTTTTTTTTTTTCTTCTTCTTCTGCGTACCTGTGAGATTCAATTTCACATTTTGCTAAGCCCATTTTGGGGCATTTTATTTTTCTTTCTCTTGGGATTTTCTCCATTGCCAGAGGATGTCTCTTGTTGAGAGGATGCTGAAAGGAAGAAGAAACGAATTCTTTGACTGGCACTGAAGGAGGGGGGGGGGATATTTTTCCCCCACATTTTTTAGTTTTTCTCATTATTCTCTTTCTCTAGGAAATCACTAACTGGGGGGGGTTGGTTTCTTTTTTTCCCTCCCCCCCTTTTCTTGGAGGGGGATTTCAGGAGATCCATCCTTCTTTCCCCTCCCCTCCAAAGATTTTTTTTTCATCCTTCGTCTTTGTGGAAATGTGGACATTTCAGGCAGACAGATTGAGTGGAATTGTCTCTGCTTTAGCAGCTCTTTGTCTCGCCTGCTGTGCGCAAAGGTAAGGTTTGCGATCCCAGCCCGCAGGGACAGGGGGGCTGACACAGGATTTGTTTGTTTTGTTTGGGGGGGGGGTTCTCCATCGATCTGCGTGTGGGAAAGGGGAGGGGGTCCTTTCCCCAAATCGCTTCCCCTGCTGCCTGCTGCTGTTATTTCCCGATCCGTGACATTTTAGGGGGAGGAGGGATGCTCATACATGAGATGTGGAGCAGGCTCGCTGCAGACAGAGCCCACCTCACAGCCCACTTGCAGCACGTCCCCCCCCTCCGTGCTTGACCTGGGGGAAAATGGCAAAAGGAGCTGTTTTGCTGGGGAACATGGTGTCCATGGAAGCCGAGAGAGTGCACGGCACTGAGCTGTGTGCATACGCAGCCGGGCACAGGGCTGCCTTGGCCATGCCTGTGTGCACACACACGGTCCACACGCAGCCACACTCACTTCCAAGCGTGCTGTGCCTTTACCAGAGCCCCGGCTCTGCGGTGCACAGGAGGCAATGCCTACGTCTGTGACTACACTCAGATTTATGGCATGCCACATAATCATCCGGGGGGGGGGGGGGCAAGCCACTCAGATACATCCCTGCATGCGCACATTAATCGGTGCCTGTTGGGGTGCACACGCATGTGTATCACGACACGCCGACAGCACAGCACAGTTTACCTGCTCTGTGTGTAGCCATGCAAATGCTCGCACTAATTCCCTGCGTACTCGAGCTGCAGCTGTTCCTGCTGCATGCCTTGAGCTCTCCGAGCAATCCCAGCGGCCGGAGGCGTAGGCACCCATCCAGCCTGGACAAGGTGCACAGAGCACACCTGTTTGCATCGGCACAGGCAATTACCTGCCGCCTTCACACGCCAGAGCAGCGCTGCCTACTCCTCACCCTCCCTTCTCACGCGTGTGGGCAGGTGCCTTTGTACCTGTGTGCACGAAGTCTGCTGGGGTGGGAGCTGGGGCATTGCCTTGCCCAGCCACGCATGCTGAGCGGTGCGCTCCCGAGGCACATATGCAGGTCCCTGCCCAGGCTTGCAGATCTGTATATGCAAGGATTTATGTTCCCATAGTTATAAACACGCACATGCGCAGTCATGGCCACCTTCTCCACACCATTTGGGCATGGTTCTGCTGGGTACGGACACACACACAGGAATGCTTAGAGGCGGTGTCCAAGCAGTCGTGTAAAGAGCAATGCCCACATCAGTAGTCTGTGTTCAGACATGTCCCTGCATGTGCGTTTATATCTGCTTGTATCCTGGACCGAGAGTCCCCTGTAGTCCCAATGTACATCTCTGCACATCCTGGGGACAAACCACTCTGCCATGTGCACATGCCTCCAGCTACTCCCACACACCCCTGCCAGCAGCACGGTGTGCATGTATGTTGCTGTTTGGCTGCAAATGTACGTGTGTATGTAAAGCACATGCACGCCCACACAGCCAGGGACACAGTATTCAAAAATTCAGTTCACAGGCTGGATGTACGTGCTCCCTCAGCGGATGCAGACCCACATTTGCCAGGAATAGCACTTGCATGCAGCTGCTCACCCACAGCTGGGCAAATGCACAACTTGCCTGTCCAGTGGGAGGGAAGTGGCTTTTTGGATCAAAAAGATCACTGAGAGACATGAGACCTTGCCCATAAACACGATGCCAGCTGATACCCTCACGGGGCCAGCTGGTATCTGAGGAGGAAGAAGGACCCCTGCCTCCCTCTTCCCACTCTGCCCCTTTCTGCAGGGCCCCTGGCACGTTGCTTGCTGTCTCTGCCTCGATTTCTTTGCCTCTGTGAAGGAGGCAACACGGCTTCTGAGCTTGTGGCCTGTGAGGGGCCTGTGAGGGGCTGAAGAGAAGTGTCTAAACCCCCCTGAGAAATACTGAATATGGAAATCTATGAATATGGAAATGTGTACCCAGGAGTGACTATCTAGAGATGAGTAAATGCTGGTGCACACTATCAATCCACAGTGAGTGTATACACAAAAACACAATGCAAAAACTCACATACCTACATAGAAATCCACAGGTGCAGACAGACCTTGCAAGTACAGGCACTGTGTTGTGAAAATGTCCACCTGTGTGTACCTCTCTAGCCTTTTTTCAGTGAACAAAACGATGCAATCAAGCGCTATCTCTTTGTAAGGTGCCCAGTCATGAGGGCAGCTCAAGCACAACCCCAGCACAAGTGCTGAGCGGTTTGTCCACGCGTGAAGCTGGGCCTGAGAGGTATGCCATCTCACATCCATACATCACGACTCAGCTGAGAAACCCCTGCACATCCACAGCCTGGGCATCCAGAACCTTAACGCATGCCCAGACTCCCTGGCGGTCCCATTGCCTCCACCCACACCTGTACGGACAGCCTGGCCACCCGGCAGCCCAGCCTCTGGCACCCACAAACGCCTGTTTACGTGTACCTGCACAAATCACATCCACACCCCAGCGTGGACATCCTGACCTAACCCGACAGAGCAGGTTCTGCACCTGTAATCCCCTCCACGCAGACTTGGAGGTGGTCACGCACATGCACACATGCTCGAGCACATCTGCCACAGCTGCAGCCCTGGCGTTCAGTGCTTTCCTGTGTCTGCATGTTTGCGTGCCCACGCAGGTTCCCTGCAGAGTCAGCAGAGGGTGCAGACCTGTCTGTGTGTGGATGCACGGACATGTCAGCACAAACCCCGGTGTCTGTCCGGAGAGGTGCAGGGCTGGCTGGCAGAGGTAGTGCTACGGTGCACCTTGCTTTTGCCTTGGATGGATGTGGGAGGCAGTGTTGACAGGGAGACATGCTGTTTTGGTGGGTGACTGCAAAGAGCAGCGCTTGTCACCGGCAGGGCCCTTATTCTTATGCAAAACAGGGGATGGAGGTTGGCACAGGGGCTGGGTTTCAGTTGAGACAACCTATATACCCCGCAGCATTGAATAGCTTCAATATTTTTAGCATCCTCTGCATTCCGGTTTCCCACCTTCGGCTTTGCATTGGCTCGTGGGCTGCATTTAGAGAGAGCCCCCTTCTCGCTGGAGGGGCTGGAGCAGCGCTAGGGAGGGCAGCAACCCCTGCCCGGCTGTCAGAGGGCTGGGAGGGACAGGAGCCGGGCCCTGGCACACAGCGAAAGATGGACTCTCCTTCCCTTCTCTGCCTCTCGAGTCGCGTTGCTAAGAAGCCATGGTGATGCTGAGTGGCAGAAAATGAATGTTCACATGCCAAAGACTGTCTGTGTGCTACGGCCATAGGAGCGTTGCTTTTTCCTGTGCCTCAGGAACACGAAGGCACAGCTGGGTGTGCAAGACAGCAGCGCTTGCACGGGGATGTGACAGTGCAGGCTGCGTGCTGGGGGCAGGTGTGCGGCAGGGACCTCAGTGCGTGACGGCTCCACGCTGTGTTGGGTGAAATGAGGAGAAAGTGCCCAGCGAGGTGGGCTGGTGGCCAGCAGCACAGGGCGAGCAGTGCCCACGCAGGGGTCCTGTGGGGTGGCCGGGACACAGACACGCACCAGGAGGCAGTGCGGGGTGTGTGGTGCTGAGGGGTGCGGGACATGCAAGGGGTCCTGGGGGATGCTGTGGGACGTGAGGGGTGCTGCGGTGGTGCTGCCTGGCTGGGACCTCCACCCACGGGGCTGGGAGCGCACAGGATGACGAGCAACCTCTCTGTCCTTCTTTATTTCAGCCCCTCCACTGGGAATATTTCTGTGGTGAAAGAGATCGTGGACAAACTGCTAAAGGGCTATGACGTCCGCCTCAGGCCTGACTTTGGAGGTATGGTGACCGACCTGCAGCGTGCTCCCTCCTGTCTCACCTTGCCTTCTTGCCTCCTGGTTTTTCTTCTCCTCTCCATCACCCCTCTCCTCCCACCCTGCTCTTTCCCATCCCTGGCTCCCTGGTGCCCCAGTACCTGCCTTGGTCCTCCAGCTCCCATGCTGGGTGCTGAGCTCCGTAGTGCTTGGGTCAGCCAAACTCGCTTGGGCCAGGTTCAACCTTGCTGAGAGCCACTGGAGAGCAGAAATGTGGGGGGGAAAAAAAAAAAGAAAAGGAATCCTACTCCAAATTCACAGATCCTGTACACAGATGGGGGATTGTCCATGGTGGGATGTTTCTGGGGACTTCTTGCTGGGACAAATGCTCTGGATTTTCTCTGCTCTGATATCACCTCCATCAAGGACCACAGGTTACACTTCCACCACTTCTGCTGCTCCCAGTTCCAGAATTTTTGGCTATTTTCCCTGCAGAAGGTTGGGGTGTCCACTGGCAGGGCTGTCAGTCAGTCTGCCAGGCTGCACCCCTCAATAATGGTATGGGATAAAATAATCCCTGAGGAGCTGGTGTCCTCACTGCTACTCTGTAGGAGATGGAGAGACCTGCAATTCCTCTCTTGTGCCCTGTGAACAGAAAGGAGAATGGGAAGGCCTGTTATTTGCCACTCTGGTGGAGATAAGATACGAAATAATCCTTGGGTATCGTCATCCTGCCAGGTACTGCTAAGGTCCATTATTGGAGACAAGCAGGCAGTGGAGAGCCCACCACCGGCCACGTAGTGGGGGGATTTGGAGCACTTCTGGCTTCACCTGCCGTGTTTGGCTGTTTTTGTGTTTTTCTGGGCAATGCCAGTTCCTGCTCAGGAGGATGAGTGTGGAACTGGGGGAGCTTCAGCCTGCAGGAGGACAGGAGCCACTGCCAGGTGTTCTCCAGGCAGCTGCTGGGAAGGGATTTCATTCGTGGGCTTTCGAGGGGAAGAGATGCCAACGGTGGGCAAGGAAGGAATTTTATCCCAAATGACCTGATCCAAAGCTCCTTGCAGCTGGGGGCAGGGGAATATCCCCACTGATTCCATCAGGTTTTGAAGTCACCCCGGTGCCAGGAGGGCAGTGTGAGGTGCTGCTGGCCCTGGCCTCGTGGGGGCTGTGGGGTGCGGGTGATGCTCATCCCTCTAAGGGGCAGCTGGGTGGTCACCTCAGTGCATGGGGTGCAGCTTTGGGGGGGCTTGCAGGAAAAATGGATTCCCCCCTCTTTGCCTTCTTTGAATGTGGGATATGGCTGGATTTGATTTAAAGGGTCTGTCCGGGAGACATGAAATGCTTTCTTAGCTGACCAGCCCCAATCACGAGAATTGGTGCAGTCGCATTTTATGAGGGGGAGAACTGCAGAGATGACATAAAAACTGCAAGGAAAACCACCTCGTAAGCCTCCAAGATGATTTTGATCCAGTAAAACAGCAGGTGACCTGGCTCCACAGGGGCAAGGAGCAGAGGGGCGCTGGGGGTGCTGTGGGGAGCCGTAGGGGTCCCGGCTCACAGCCTGCACACCCTGCCCATGCCCCTGGGACAGCCAGCTCACCCCGGGACACATCGCCCCATCCGTCAGCCCAGGTGCTGGCCATGCTGCCGGGTCTGTGCAATGCACGGGCTGGGCATTCATCACATTTCCGGCTGTAAAATGGATGGTTTGGGGAAACCATCTCAGCTTATATGATTTTACCGTGAATACCCAAAGTACAAACTGCATTCTCCTCAGACGAGCAGAGAAAGAGAAAGACAGCAGTAGCTCTCTTTCCCTGTATGCATCTCACCCTTGCCTTTCATCCTCTCTTGGCCTTCCCTCTGCTCAGGAGTGCAAAGTCCCGGCTGGCAGCACCCACAATCGTGCTGCTGGTGCTCAGTGTGCAGGGACACCCTAGCTCTGAGCATGTCTGGCCCTGTGCCCTTGAGGATGAGCTTCTGTGTACAAAAATTGCCCCTGCAGCATTTACAAACAAGGCAAGGATGGGCTGAGATGTGGGTCTGAACGCTGGAGATCGTTTGCATTGCACACATGGAAAAAGAGTAGAGGTCTCCTCGCACCATCACTGTCCCCAGAGCTCACCAGTTCCCTGAGATTTGGGGCCAAATCCATTGCCAGGGTCAACCCAGAGGGATCACACCAGGACTCATCCATCCCCTTGTGGCTTCCGGTCCCAGGAGACCAGGCCGTTCTCCAAGACACTGCCCCATGCCCTGGCTGCTGGGCAAGATGGATGTAAGCCATCTCCGCTTGGGAAGGTGATCACTTCACCCATTTGGGACCTCACCCTGGAAAGACCAGTTAGGATCATCTGTAAACGGCTGAGACAATATCCTGGAAGGGTGGCAGGTCCTGCTTGGAGCCATGTGCCCTGGAGAAGCAGCATGGGGCTGTCTCAGGGCTGGGCCCAGTGACTGAGGTCTCTGGCTGGACAGGCAGCTGCCTGCAGGAGTGGGCAGGGTGGAGCAAAGCGGCTCCTCTCCCCTGCTGGCACTAAGGAACACGCTCTCCTCTTTCACTCTCACACCCTGGATCCATTGCCTTCTCCACAACCAGGATTTGACCCTGGGCCACCTGCAGTGACAGGCTCAGATTTGAGGCAGACAGGTGCAGAAATCAGCCCACTGGCCTCAAAGCAAAGAATGCTGCTCCCCTCCTCTCCCTGGGGAAGAAAGGATTTCCAACAGCACCTTCTTGTCCTGCTGTCTCCACCCAAGGGCCCTCCTCATCCCAGCACCCCCACTGCCCCCGGGATGTGGTGCTTCAACAGCTCAAAATGCAACTCACAGTTCCCCAGTCCTCTTTTTTTTTTTTTTTTTTTTTTTTTTTTGAGAGAGAGAAAGAGAACTCCGACTAATGCCAAAAGGAGGACAGGCCTGCTGGGGATTGCAGTTCACTTTTTAATTTTGAGATGCCTCGTTAGCTCTGGGCCGAGCTGAGTGGCTGAGAAGCGTCAGCCACTCGCTCGTCTCCCCTCTCCCCCACCCCCAGGTAACCCATCAGGGCACTGAGCAGGTTGGCTCTCAGGGGCCTGGGAGCTGAGCTGAAAAGGGGGAAACATAGGAGAAAGGGGGGAAGTTGGAGCTGTGTAGCGGTGACGGAAAAATCTGGGAGCACCTCCTCCAGAAAGCCCTCCTGCATCAGCAGAGGCAGCCCAAGGGAATCCCAAGCCAGGAGAAGTGGAGTGGAGGGGGTGCTGTTGAAGTGGATGCTGTGGGACCAGCAGGTACTTGAGTCTTTGGGGCACAGGTGATAAATCCTTCCGGCCCACGGAGCCCTGGACCGTCCCCTCTTACCTCCCAGTCACTGTCCCCCAGATCCCAGAGGATCACACCAGGCCGGGGAGATGTAGGACGCTGGCAGGGTGAGATATACAGTGACCACAGCACCCAGTTTTCAGGGGCAGGGCAGGATTGTGGTGGGGCACTGGGATACCCAGTTCACAGGGGGGATCTGCAGGGTAGGAGAAAGACCCAGCCAACCATCCCAGCCTGCTGAAGAGAGAAATCTCTGCCCTGGTACTGCAAGAATGTGGCAGTGGTGGGGAGCGAGGTTTTTTGGCAGGATGAGCTGTGGAGCCGGGGAGCCTGCCTCACTGGGACGCCAAAGCGCAGGCGGGTGGGATCCAGCTGGCCTGAGGGATGGGCAGCACAGAGGGCATTGCCACCTTGCAGTGGGTAGGTTGCAAGCCAGGCCACGGTGCAGCAAGCAGGGTGCTCACGATTTAGCACTGGATGAGCAGCAGATGCTGCAGATCAGGTCTGGGAAGCATTGCAGAGCTACGGGTGGGGGAGAGAGGGAGAGGGAGCTTTCAGAGCAGCACCCTGGTTCTTGTAAATGCTCTTAAGCACTCACTTCCAGAAGCGTTAGTTCCATAGGAGGGAAAAAAATAAAAAAAAAAAGAAAAGAAAAAAGAAAAAAAAAAGAAGAAAAAAAAGAAAAAAAAAAGAGAAAGTAAATGAAGACTGTCTTGCCCCAGGGTAGAGAAGGCAATGAAGGAATGGCAGGAAGATCCCTCTTGAGCTCAGTGACTCAGCTGCTCTCTGTTGGTGCACCATCTCCAGCCCAAAACTTTGCAAGAGTTTCAAGCAGATCTTGTCTCTGTGTCTTTCCCAGGAGCTGATGGAAAGGGGACCCTGCATGGCTTCCCAGCCTCATTTACTGATCTTCTTAGCCAAAAAAGTAAGGGGAGAATATTCTCTGCTCCTTGCCCCCAGCCCACCTAGAAATTATAGGGTTCCTAGTGTTTCTCCTGGGTGACGTGCACAGCGCCTGAAAATGTGTGGTAAAAAGGGAATGATGGGGAAACCTTCAGGATTACACTGCAATTCCTGTGTTTCCATGCCTGTGGGTCCAGCAGCCTCCAGTTTTTATTCAAACTCCCCTATTGAGAATTAGAGCTTGGTGGGGGTCTGGGATCAAAATGAACCTGTGTTCTGCTCCTCGCCTGCTCTGCAGCAGGGACCTGGCTTTCCAGTTTTCATCACTCTGGCCCAGTATCACCACTCTCCTCTGAGACACGAACCCCTCCTTAGCTGCAATACCTCGCCCTCCCTGCTTTGCTCCTCCTGCTCTCACCCCTCTCTGCTCCAGCACTCCTGCACCCTCTCGTGGTCCCAGCCCCAAGTTCAGCGGACTTGGCGGTGAAATCCTTAGCCACTCTCTGCGTAACGATGTCCCTTGAAGCCCAGAATTGTAAAAATAAATGATTGCTGATGCATAAAGTGTTGCAGTGAAGCACCGTCGGTGGTTCAGGGCTCGGAAACCAGCGGGGCTGGCAGCAGAACGGCTGTGTTGGCTGGCACAACTGCGGCAGGAGGCGGCAGGGGCCCGAGCCCTGGCCCACCAGCCCTTCGTGCCTGGGAAACAACTGGTCTTACTGGTGCTGTACGGGAAGGGTATTCAGTGTCTTACGTAGTCAAGGCTGGCAGTGTTGCTGGCTCTTATCGCTAAGGCTCCCTGAAAAGGTCCCTGTTTTCCACTGCGTATACAGCTTGGCCACTGAGCTTGTGTGGTTTTTTTCTTTGTTTTGTTTTGTTGCTTTTTTTTTTTTTCCATGTAGCTAGCTTGCTTTGACTTTTCTGAGGGGAAGGGGGAAATTTTAGGCAAAATGATTCAGACATTTCTGAGAACAAGCCAAGGCACATACATGCTGGTTTTTTTTTCCTCCTTCAAAATGTTGGGGGGTGAAGCTGGCAGCCCCCCCAGCAGGGCTGGCCCGGTGCGTGCACAGCCAGGTGCCCAGCACCACCACCAACCCAGCTGGCACCAGCATCTTGGCCCCACCACCTCCACCCCATCACAAAAGCCTGGCTACAGCAGGAAATATCCCCCTTCCCTCCCTGTACCCAGCTCTGTGTCTGAAAGCAGAGTGGTGAATTAAATCAGAAGGGAAAAAGGCATAAATTGAGGAAGGAGAAGCAGGAGCTGTCTGGAGACGTCAGCAAACCCCTGTGCCACCCAGGGCCAAAGCAAAGGTGGCTAAGCCATGAGGGCCACCAGTAGCCCCACTCTCCTTCCTAAGCAAAGGGTGCTAAGCAAAGGGTGCTCTTGGTCAGTGAAATTGGCTACAGCTGCGCAGCCCCCACTGCCTCCCCCATTTACATGACTTCTGGCTCCAGACCATGGGTCACATCTTCTCTAGGGCTAATCCAGAAGGAAGATGACAACCTCCTGCTGTTGTGTCTTACTTCATTAGCTGAAGTGGCAGGAAATGAAAGGATCCAGTCCTTCTTGGGACATATGTGGATGTTAACACATTGCCACATGATGGGGTTTCTATTTTTTTCACTTTGCTCTTTTTATAGGAAATACATACTGTGATAAGGACTTTGAGGCTGTAAAGTCTCAGGACTTTAGAAAAGCCAGAACTGAGGTTGCTGCCTGCCTCTGTGTTTGGTCCCCTTGTGAGGGTGCATCCGGAGGTGAGATCCAGCAACATCTTCCTCCTGCACACCTCTCCAGAGGACCCAAGAGATGCCTTTTATACATGGAGCCGCTCCTTCATGTTCCCCTCATTTAAAACCAGCCCAGGCTGGGAGCATGACGGTGGGGACTAGCTGAGGTGGTCACAGAAGATGATTAGGACAGGTTGAGCCAACAAAAAAGTGGAGTGATCTGCAAGTCTGGTGCAAAGCCTAGGACTGAGCAGGCGTGAATGTGTTTACACTTCCCCTCTGGGACCCATCCGGTCTTGGAGAACAGGACCCAGCTACACAAACAGCTCCTTGCCTTTCCTGGAGGCCTCCCCCTCACTCGCTGCATGGCTATCAGGTTCTTCAGCAAATCAGGCAGGGACCCCACTGACAACGCTGTCCTCTGGTATATAATCCTGCGTCATCCTCAGAGTAAATCCATCCTCTGTTGAACGAGGAAGAGGAATGAACAAGGATCCTGTGGATTGTTTAATTAAAAACTGCCTCAATAAGATCCATTCAGCAGCGGGCATCATTCTACCTAAGTTTCATCCCCTTTGTTTTTTTTTGGGGGGTTGCAGTAATACTTTAGAATATTAGAGCAGTCCCTTCCTCCAGTGTGACAGAGCTTGCAGACTTCTTGTTGCATGTTGAGCATATTTATGTGTCCTTCTGTGGCCCCAACAAGATCCTTATTTTCTTCCTTCGGAGACTGGAAGCTCTGGGTGGCATGACAAAGAGAGCAGTGAAGGTGGGTTCCCCCAGCTCTCAGCACAGAGTAAAATTGGATTTGGGTGTCTGAGCAATCTGTATGCCTGCCCTAGATCAGTGCTCGGTAGCACCAAGTGGTGTTTTCTGGGTTTGGTAACCAGTGAAGGACATGGAGCCCTGCTGTCATCCATAAAGCCACTATGTTTTCACAGCAACAGGAGCTGTTGATTCTCTTGTCTATGACGAATCACACATAGGATTATTGCATTCAGTTGCCTTCCTCCTTCCTTTTCCCCCTTTCCCTACCTTCCCACCCCTGACACAGCCACTTTCAGTGCTGCTGGAGCTGATCCTCAGCAGTGCACTGTGGCTGGTGTAGGGCTCTGAGATCTCTCTCCCTAAAAGAAAGATGTCAACATCGTTTTTGCAAAGCATTTATTCCGTGAATTTTGCCTCTTTGCTTAGTCTCAGATTTTTTTATTACTAAAATAAAATGTATTCAAGTTATTGATTAGCAGAAAAAATCCAATAATTCTTAATTAATTAACTGATCAAAAGCAGGCTGTTGTTTATAGCCAGACTGGAGGATGCTTGCCATCTCACCTGGGCACATCTTTCTCCCTGATTAATATCTACAGAACATTCAAACATTTCTGAGTCTATTCTGCCAGTAAACTTGCCTTCTAGGGACTGTCACTGCAGGCAAAATGTGAAAAGAGTGCAAAACCCATTAGTACAAGTCTTTTTGATTACTCAAAATATATTCCCACAGCCCTAGAGCTGTTCATCAGAGCAGCTTTACATATCTGCATTGTTCATTTCCTAAGACTCCCAATATCCCAGCTAGGCAGAAAAATATTTTTAACCCATAGAGCATGAAATGTAAAAGACCAGGGATAAGCTGTAGCTTTACTCTTACATGAAACACAGACTATGTGTGCATGTCAGTTTTCTCACCTATGTCTGGTTCAAAGAAAAAAAAAGGCAGGAGGCTATTAAAGTGTCAGGCTGAGCTGATGTAACACGGTTCTTCAGCCATAGTGACAGCATTTGGTGTGGAAGACTCTAAGATTCATTCTTGCAGATAGCCCTTGGTGGGGTTTGTTAAGTGTCTATTTATATCTTGATATTTCATGTGAAATATCATGCACTTGTTAAAACATCACTAGAAACACGGGCAAGACAAATGAAGTGCTTAATGATGGCATAAAGCCCATTAAAGGAATTCACATCATATACGTGAGAGAGGGAGAAATGCTGGATGGTGCAGCCCTATAGCATGAATAGATCTGTCAGATAAACAGGTATTCTGTTGATCCAGTAATTGATCCTGTTCCCATTAAATGGAAAGCAACAAAGCTCTGCTCAGCCAGCCCTTCCTCCCAGGCTGTAGGAGCACTGCTGTTTGCTTTGAGCAGGGTATGAATTTCAGCCTGGTTTGGAGAACACTGATCATGCAATTCCTATAGGCTATTCTTCTGATTTGGGCATTTATTCTTGGTTCTGTGTCAGAGCTAAAAACTCTTTTTCTTCTCTGATCTTCCCTCCCTTCCCTTTCTGTTCCTTTCTGTTTCTTCCGCCCTTTGTACTCCTGCAGGAATAGTGCTGTTAAGTAATTGTGCACTTACAGATGTCTGTGCTTGTGACAGGGGTGAGCCTCAGCCAAACCTACCAGGGCTTGAATTTCCCTCCCCAGACCTCAGGACCTCTTAGTTCAAGTCTGGGATGGCTCGAAGTACTGTTATGGTTGGAAAAGAGCCTCTGTAAAAATTACATCTCGTTGTTCCATATTTATTCTCCCTCAGTGGTTTCCATGTCAAATTTGCTCAGTTTACCAGTCAAAACAAGATATTTCTACCTGCCAGCTCTGCCAGCTCAACCCGGGCTCTGGAAATCAAGCTGTGCTCTCTCTGCTCTGGACATCATCACCAGCCAAAAAGGATTCTTGAATCGGGGCTGAGCTGGATGTGATTATGATTATGCATGAATATAATTTGTTCTCAGGTAGTATTATGGGTTCTGTGTGAGAGCGGCGAGGCTTCTGTGCTGTACAAATATTGACTAACAGATCCTCCACACAACCTGTGGGCTGATGGACTTCTGCTAGCTCCATTTTACATCTAGTGGACACCAGGAGTTGGCAGCCTGTTGGGAATGACACAGAAAAACCCGTGGCAGAGCAAGGGATAGAATTGGGAGGTTCTGCTTCCTGCTATTGCTATTTATTCACAAGAACACACCTGAGGGCTGTCAGTCCTCTGGTCCGCTGCTTGGTCACCAAACCATGACCTTTCCTTTGACTGCAGTAGCCTGTGAAATCCCCGGAGGGAATGGGTACAAGTGCCCATTTCTTGCTGCAGGGCTTTCTTTAGGCAGCTTTGCACTAGTGAGACCGCAGTAGAAGACTCCTTCAGACTGGGGGAAGCTGTGTTTTGCGAAAGGCCAGTTTCCGGGGAGGCACTGTGGGTCTGAGCAGTTCAGCAAGGAATGCACACCGGAGACTCTTCATTACAGCTCCTAAAGCTCTGGGTGTAACATCAGAGGCTTCACTCCATGACCGGAGGCCACCCAGGTTATTTATGCGTGGGATCTCACTGCTGGAACAGTGTTAGGTAAGGAAGGAAACCTCCTCCAAATGGGGAGAGGAAGCTCTGCTAGGCAGAAAGGCTGTGTGGCAGGTCTGCAGGAGAGCCCAGCCTGCCGGCCTCTGGGGAAGGGTCTCAGCTTGGCAGGAAATTTTTGGAAGAGAGGGAGAGGGTAGGCTATGATCTGATTTTCTCTTCTTATTCTCCTTTCATAGCAAAAATAGAACATTCATCACAAGTTCCTCTACATGTTTTTCTTCTCTATTGCACACTAGCTCCTTGCTAGTATTTGAAGCTAGAGAAAAAAAAAATTGATGAGTACTCAAGTTAATAATGCGTGATTATTATGTTGATGAATTGCTGGAGATGAATATATATGTAAAAGCTCTGCAAGATTCGCTCATCCGTGCATCCTGAGTGAAAGCAATTATTTTGGTGAACAAATTGCAGTTAGTTGTACCTCTTAACAAGAGGTGCTGGGGTAAAAGGTAGCCTGGGAACTAGTCCTGCTGAATTTCCAGGGCATTTTTGCAAACTGATTGCTACCTGATGGAAACACCAGCCTGAGGGTCAGTCTTTCAGAAGTGACCAACGTACAAATTTGAATTCTTCTTCCTACAATGGTCTTGCAATTTTCAGTCATCACTGAATTTAGTGAGATTTTTTCTGTCTTGACACTGGAGAAAAAGCAGAACCTGAACAAAACACATCCAAGAAATTAAGAAACTGGGAGATGAAAACGTATAATCCCATATATAACATTTGGAAAGGGGGAGGCTTGTTTGTGTGTGCTTTGTTTCTCATGATTTCTAACTCAGGCTCATGATTTTAATGTGAATGTCATGATATTTTCAGACCTGACTCACTGCTTTTTTCACTGGCAATACTTGCACTGTAAATTGTCCTGACTGTCACTGAGCATAAGCCTTGGGCACTACATGACCCCAAAGCTCTGCTGCTGAGATGAGCCACATGCTTGGGAAGGTAGGGGTACGGGAAGCAGCAGGTGTGTGATACAGAGAGGTGCTGGTGGGAGGCATCCGAAGGCAGCATCAGCAAAAGTCCTAATAGCAGTGCCAATTGGGAAGGGCAAGGTGGACACTGATAAAAGCTATATATCCACTAAGGACTTGACAGAGGTAACAATAAAGGAATGGCCATCTCTCCCATGGGGACCTCAGCCATCAACTTTGTGCTTTGTTGGGGGATGAAGGACCATGTCCAGCAACAGCAGGAAATCACCTCGTGGGAGGTATGGCAGGGTGGCCACAGCAGGGCTGGCCACTGCTGCCCTGGGATGTCCCAGCCCTGATTTCACTATTTGCACAAGTTTGATGTGTCCTGACCTGGCCATTGTGTTTCTTTCAACTGGATTCAACCCAGGAATTAGAGATAGTGGTATCCTTTAAAGACATGTCCGCAAGCAGTGATGAGGACATGTGACTACCTCATTAAAAATTGAAAACAGGGGAAAAAGGAAAACACCTTCTTGTTGTCGCTTTGATAAAAATGATAAGTCTAGATATATTGTTGTTGTTCTTACAAATACTTCCAAGACAGAGTAATGGATTGGATATGAACAGAGAAGCTTGTGTTAACCCATTTAAATTAATTTGGTTCGGCTCATTTTCAGCTAAGGGGATTAGATGGCTCAGGATTTGGTAACGTATGAAAGTGTTTTCCCAGAGAGGTCACATACTCAAGTACAGCCTTGGTCTGCAGTTGTTTGGGGGATGATATTTCCAGGGTATCACAAAAGAGAGCCTCCTCCACGTAGCAGATATTTATGAGTTACATGCCAGAAAAACCCAGTGCTGAAGAGGTGGGTCAGGACACATCTGTGCCCTGAGCCCTCAGATGAGAAGATGAGGTGGGAGGCAGACTGGTGGGCAATGTGGGATAGGCTTCACCAGTTATCAGCTGGTATGGAGGAAGAAGAGCAAAATGGCCTCACCTTTGTGCCATCAGGAAGCCTCACCCAATAGGCCGATGTGGGGTGGGGTGCCCCACATATAGTACCACCTTTGGGCCTGGGGACTGCTTGCTGGGGGCAGGAGGGTAACAGTGGCTGCTTCTGTGGTTTTTCTATTTTTTCTTTTTTTTTTTTTTTTTTTTGAATTCTCACCTGCTGGGCAGCTGCAGGCATCCTAGCACTGGGCTTGAACCCAGAGGATGCACACTCTTGTGGGGTCTAAAATATTTAATGCCTGTGTGCAATTCTTTCTACTACTGCCCCTGTCTGCATGTTCTACAAAGTCAAGTAACTGGCAGTGGGCTAGGAAATGGCAGCAGCAGGGTGTAAAAGGCTTCCCAGCCTGCCTGAGCTGGGGTCAGGTGGCTCTGGGAACACAAGTGGCAATGAGGAGATGTGGAAAACCTGAGCACTGAGGGCCTGAGTAAAAGCAGAAGGGATGGGTTCCTCCTGAGTTCTTCATAGATTCCCTGGGTGGGCAGAGCTGTGCCCTGCTGCTGCACTGGTGGGACTTGGAGGAGAGATGCCTGCCAGGATCCTGGTGAAGGTAGGATGGAGCCTTCTCAGGTGGAGAACTGTGGGGGTGGCTAGTCAGCGTGGGTCTGATGGTTTACGTTGCTGCTGGAGGAAAAATGCCTGACTTGGGTTGATCTGCTGTTGGTCTACCATGTATGCTTGCTTGGGAAGCCCTGTTGTACTCCTGCTACCAGTTTTGGTGGGGATTGAGAGCTGAAGGAATCTGGGGCACTTAGAGCCTCTGTTTTTCCCAGACCCAGCTCTGCAGGAAAGGGTATAAAAGCAAAAATATCCAAACAAAATATTTGCTCTGTAGACTGCAAAGCCAGGGAGCTGGTCTCTGTGTGTGTGTCCTGGAGGACATATGGAGGAATGCCCACAGAAGGGAAGGGTAGGTGACTGATCCTTGCTCTAGCAACATGGTGCACCAGGGTGTTGCCCTCATCTCTTGACTGCTGGATGTGGGTCTACCTTCTGCAACAACCCTGCTCCAACAAAGAAACCAATGGTGGTGGCAGCCCTGCAAAGTAAACTTGCTGTGGTCTGGGCTGGGTGTTGCCTGTATCAGGGCATGGAAATTGGTGGTATTTAGAAATTGGTGGCTTTAGTAAGGTTGTTCTTTAAGAGTTGATTGCTCAGGACCGACTGCTGATGCCAGGCTAATAACTATCAGACTAGGTAAGGTGATACAGCTGTGTTTGTCTGTAAATGAGAACAAATATCCAGTTTCTTTTGCCTTCAATTTGTTGTAACCTTAACAAATGTATATCACCCAGGCAAAAGATAAGCCTACAGAAGGCTTTGGAAGGCTATCTTCATTACTGAGGGTGAAATAGCTTTAAAAATCTGTCTCCTGAATACTGACCTACAGTCTGTTCTACCAAGAACTCTGGGAAGTCAGGGATTTTTCTTCATACTGAAAGCCCTGTGCGTGTACAAGTGCTTTGCTGAACTGAGCCCACCAGTAGTACAGATGTTGTAAGGGTTGGTGTCTACTTTCTTGTTTCATTTTTAGGCTTGTACATTAAGATCTTGTTTTTATTCAGCTTGGGTAGCTGTCTACCAGCAATCTTTTAAAATCAACCTTGATTTAGCTTCCTCTGTAATCCTTCAATACCTCTGGGACAACCTTTACACTGTTTTTGCAGCCAGGTGATTGTTGTCTCTCACTTCCAAATTTCCATGGGATATTTGCAATATCCCACTCTAATACCTACTAATCCATTAAAAATACCCATGAGATAGATTAGGTAATCCACTGTGCCTTGCAGATTGTGCTCCTTAGCTCTCTGCTTTCCCTGGAACAGTTGCAGAACGAGTGTTACATCTGCACTGGGAGAGCATTGTTCCTCCAGAAGGATCCCTCAGCGCTGGTTCCCAAGCAGGTACAGCTTGCTTGAGAAAATCTTCCTCTTTACTCACATCTACAGGGACAGCTTCACTTGACATCATGGTGAAACTGTGGCTGTTATTATCAATGTTAGCCCTATGTTTGCAGAGGGCATCACGGGATAGTACTTGAGTGGTCAGTTCCGCCTGCTCTGCATATGCTGCATCTCTTGGCTCTGCTGAAGAGTCAGCTTGATTGCTTTCTTAGAGATAAGCCTGTTTCTTACCAAAGTCCTTGATTTCTTCAGTGTTTGGATATTCTGAAGATCTGCTCAAGAAATATTCTAGTCTAGCCGTCCTGGCTCGTGAGTTGCAAGGGCCAGGAGATAGTATGACTCAGAAAAATATGTAGCTTGATTATCCCTTAGCTGTTCTATCAAACTTGTGTGCCATCCATGACGTCACTGTCTTGGCGAGAGCTTGTTCTACCTTCCCATTTCTCTTGGGAAGTCCCTAGTATTCCCTCTTGTTCAATGAGTAGTGCAAGTTCAGCCATCTGACTGGGTGAGGTGAAAAACCAGGCTGCCCACAGAGCAGACTGGTGCAGGCTGGAAATCCTCATTAGCCTCCTCACACAGGGTTACCCTGTGTCTGGCCTGATGTGGATGGATGACAGGCCTGGCAAGGTTAGGCACAATCTTGTTCAGTGTTAGAGGCTCAGTGGCTTAAAATGTGCCAAGCTATGTCCCTAAGGAAGCATGGCAAAAGGCAGCAAACCTGTCAGGAAGAAGCTGTTTTCTGCCAGACCTACCTGGAGACCAGCTGCAGTCTCCATGAATCAGTGGTGGTGGATATCCCTCTGCCCCTGCTGAAGAGTGAATCCGTGGGGAAGCAGCAGGCATGGCCAGACCTATGTATTCTGGAGATCAGGGCCCTCCCTGTCTTTTAGCTCAAAAACACATTCTTCACATGAAGTAAGGAGATTCCTTAGCAGCAAGAGGTCCCTCAGCCCCCATGTTCCCCCACGGACCTGAAGGCAGTGTAGTAGTTGTTGATTTGCCATGAGACCATCTCTAGTAATGTACAACAGTGGCTAAAACCCCCGTTTGCTCTTGTAAATCCAGCAGATGTCATGGAGTGACTTGGTAGGGGTAGTGGGGGAGCGAGCTCTGATGGATGTGTGCGACAGCTCTGGCTGTTGTGCTGAGGCTGGCAAGCTTACTGCACAGCCATCGGCTGCAGGTGAGGGAAGAGGTCAGCAGTGAGTCATAGAAATGAGAATAAAATAGAGGAAGAAAAAGGTTTGGAGGGTGTTTAATGGGTATTTAAACCTAGATTATGTTGGAAAAGTTTACGTAGGTGCTTAAGAGACCCTGCTGAACTTGGCACTTCCAGATGTCACCACAAATCAGAGATGCTGGATGAAAGCTGCTCCCAAAACATTTCTGCTCTCATGATACATGGTCAACTCTTCTTGCTCATCCAGCAGTGTTAATGCTTACTGAGCTTGTGCTTAATGCTGTACCTAAGCTAAAAGGGAAAGAATGGAGAAGTTATTATTGGAAACTTCATGATTTGACTTGTGTTGCCTGCTGGGATGTCATCTTTTAGAAATTCTCCTATTAAGTGCTGTAGCAGAGCCTTGGTCTTTCTTGAGATCTATGAGCACAGCCATTATGCAGATAGCAATTTGCAAACTCCTCTTAGTGTTCTTCTGTTGTGAAAAAACAGGAGCATTTTCATTCCCATGGTGCTGGGCGATAGGTGTGGGCTCCTCCACAGTGAAGGAGTGTCCAGACAGTAAGCTGGGCTCAGAGTTATCTTCTGTGAAGATTTGAAAGAAACTATGGCCCCGGAATAATTAGTCTGTGAGCTGAAAGCTATCTGAGAGCATATGTTTTGGGAAGGGCGGTGGGATTTCTTAGGAGGCTGTATGGCTGCATCCCTGCAGCAGCCCCTCTGCTGGCAAGCTGAATGTGGCCCGTCGTGCACCTCTGATACCTGGCAGTCCTTGCCTCCTAACTGTGTCTGTCAGCCCTTGTATAACCAACTCTTTGCTGCACGTAGCAGTGATGTGGGCCGTGGTTTTAAGTTGTAAACAAAGCCAGGCTGCCCTAAGGTTCAGTGTTGTGAACAAAGCAGGGGCAGTGGCTCGGGCCAACCTTTTTCTGCAGAAAGAGCAAGTAGGTACTGAACAGTTCTGCCTCCTGCAGGAAAGCAGGAATAGCACTGAATGAAAAAGTCCTGGGAGTGAAATTAGTCTGTGTGCTGGTCTTGCCTTTGGCAAGCCCCAGAATATCTTAATGGGGGGTGGATGGGGATGGTGACTAGGGGAAGGGGAGGGGAATCAGTGAAAATGTAAGTAAGACACTGCAGTCCCGTAGCTGATATGTACCAGGAAACCTTGCCCTCTCCATGTCTGCCTGTTCTGCCCTGTTTTTGCAGAAACATTTCTACTAGCCAATGCAGGGCAACCTTGCCTGGGACTTGCTGTTTCTGGGCTCTAGTGCCACAGCTCTCCTCTGGTTTTTGGAGAGCTGAGGAAGAGGAACACGCATTGGCATTGTGCCCCATTGTAGGGTGAGGCACAGCCATGCTCTATACGCAGATTTAGCGGGTTAAAATTCATCTTCTCTGACTGGTTTTGTTTATTCACCAGAAGACTTTAAAGCAGTTTTGATGGTGTTGCAGGGATCTTGGAGGGCAGCAATGCCATGGGTAGGCTCCAAGCAGGGAACACTGGGGTTCATGCATAGAGCTGTGTTGAATGAGCTTCACTCTTAGCCAAAAGACAGTGCTGCACTCCTCCTTTCTGCATGTGTTGCACTCAAATGGTGAGAGTGGGGCTGCCCCACTGATATCTCTAACCTCCTGCACAAAGTAAGTAGGTCTCAGAATGGGTGTAGTGGATTTGGAGAGGTTTCTGGGCATGAATACACCAAAGTGGTTTTAGGAGAACATACATTGGAGGTTTTTTATTTCTCCGCTGGTGACATTTCATCTTTGCTTCAGTGTCTGGTTTCTGGCTACCATGCTTTAAAATAGAGATGTAGACAAATTGGCAAAAGGCCAGTGGAGAACAGCACTAATTGTTATAGCTTTAGAAAACATGACCTCTGAGGAGAGGTTGAGGAACTCAGGTGCATTTAATCTAGGAAAGACAGTATTAGTGGGGGAGGGAGAAGGATGCCATGGTTTCTCTGTACATAAAAGCTATTGTCAAAGAAGGATGATCGATTTATTCTCTCACTATCATTGGGGGAATGATGAGACAAAAATCAACTACAGTTGCACTGCAGAGAAGGTTTAGTTTGGATATTCAAGAAAAGCTTTGAGTGCAGTGGAATGCAGGAGGAGATTGTCCAGGAGAGCTAGGGAATTTCTGGTATTGGTGGTCTTCAGTCTTTAGTCTGCTCCCATGAAGGCTATGGTCTGTGTGACCTCCCAAAATCCTTGTCAGCCCTTTGTTCCTGCATTTTGGGCTAAAGAGTAGGCTTTAGGCTGATGCCTGTCCCTTAGCAACTGCAAGCTTTTGCTGTGCCAGCATTGCCAAGTTCACGTGCTCAGAAACGCATGAGCCAGGCTCCTCAAAGCATTGGCTGTAGTTCATAAAAATGAGTGGCTTTAGTAGGTGATAATATAATGTAAGTTCTGCTTATCTGCCCACTGTTTTTGAGCCTTGTTGTCTGTGTGTGTATTGCAGTTGGAAATCTGATGGCAGAGAAACCCAAGCTCACTCTAGTTTAACTTTCTGGGTTGGGAGTGAAGAGAGGGCAGCATGGACTTTAATGCAGACCAGTTGTGCAAGTAAGCATGGAGTGTCTGGAGACCTATTACACAGAATTTTGTGCTGTAGTCTTTGCTTCTTCCTGCAGCTGAACTACCAAGCTGAGATCTGCAAGAGACGTCTTGATCCAGGTTGCCATCACCTCTGGCTGTAGTGCAGGCAGACCCAGCCTTGGAAACATGACCGTTCCTCTGCAGTTGTGCTACAAGGATGGCTTCTGTAGCAACTCTAGGTTCTGGGGCTTTAACGCATTATAAAATAAAATGTGAAAGTAATAAGTAGTTGCTGGAAAAAATATTGCAGATTAGCACAACTTGCTCTCTACCTTGGATGTTTTTGTATGTGACAAGTATCACTTGCAGAAACAGGGATGATTTTATTATAACTCCTTTGTCTGCTTCCCTTCCAACTTCCCCTGAGTACATTTTTCAGACGTCAAACTGTTTTGAGGACAAAATGTTGGTGACTTTTCCAGTGGTGATGAGAAGCAGAGATGTGTGATGGTGCTGTTCACTGGTGGAAGTGGCAGAATTTCTCATGCTCCCTTGCTTGTGGACTTGCCTACAAAACTTTTCTACACATAAACATTTTCTTTAAGAGGGGAAAAGGTCTAGTTTGTGTGCATTGGTAAGGCACAGATAAAGACATATATCTTTAATATCAGGATTTCTTTTGCATCTTTTCAGATCCACAAATGCAGAGTTCTGCCTTCTGGGACAAATTCACAGATGACGTTATCCTGTATTTTAAATACCCTACTTTTTGTATCCCTCTTGCCTGAAGCTATTAACATTGGCAGAATTGATGTCCTTTGTTTATTTTGTGTACTACTTACAGCCTGAATGTTGGACACCAATTGATCTAGTTTTTCTATGGTCTGTGGAAAGAGGTAGGGCAAGATTGTTTCTGCTGGCTGTGTATGTACATGCGCATGCATCCCTCTTCTGAGGAGACAGACTGCAAGTCCATCTTCACAGCAGGGATGGAGAAGGTGAAATTGCTTTCCTGCAATCAAGCTAAGAGTAAATCCAGTAAAGGCAAGACTTTTGCACACCTTCATCTCTAGAGTGCTGAATGACAATCTCATGCTTGTGCCTGTGGGTTGACAGATCCACATTTGAGGGCTGCAAGCAGGTGGTAGAGCCTCCCACTTGCTGTGATAGATGGGGGCGCAGAGGTGTTGGCAGTGTCCAGAGAGGCCATTGAGTATATTGCTGAGTGTGGGGGGGAGCAGGGGGCAGGTGAGCCCGGACTGATGGGGAGCTGTGTGGTCGATCTCTGCTCCAGCACTTGTCTTGGAGCTGGGAGGTCTGGATCTTATCCACGGCTCTGACACTGAGTCACTGCATGACCTCAGGCGCTCAGATACCATGGTGATGAACACAGCACAAATGTCTAGACAGATAGATTAGATTGGATAGACTCCGAATTTGACAAATATTTGTATATCACCACTGTCAGTGCTCCCCTGTTATTGCCACCCAGTCCAGTAGTTTCAGTGGGTCTCTTGCACAGCAGGGGGGAAGAGACACTAATTCCTTACACTGAGGAAGGGACACCAACCACAGTACCACAATGACCAGTGTTGACAAACTGGAAATAAAGCAGGCGGTAGGGCAGCTCATGAAGGAAACATTGCATGGCAGAAGGGCTCAGGAGTGGGCTTTTCCCCAGCTCTGTGGCAGCCCTGACTTTGCCCTTCTTTTCTCCTGTAGCCAATTAGTCTCTAAGGTCCTCAGGGTGGTGGTAACTACTTCCTCCTGCAATGGCTTCCATCACAACAAGGCCCTGGCTTCAGAAAAGAAGACAAACTACCAGAAGTGAGACTTCCTGAAGAGCTTTACTGGTGCCACTGTCAGCTTCTGGCACAAGGGAGGATGCAAGATGATCGGCTCTCCTGAAGAGACTTGTGGTTACTTTCCCACCTGGTTCCTTTGTCACAGATGAGCAGAGGAATACAGCAAATAGATGGCCAATAACCTGCCCTGTATGGGGATTTTTGAAGGCTCTGCGAAGTCTCCTGAGCACCCCTCTCTGGCACCACTGACAATGAGCCAGAGGTGCTGGAGAAGAGCACTGCCTCTTTAAGGGGATTTGCATAGCAGGGCCTAATTACAGTTGTTGATTCTGATGTTTTCGGTGTTGTTCATATTCTATTAAAGGATAATGCTGCTTAATTTGCAGCAGAGGGTCTCGGTTAACAGTGCACCCAATCACAAGGCAGCCCTAATGACACTACTTCCCTACTTCTGGTAACACGTAATTAAAAAATCACTTCATTTCCAGTTGTGTGGTTCTCCCCTCTCCCCCAATCTCCTAATTACTTTCTAAGCCATTTCATGATTATCTGTAAATATTTCAGCACTTAGATCTACTAATCAGTCCATGGAAGAGTTAATAACTTGAGTGGCATTGCTGTTTGCCATTCCCTCTCTACTACTGCATCGCAAGGAATCATTTTCCCCCTGGCACGTGTGGGAATAGGGACTTTAGTTGTGGTGGGGTTGTTTGTGTTTTGGCTTTGGAGCTGTGGGGTGAACTGGCGATGTGTGGTGTTCAGAAACGCCATCTCAAGCTGCAGGAGGTCTTTTGCTGATTTTTTTTAGTAGTCGCTGTGTATCTCTGCAAATAGTTTTACACAATTTAAATCTCACTGAAGGGGTTGTCCTGTTGCCAGCCTGTGAGAGCTGCTTGTTAGGGGGCTGAGGTTGAGCTGGGTATAAGTCAATCCAGCTAGGAGGCTCACACATCTGGAAGTATTGGCTGAAATATTCTTCTGCCCTGAGTCTACGGGTCTGTGGGAAGTGGTAACTCAGCTCTTGCTGCGCTTGGACAAGAGGGCAATAGGTCTGGCTGTGACTGCCCTCGGGTGGTATCTCTTCACAAGCTCATCTTGCATGCTGCAGTGAGTGGCGTTTACTGCAGTGTGAGAGTAGCTTGGTCACTGGGTAAGGAAATATCTGCATTTCCCAGAAAAGTTGTGTACAGATATCTGTCAGAGCCCAGTGGCTGTGGGCAACAGGATGTGGGGTAGGATGTCCTGATACCAGCGGTGAAATGGGGAATTTGTTCTCTAATCCCAGCTGTGCTCTGAAAATCCACCGTGCAAATGCTGCTTTCTCACTTCATGGGTCTGGTTCCTGTACTTGTCTGGTATCTTGGGTATTAAAACTCAGTTGGGCTTTTCAAACAGTGTGCTGCAGAGTTGGCAGGGTGATGGAGGAATGATTTGGAGTATCTTTCCTGCCCATGTGTTACATGGGCTTGATTGCTGTATTCTTTGTATGGTCAATCAGCAACACCTTATGCAAGTCCTCTGGGAGCTTTCTGATGTCTCTGAAGGCATTATTTGGAATAACCAGAGATAATTATATAACTAGGGGGTAATTAACTTCCAGGAATTAAAGAATCAAGCTTAGTCTGCACTACCCCTAGGGGTGAGTCTATAAAGCTGGGAGTTAGAGAAATCTATTCCTCTCTCGTCATTTGGGCGCATGTGACATTGAAATTCTTGAGACTTGGGGAATGTGAGGGTGTTTCAAATCATATCGTAGCATTTCTAGTCAATGCTGTAATAGCATACGAGAGGAGAGCTTGAATATGGTTCTAATCCAGTCCATTTGTGTTTCAGGTAACCCTGTCACAGTGGGAATGAGCATCCATATCTCCAGCATTGACCAGATCTCTGAAGTCAACATGGTGAGTCTGGGAGGGATTAAAAAAAAAAAAGCCTAATAAACTAGTCTTCCTTTTCTGGTTGAGATGCACACCCGAGACAATGGTTCCTTGGAGTCACCTGAGATCTTAGGGTACCCTTCTAAAAAAGAATAGCCACCCCTGCTTCCTTAAGCTCCTTCTGCAGGTCTTCCCTGCATCTGGGAAGTTTTTGGAGGAAGAGTGGCACTTGTCTGGTACTGAATAAGTGTTTTTTCCTTCTGATTTGGACACAGGATTCTGAGGGATGATGGGAGCTCTGATTTAAGACAGTTCTTCCTCACTAAAGCATAAGGAATTCAAGGATGATTTCTCCATATACATTGTGATGAGAAGTTAAACATCATTGGGCTGTACTAAATGAGTTTTCCAAATTTTTCTGGGCATACTGGTTTCAGTCTGAGCCTTCCTCTTTCTGCCCACTGATTGACCTTTGTCCCTGGGACTGCCTGTCAATTGGCACCACAGCCCAGCTCCAGGCTAAAAGAAAAAAAAATGAAATTCTAGCTTTGCTAGACAAGGTTGGCTTGATCGACCTCTCTGGTATGCTCCTACCTTTGCTGTCAGTATTTGTAATGTGATTGAAAGACTGCAGTTTGCTTCCAAAGTTGAAGTTCTATTACGGTTAGTGAGTGTCTCCACTAGCTCACAGGAGCATCTCTGGTGTCATCTGTCTGGTGTTAGGGACGGAGGATCTCAGCTGGGCTCTCTGGAGCTAGTTGCATCACATGCAGGGCAGATTCTCATCCCTTACCTTTCTGTGCTAGTTGCACAGACCTCTCCAAAATATTAGTGCTTATTTCTTAAAGTAGGTTCTTATATTTTTCATGTGACACAAAGGCAGTGATGGTTTTACAGTAAGCCTGTGATTGCCAAGTTGAAAAACAGGCAGTGGCTTTGTATGCTTGCTGGTGGTAAGCTGGCATTTTCCAGATCTGTACTGGAAAGGAAGGAATCTAATGGTGATTTGCTTGTTTGGGGTGTCATTGATAGGCTGGAGCTTTTCATACCACTGAAGAAAAATGTTCTCTGCTCAGATCACAGATTTTACCCCCAACCATTGCTAAGGATTTTGGTTATGGATGGGATCCACATCTGGGCTTGTGTTATCTCTCAGAAGCCCTCAGCACCCAGCAGAGGACATGCATTGCACTGATCTGTCACCTAGCCATGCCTTCCTCTCTCCTGCCCAAAGGCTTTTCTTCCAAGTTCCTTTGCTTTCCGGGAGGCGGGGTAAGAGAGGAAGGCTGATGGGGACCATTGGGAGCAGCTGTCCCTTTCCTCAGTTCCAGACCCAGTAGGAGAATCCTAGGCCAGTTTAGAGCTCTTGCTCATCAAGTCAATTAAAACCTTGGTCTCCCAATGCTCCTGTCCTATTTATCCAGTTCTGTACTCTCCTGACCTGTTTCTCTGTCCCACCAGCTATTTTGCTGTCACATTGAGGTAGAAGGGGAGACAAGACAATCATCTGACTTGTCAATTTGTTTTCCCAAGCTGCTCGAAAATTCTGAATGTATCTGTTGATACAACTCAAGCTGAAGGGATAACCACAAGTCTTCAGGTTTTCATAAAGAACAGTTTCTTTTGCATTTTCTTATACAGAAGAGGCTTGGAAAGTGGGGATCAAACAAAAGTCTGGGCCTTACTGGGAGAATTAAGATGAGCAGTGCTGACCTATGGGTTAAACCACTACCAAACATTTGCTGTTTCTTCTTATTCTAAGCTATGGAATATACAGCAAATTGCAGACTCTCTCCATTAACCCAACCTTTAACATCATCTGTATGCATGTTACACTTCAGTGTTAACAGTGACACTGGGCAGTACATCTGTATAGAAATTCAGGTGTGGACCTGTGGCCCCATTGCATTGGGTAGCTGTGCTTGAGGTTAGGCTCAACTTAGAAGAGACAGATGGCCTAACCCAATTCCATCTATCTTGCCTGTCAGGACAAAGCTCATCTCTAAGTCACCTCCTCCCCCAGTCTCAAGTTGGATCTCAATTTTCTGATGTGGTGAACGAGCTGTCACCCTCCTTGCTAGAGCCAGGATGAACAATTTGGGGTCTGAGAGCATAGTCTAAGACCCTAGCTTGCAGAGACATCGCTGGAGGGAGTGAGGGATTTGACTATTTACCTGCTATAATTGCCCTGATCTTCCTCTACAGACCTGAGAAGAGAGCTAGATGCTGCAGAGGCAGGTTGAGAATGAAGTTCCAAGTGATGTGTGTGGGCTAATAATGGCTGCCCAAGCTATTTGCCATATACCTGTTAATGTCAGGCAGGTTATGTCCTAGGCTAGTAGCCATTCTCTTAGCAATGCTTTCAACCCTTTCCTTATGAAAGCAATGTTCTCCCCTTTCTGGTGAACACCTTGTTTTCGTCTACCCCAAATTCCTGGGGCAAAAGGATGTTTGGGGCCGGGGAGAAATCCACATCACTGTGGGATGCAGAGGAGAATGTTTCCCAACATGGACCTTCACCCACGTGTTGCTCTGGGTCTTACAGAATTCAGGCAGCACTATTGATGGACACTGTTTTGGTAGTCATGATATTATGCTCAAGCTGGGCACTAGGTACTATGCGAGTTTATGCCATGCTCCTGTTGATGCTGCTAAGGCATCTCGCTTCTATGCTTTTCTCATCCCTCCTGGCCTTCTGTACAAGTTGACAAGCACAATCTCCCAGCCATCTGTCCTGTGTATGTTTGGGAGGCTACTCAAGATCAAGATCTATGGGCATCATGGTGAGGCATCTTCAAAAGGGGTTAAAAAAATCAGAATCATCTTAAAGAACAAACAGGGAGCAGAAGAGTTCTTGTGTGATGCAAGTTTCCAGGCTGAAGAGATTTATGTGCATTGTTCTTTTGTGTGACAGATGCCCCGGGGAAAGGGCTGTCTTACCCCTGCTCTGGACATGGTTACGGGCAAGAAAAACAAGACATTTTTTGGCATTGTGTGTGACTGGGGAAGGGACTGTGCAATGAATAAATTAAAGGCACACAAGTGGAGCTGGGTTGTCACGGCAACCAAATAGCTTCTATTGTTCCACAAGGAGTGTTATTACTTACTGCCCCTTGTAGGATAATTAATTAATCCTCAGACATCCTTTCTGGAACAATGGCCCTGGGGCTGGGCAGGCTGAGGAGAGCCCCCACCTCTCCCATCGCTGGGCTTCCTGGCACCTACCGGCTGCGTGATGGTGGGGAACAAGTAATGCCAGGGACTTGCCACTGCATGATTCAAAAAGTTGTTTTCCATGGGAGTCCAGCTGGATGCGGTGCTGTGGAGGAATACAGCTCCATCCAAGATCTAAGCAGCTCTCTTTGCCTTCACTCCCATGGGAACTGTACTGCCGAAATGATGTGGTGACATTTCAGTCCCGGAGGCTACAGGGCTCTCTGCTAAGGCAACGCAGCTATGTCTTTATACTGGAGGTTCCCAGACACTGATACACGGAATGCATTGCAATTGCCTGTACGAGCTCAGTGTCTCCTGGTGCCTTGCTGTTATAAAGGCAATGCCTCTCCACTGCCTTGAGGGCCATGCCCTAGTGCCATGCCATGGTATTGTGCAGATGGAGTTGTGCTGGGTTAAAGGAGGTTCCCAGGTGTACTGTAATGATCTCCTAATGATGAGGAACCAAAGACACTGCTTTTATTTAACAAAAAAGGCACCTTGTTTGTTGCAGCTGCTGCCTGTGTGGTCAGCCATATTTCCAAGCTCACTTGCTCAAGTAATGTTTTATTGCTGTGTACCCCTCTTAGCCCTGCTAAGCAACGCTGAGCTGCAGCCTCTGTTCTTGTCAGTGATTAGCAGGATTATTTGCTGAGCCAAGATCAGTGACATCAATTGAAATGCCTGGGAAAGAATGCCAGGGGCCAGGCCAAACAGGTATTGGGGAGGGCACGTTTGACTGGCAGACCCTCTGGGAAGTGCTGCTCCATGAAGACGAAAGGCCTAGCTGGAGACTTTTCAGATCCTGTACAAATTTGCAAGCTGAGGATTTAAAGGCAGACTGAAAGGAGAAATATCGTCACAGTGACGTTCTGTAGCCCAGATGATAGGCTAAGAACGGAAGGATGGTATCTCCCAGTTCTCCTCTAAGGAAGTAGGCTGGGTGAATTATCTGGCAAATGCCATTTTGCTACAGGTGGTTGAGTTGTTGTAAGTGTGCAACAATGTGCAGCTATTTACGGATGCTTGGTGGTATATAGTGGTACTCACAGCTATGTCCAGGCCTTTATGCTGTCTTAACTCACTATCTGCTTGGTGCTCTGGTTCAAACAACCTGCTTTGCTGGATCCAGCTCAGATGGTATCTAGTCCCAACTGCTTCAGAAGGAGCTGGAAGTCTTCCCCTGTATGCCCATTGAAAAATGGACAGCTGAAGACTGGCCTGCTCAGGGTGGACTGCAGTGGGTGTAGAGGCTGCTGCTTCCAGCTGCAGCCTTGTCTCTCTAATCCTTGAGGACATATTTTTCCAGTACCAGACTGCTCAGACTCCCTTCAAGCATTAATGAACTATTTCAATAAAGAAAACAACCAGAAGTTTTTTATGCATTTAAAATAAGAGATGGTTACCCTTCATAACGCTTCAATTTTCCTGCCCTATGATCTGTGCAGTCCTAAACCTGCTCCCCCCTGTGTTTCTGCATGCCATAAACAGCTTGGAGCACGCAGCCTTAGTCGTCGTGATTTCTTTGTGGCTCCTATAATTTATTCATCCCAAGATGCTCTCCTACATCTGCAATAACATTGTTTCAGTTTGTTATAGCACTAGCTTTAAAGTTTTATAAACCTGGTGACAAGTTGAAAAGTTACAAGAGAATTATTGTAGAGGGCTAGTGTGAGAAACAAGGCTTCCAAATAGAAATGTCTGCTGCAATATACAACATGCTGAATGAACGATACCTGCAGGATGGGTGATACCTTTTGCTGGGGGATAGTCTGCAGTGCAGACGGGTTAGCGTTTGGTGCAGCATACTTGGCAAAGCGAACCCTGGTGTTTTGCTTCATTACATCCTACTCCTGTATCATCACCTCTTTCCACGTTGCCGTCTCGTGGGAGTGACTGCGCTCATGCTGGTGTGCTGTACTTGGTCACTTGGGGGGTACAGGAGGAGTCATGTCTGCTATTTCCCAACTTCCCAAAGCTTGTTTGAAAACAGAGTTGTCTTGTTAAGAAAATGAGTTATCCCTGTTCAGCAGAGATGTAAACTATGTCCCAGGAAATCTGAGCTCCAGGTGTTTTAAATCGCCTTTTAACCCAAAAGAGGGTGGATTGGGTGTGTAAAGATGTTCTTGAGCAGGAAAGATCATTCTAAAACCTGTTATACCATCATCACTGGGGCACCACTCTTCACTATGTCAAATTTTCTCTCCATCAGGAATGTTTGAAATAGTCTTTGTAAAGGAATCTGTCCTGATGAGGCATTGCTGTTCTGTTTTTGCTGGAGTATGAATACGCACTGCCTAGGTGAATCTCAATTCAGTATAACCAATGTACACTAATACATGGATGTCTGCTGTCTGGTAGGCATAGCTGGTGAAAGAAGTCAGTGTGGATGGACAGACTTAGTATGAGAGTCTTTGCACTACACAGCAGCTTCTTAGGATGCTTGCTCATGGACACAGCTCTTGGCCTTTGATCCATTTCAGGTAGACCCTCTATGTCTGTAATAGCAGGCAGGAAACACTTTTGCTGCAATATGTTTCTGAAAAGGATTTTCCATTGATATGGATGTCTTGAGTTTTTAACAACAAGATTTTTTTTTTTTAAGGAGAGGTTTCTGCTACCTACGTTATACTATCATGTATTCTCTTCAAATATATTGACAGTTTTTATTTAACTAAAAATTCTTTGTTAACATCTTTTTTCAATGGAAAAATGATATACAGATATTTTCTAGTCAGTCTGTTCTATGTTTCGGGATATCAAAAGGTCTTAAAACAAAGGTTAAAGCATTTACATCCTACAATTAGAGGCTTCTGCAGTTATATGTTATGAAATACAAGCATGACAGGACGCTCAAGTGCTGTAACTGTTTCCCTGTAGCCTCAGGTATCTCCAGGCCCATGACACTGCAGTCTCTAAAGTAAGCATGTGTGTGTACGCTGTATGTAAGGTTGCTGAATATTGAAGACTTCCAAAATATTTGGAAGTTGAGACACCTTTGGTGCTGAGCTTAATGGGTGGTGTGCTGTCATAGTACTGCAGGGGCTGTAGGATTGCTGTGGGCTCCTGGGGTGGTAGCACTGCAAGTAGCAGAGGATGCAGCGGTGCCTTGGTGCTGAAGAAGGGCCTTGCTCTCGTACTGTGGCATAATGAGAATGGTACAGCTCTGATTTACAGTGAGATTCCTAGATTTTGTGCTGGCATGGACAGATAGGAATTAAGTGCTTTTCTTCACATGCTGGGGGCTTCTGTGTGCTGTGAGTTAAGCTGAGATATTGCAAGCATGTGGCTGAGATAGGTTTCTTCAGAGCTGGCAATGGTCTGTGCCTTCTGCTGCCAATGATGGCTTCAGTACTACTTAGGTCATGCAGCTATTGTTACCTCAAGTCCTTGAGTGCAGCTCTGTAATGCACTGGGTGGCTGCTTGGAAAATCAAACAGTGGCAGTTCTGTACATAACAGACTGTTGGGGCTCAGCACCGATACACATATTGGCTTTTTAGACTGCATATCTGTTCACACCACATTATATTTTAACAGAAATCCCACTGATTGTGCTGAAAAGACCCCTTAGACTAAGGTAGTACGTGAGGACAAGTAAAGCAACAGACCTCAGGGGAGCTGTGCTGTGTGATGGGATGTGGGAATGGGCACTGAAATTCAAACAAGCAGTGGTCCCCTTTCTGCCCCAAAGACAGGGATAGTCCTTCCACAAGAGTGTGGGGTTCTTGTACAAAACAGCTGAGAAAAAAGCAAACTGCTGTGAAGGAGTCCAAAGTACTCCACATTTATAGGTCCTGAAATTGGTTATGAAGAGATTGGCCTGGCTTAAACTAGAAAATAGGTCAGTGTGACTCATATGTCAATATTTACTGCGTATCTGGCAACTTGTAGAAGGGAAAAATCTTGCGTCTTCCATAATATTTTGGAGATTATCCTATTTCAGTGACAAAATTCTCCCTGTGTCCTTGGTCTTGATGTTGGCTAACTGCAGAGGCAGCCCAGTAAATTCACTACATCTTAGAGTCAAGTTGCTAAGTAACAACCCAAAGATCACCACACAGCCTCTTCAAATGCAGTGGCCAGCAGAAAGCCAGGATCTTCACAAAGAGCCAGCAGTTTCTTCTGAGATGGAGGTCTCAGACTTGGTGTGTAGCAGAGGGCAGTCAGGTAAAGCAGCAGTCCTGCGGGGAGGTGGCTCCGTGTGAGAAGGGACAGCTTTAGAGCTTGCCCTACAGAGGGGTCCCCTATGTTTGTTCTGTTGTCTTGGTTCTTAATGATGTCCTTGAATGAAATATTTTTGTTGGTTGGATTGTACAGTTTTGACATGGACATAGATCAGTTGATAATGAGCTGTGGAAACCTTGCTGAAACAAGCTCTCAGCTGAAGACAGACTAGGAACTGCTGGACTAGAGTATGACTCTTTACCCCTGAGGCTTTCTATTCTACCATGCTGATTTCCTCCTAGAAATCCTGTAGTATTCACAGGATAGCTTAATGGGAGGGTTTGCAGGAAGCCTTTTATCTGCATAACTGGAAATGCTTGGCTATGGGCAAGCCGTTGGATGGACTGGCTGATTCTTAGCCTAAACCCTGGGTTTTTCAGCACTATTAAAATGTGGTGGCAATGCTTATTGAGAATAAGCGTTTACGTGCTTATTTAAATAAGCATCCCCCTTCACATCTTTCCATGATGTTTTCCCTAAGGAGCAGCTCTGCAAGTGCTCCAGTATCACAAGTTCGAGCCTCAGGAGGTCTGAGTCAACCCTGCTTCCAGTACTGAGAGAGTTCAAATGCCTGGCTCGCTAGGTGATTTCCCCAGTGAGAATACTTCTGTGCTTTCACTAAAGAGACTTAAGTTCACTCTGCATGTTGTAGATGACTCCACCCCACAGCAGGAAAGAAGTCATATTGGAGAGGATGAGAATCCATGGCTATATGGCTTGCAGCACGCTTTCAGCTGAACAGTGCTATGTATTGCAGTGCTCCATCTGTTCCTGTATCAGCCAAGTTATCTTTAGATCTGAACATGTCAGTGTATGGTGGTGGTATGAACCACTTCGGTTTGCACTCCAGCATTCTTGTAGTAGTTAGAATTGTTACTGCAGAAAACTTTGTCCAGGATAAAAATGACTTTTTTTTTCCTGCTTAGGTTTTTATTCAGGTTTTTACACAGGCGGAACTCCCACAGCCTTTATATATATTTATATATATATATTCAAAAGCTGCATGTATTTGAGAGCAGTCTTCCAAATGGCCACCTGTTTCAATAGCAGTGCTGCAGCATTGGAGAGGATTACTGCAGAATGCTAAAGTATCTTCCCACAAGTGAGAGCTTTGTCTAGTTTGATTGAAAACTGAATTAGACCTTGAGGATCTGACCTGCTGACATCTTGTCATATATACATTTAAAGCGTGCAGCAATAGTGTACGTGCGCAAGAGTGCCAGCACCTCAATATAGAACCTAGATTGGAATACAAGTGTGTGCGTGTCGTGTTGCTATTTGAATATGTAAATAAATGGGGCTATATATAGCTCTATGCTATGTACATGTTGAGTGAAGGTGGCAGATACGGCAGCTGAATAGCTTTGCTGTTTCTGAATGCTGGTAGAGGCTCCCTGCGTGCTCCCTACATCTCTCCTGCTTGCTCCAACCCCTGTCAGCCTTTCTGCTATCAAAATTTTCGGGCCTCTGGAGAAGATTTTGTGTGGGGACAGGAGTTGTTAATATTCTGAGTCTGTGCTGAGTTGCTAGGCTACAGAGAAAAATGAACATTCAAGGAAAAAGGATGGTGAAAGGGAGAGGATCTGCTGAGCTGTTTGGAGACCCAGAAAGGCCCTCTAGTCAAATGAAAGGGATCATTCTGGGGAAGGAGTCAGCGCATGCATGTGGGATGAAATGTGGGCAGTCCCTGCTGGCCTGGCACAAGCAGACTCAGGACAGCTCCAGACAGAAAAATGGCAGAGGAAGAAGTAAAAGACAGGATCCTCCAGCCCCTGCTCCCTTCCACATCACTGTGTGCAGGGCATGTGCAGCTGGCTGCCTCCTGGGTGCAATGGGTCACCAGGCTGGGGTATACACTTTTATTCCAGGTTGGACGAGGCCCTGGGCAACCTGATCCAGTGGGTGGCAGGGGGTTGGAACTGGGTGGGCTTTCATGTCCCTTCCAACCTAGGCTGTTCTATGATTGTATGGTTCTGTGATGCATCCCTCACCCCCTCTCTGTAAGGTGCTTCACGTGAGGCTCTAGTGAAGAGGGAAGCAAACCCAAAGCATGTTCACAGCTTGCAGGTTGGACTTCATCTCCCTCTTTCACTGCAGCAACCTATTACCAGAAGATCTCCTTTAACTTCAGTGTAACTGTCTGGGAAGGCAACTTGTGGCTTTTACCTCCCTGATAAAACCTTTGCGTTCCTAGGTCATGGATACACAAAGTACTGACCCTTTTATCCTTCAAGAGTTTTCGACTGAGGTTCAAGCAGACTTGAGGGTTTATAACACACCAGCTGCAACCTGATCCTGGTTTTCCTGAAGCCCAATCTAGCTCCTGAGCGCTGACCCTCTTTAGCTGTTCCCCTCTGTAAATGAGTGTCAGGTATGTAGCTGCAGAGGCTGTGAGCCACCAGACCTACGAGGTGTCTTGTTGTCTTCCTCTCTTCTGGAAGGCTGGCTTTGCCCTGTGCTCCTGTTCCTGTCTGCAAGATTTGTTCCCTCTCAATATTGCTGGCTGTATCAGAACCCTCAGAAAAATTAAACAGTGCCTTCGGGTATTTTTATTATCTGGATACTTTATTTACCGAGCTCACATGGGCTCCCTGCCAATAACTTTCAGCCAGCTCTGCAAATAGAGCTCCTTGGCTCCAGGACTGTTGGTCCTGGTACTGCAGAGAGCACTCACTCAGCATGGACAAGGACTGCAGCTTGTTCTTCGCCATCCAGTTGGCCGTGAAATCAAAGTCTGCTTGCTTGTGGACCTCCACAGCCTGCTGAAATCTGTTCTTTAACTTGTGCGTCCTGTAATAAACTTGACTTGTTCAGCAGGATCAGGACTGTTTCATACAGCTGTATTTTGAATGCTATTGTCAGTTAGCTGCACTGCACCCGTCCATCAGGTTTATGTTCCCGCAGCCAAGACCCGAATAGCTAAAGTGAAGAATGATGGCATAGGCCAAAATGTGTGCAGTGCTGCTGCTGGTGGCACTCTGCTTCCCTCAGTTTTACCCTGGCTCAACCAAAGGCAGACTAACCCAGGACTGCTGGGGTTCTCTATTTCCTGTACCATTTCCACACCATCTTACCTGCTTACTTGTGGTTATCCTTTTTTACGTGATCAAACTCTTGGGCTTTTTAAAGGAAACTAACACCATCTTCTAACCTTTTGGTCAAGCCACTCTGTGCCAAATTAACATTGTGCTCTTTACCAAATTAACATTGAGCTGAAGCAGATGCACAGAGGTGTTATTTTAGAGTACCTAATCCCAGTGGGCTTCTAAGCCCCTTAAAGGATTTTGAAGTCTCCCTTTCTCCTCCCCATTCCTCCAGCCTCACTTCCTATAGTCTTGGGCAGTCAGTGTCTATGTGAAGGGCTGCAGGACCTCTCCTGTCTGGAGTAGGCTGTGACTAGACTGGTGTTCAGCAAAACCATTGGCAAGATAGTGAAGAGGATGTTTCACTTTAAAAAATAAAAATAAAATAAAGGTGAGTTCTGGGAACATTCTAGTGAAATCGCATTTTTCTGTTACCATGTTGCTGCTTCTAGAAAGCCTATCACATGTTGACCACTTGAAGTGAGCATTTCTCAGCAGGCAAGATGTAAGAAAGTCACTACAAAATTCTCTGAAGGTACGTGCAGAGGCCTTTGAAAGGGTTTAGGGAGCATCACTGGTCTTCCAGAATCACTTTTCACTTGGCATAATCCAGTTTTCTTCCCCCAGCCTTTTGAGGGCTTTAGAAACTGATATCTTCACTAGTCACTGTTTAAACGTCTCACTCAAATTTAATTTAGCTTAATAGGCTAGTTGTTGCGTGTTTAATTAAATACAATGATTATTAAAAACATATTTTTGAGCTTTAATGGCTGTATATTAGATATGCACATATGTGTATGCAGCAGGGCACTGGAAACAGATGCTGTAAGGCAGAAAGGGTAGTGCCTGGTAAGCACAAAAAGATGGGCTGGGGGGAGCTGGGTGGGAGATGGGAGAAGGGACAGGATACAGGCACCAGCACAGTTCCATGGTTTGTTGTGGGTGTGCAGACAGTAAATATATAGCATACTACAATAGTGCAGACAAACAGCAGCTTGCTGCCCTCCCTCCAGTATCCTGAGCCAGTTACCTCTCTAGTTTGTCTCTTTCCTGGAAGAAATTGCTCAGGCAGGGACTTGTCTGAGCTCCCTCCTGGTTTAAGTGAGCATCTTATCTGCTTTTAGCTCTTCCACGTACTACAAGGAGTCCTTACCAGTTTCCAGACCATCTATCAATGTAATTTTGATTGTGCAAGCAACATCCTTCCAATTTTCTGCCTGAAAATTAGTCAAACTCATGCATCAGATTTTACTGAACTTTCAATGTACAACCTTGCTTCTCTGGCCTTAGCCATCTGGACAAAGCATGTCCTTCTGTGCTGGTTTGGCATGGGAAGGTATAGGCACCAAGCATGAATCTGACCACCTCTCATTCGGTGACTCCTCACTGTGAAAGAGGACAACTTCTCAAGTTATGATGAGGTTTGGAGTGAAAGCTGGCTGGTGACTCAGAAATGGGAAGGCCAAACCATCCTGCTTCTGGGGGTAGAACAGGCTCTGGGTTTTGCCCAGCCACTAGCTCATGTGGAACTGAGCAAGGAGACCAGACCAGCAGAAATAATATGCAATAGCTCACAGATTCTTGGGCTTAAGAATAGAAACTGCCTGGCAATGATTTTAAGGTCTTATCCAAGGAAGATAGCATGCTGCAGGTGGTGACTTTGGGGTTGCTGCCTGTGCCATTGAATGAGGTTGCTGGGTTTGTTTGTTCTCACAGCAGGTGCTATGCTGTAGTCTCCTGACTTTCTCCTCTCAACCTCTGCATCCAGCTCGAATGGGGCTGTTAAGCAGATAATATACGGTGTTATTCTGTGCTCAGATGGGGCTTTGGTACACAGGCTCAGGGGTCTGAAAACCTCGTCACGGGCAGGCCAACCCCCTTTGGGCAAAGGACCCAGCTAGGTATGTCCTGTCTGACAGCTGTGGGACCAGCACCGGTCCAGGTGCTGTAGAGATGGGGCATGGCAGGAGAGAAATAGGGCAACAAGATAACACTTCACTTTCACACCCCTAGTTGTGGAGGATACAGCTGATATGTCCCAGTTTCTGGACATGCATTCAGCAATTAAACACATGCAAATTACTACAAAAGTAGATCAGATCAGTGAAGAGAAACATCTCCATGCAAAGTTCTTCTGAGGTCCTAAAGAAAATGAGTTCAAGAGCACAAAGACCTGCTGCACAGGAGGGCACAGCATATCCTAGAAGCAAACACATTTGTCCCCTTGCCTTATGGACAGATTGTAGGTGCAAGGTGGTTTTCCTGCTCCCCAGGTCAGGTGGACAATTGGTTATTCGAAATTAAGGGATGTGGAAGGAGATTCTGGTTTTTTCACCTGCTAAGCTGAAGCATAAGGAGAAGGTCAGCATCTAAAATAATTGTCGCTTTATGTATAACAGTTGTCAAGCAGAACTTCAGACTTGTAAATCAGGCACTGGCTTGCACCAGAAGATAAATTAAAAGCAGAATAAAAGCAGAATGTTGGCAGAATACTCTCCCTATGAAAAGCACAGTAAGTACAAGAGCTGCTGCCTCCTGCCCTAGGCAAAGGTGAGGATCTAAAGCAGACTTTGTGCTGTCTTGGAGCTGGAAAGATTGCTATCGTGTGTTTGTCAGATTAACTGGTGCTTGTTAAGGTCTAGAACCCATTGATTTGTCTTATCTACATGAAAATGGACAATCCATTAGGAGGGCAAAGTAGCTTTCTAAAACAAGTTTGCTAAGTAAGGAGTGTGGACATCTTGCTCTGTCCTTCCCGTATTCTCCTGTACGTTTTACACAGCTCTGATTCCTTGCAACGGATTGCAGGCACATTGTTTAATGCTCCCCTTAAAAATAATTCTTATTTCCCCTAACACCTTCTTAAAATGAAACATACTCGAGGACTGCTTTGTCCTTTAATTTCTCTCCCAAGAATGACGGGAACAGGAGCTGGTGTTTAATCATCAAAGAAGTCGAAGCCAACAAACTGTTCATTAGTCTCTGGCAGTGGCAGCTTGGTTTTTACTAAGTCAGATGTTTCATTTTTCTCCCTCTTTCTGGAGCATCTTGGCTTTCCTAATGTTCTTTTATGATCTTGGACAAGGAGACCATATGTCATTTTCTTATATGGGGTAGGACTTTTATTTGGTCACTTCTCCAAAAGGAGGTGATTTATCAAACTCAGGGGTGGAGGGGAAATGGGGGACAAAGTTAAGTGGCATGGCTAGCACTAGAGGTAAGCTGTAAAGCCTCCTTTATCCCCCTCATTGTTTCCAGTACCTTTCAGAGCTTGGTGAAATGCTAGCAGCCTGCAGTAGTCACCTTCATTTTCAAAGCTCCCCCCAGAAAGCTACCAGCCATTTGTCGTACACAAAAATGGACTAGGCACAGAAGACATTCATATTACTGGAAATACTGTGTTCTGAGCAAAGATTTGGTCCTTTCACACATAGTATTCCATGCCATTTCTAGGCCTCTGAGTCCACTGTAGCCTCTAACAGGGGGTGCAGACTTCTGCCTCTGGTCAAATTTAGTACCGGGGACTGTAGAGGTCACAGGACAGAAAACCAATCTGCCCCAACCTGCCAGTGACCCACATCTCCTAGAAGCTGTGCTGAGGGTTTAAGAAGCAGCCTGCTCAGGAGGGATGCTTTAGGTGACTTTCTGTTGGAAGCTGGAGCTTCTGCCATGCAGCAGGATCTCCATCCTTGGGTGGTTCTCCTTTCCTGTTAGTCCCTCCCTTTTTATGACTCGGAGGACTGTGTTTTCCACGTTACACCTAGACCTTTCAAAGTACTGCTAAGTACCTGACCTCGTGCTTTTTCCACAGGCTCTCTTGAAAGTTTTTTCCATTACCTTGCCCTCAATCCGTTCTTATATAGCAACCCACTGCAGAAAGTCAGATACTGTCATCATACAGCTGTTTTGTTTTTAACCTGTGTAAAAATTATTTCCCCTTTGCTGCTCCCTGCTTCTGTTAGAGCCTTTATGTTATTTTTGAGTATTTACTTATTTGTATACTGCTCAGTAACCCTCAACTATCTAAAAGTGTGGGACTCTGTAAGCTTAAGTAGCACAGGGTTATGATTACTTACTGACTTAATACAACCACTACAGGGAATCAGTTAAGAGTAAGTCTGATCTGTACCTATTTTTAAGTGATGTAAATACAGTGGAGAGCTAAACTGTAGGATTTGCTACCTACCACAAGGCTGCAGGTGCCAAAGATTCTGAGATGAGACAAACTCTCAGAAGAGAAACTGAGTATCTTCAATTAAGAAGGTATCAGCTCTGGCTCAGGAGATCATTAAGCCTGAAACAGCTGGAGAATAAAGTATCATAACACAAATACCCCGTTTTTCTTATATTTCTCCCTTCTGTTCTCTTGACTGGTACTGGAGACAGGACGCTAATGCGCAATGAGTTTTGGTCCGACACAGTACCGCTGTCTCCAAAATGAGCACAAGCACACTTGTAAGAGTATTACTTTGGGCATAATGTGTGTCCTGTATGCTGATGTATCACTGTGCTTATTGTCTTTGGGGTTCTACAGGAAACACCTTCCTCCATTCACACCTCTCTTGTGCCAACATTTCAGCTGCTTACTGTTGAGTCCTCTTACATCTTTTTTGTTTTGGGGTCTCTGCTGGGTTTCAGGAAATACTGTAGTTATCAGTCTCTTCCTCTTGTCTGAGATGTACTCTTACAGCCCTGTCCTTAGTAGCTGGTAGGACGCACTGTCACTTTCGCATGTGAGGTCCCCAGGTAAGCTCCTCTTGTTCTCTGGGGCTTTTCCTAGCCTCTGAGAGAGCTGTCCTCTCTCCTTGCAGGGAAGCAGCTCTGGAGTGTGAGTGCCTGCTGCTCCACATGTTGCTCTCACCTCTGCTTTGTGGATGCATCATGCAGCGAGGAGGAGGAGAGAGAGGGAGCAAAGCCTCTGCAAAACCTGAGATGGAGGAGGTGCAGGGAGGGGGAGCTGGGGCTGACAGCTCTCAGCTGCTGGGCAGAGCAGGGTGAACAGAGGCATGTGGAGGGGTGTCCCATGGGGATGGTCACGCTGAGCAGCTTTTCAGCAGGCTCAGGTGCTATCTCAGCTTTGTGAAGGGCTGAATGGGAGCTGCAGTGCTGAGCACAGCCCTGCATGCAGCTGGGCCATGAGGCTTGCCTTGCAAGGCAGCATGGAAGTCTCGTAAATAAATATAATGGAAATGGTGCATCGGTGGCTGCCTGTCTCACTGAGAAGAGCCGGGTACCAAGGGGGGTGAGAGGCTCCAGAAACTCAGGTGCTCTGCTCATACTGCAGTGCAGGTCCAAAGTCACTGGGAGGGGTAACCAGAGAGAATATTTTCCTTAGCAGGGTCTTGACCAAAGTGAGAATGTTGGTGCCCCTCAGAGATGGACTGTGAGGCTTCTGAAGCAAGATCTTAGCAATCCTTTAAAAAGCAAAGAAACAGATTTTCTTGGCCAGAAACATGTCACTGTGTTTTTGCTCTTTTCAATATAATACAGAAGGTGACAGATATAGCTTTTGTATCCAGACTACACCACAGATTCGCTCCATGACCTTTCAGATATGCATGTGGGTCTAGATTTCTGAATCATAGTTAGATACCCGAAAGCTGGCATACCCATACTGTCGGATTATTTGAGCTTGTTTTCAGAGGTGCTAATCAAACCTGGCTTTGAGTAAAGTCAGTGGGAGAAGACGGGCAGGCAGGATGCCTCTCTGCTCAGCCCAGATGTTAGTGCATGAGCACAGTCCTCGCCAGCACCTGGCACAGAGCTGGCAATGCAGAGCAGAAATGCCACTCGTGCAAACCTGCATGGTCAGGAGGAGGATTCCTTTGGCACTTTAAGTATTTGCTTAGGAAGAAACAACGTGTCTCTGGCCCCAGCAGTTCATTTGCATGCATTTGCAGAAAGCTTTTTATTTAAGGACTTGTGAAAAGTTACTGGCTTCTGTAAGGCTGCTATCAGCAAGACTTGTGAGCACTGCTTACCCTGCCCACTTCCTAATCTACATCTTGTTAGCTGTCTTACCCAAAAAAATCTTGGCTCCTAGCCTATTTAAGACCTGTTGTGAGAAGATTTTTTCATTGATGTGTACAAGACCCCTTCCTGTACTACTCATTTATCTGAGAGGAAATGATTGTACTTCTAGCACAGTGCTACAACACAGTCTGTGGTTTTGTAGAAAAGCAGATTTGGGGCCTCTGGGTCTCCCCGGGATGTGCAGTTACTGTGCAGCATCTAGAATTCGTTCTGCAAAGCTGCAGCTATAGGCTACAAAACAGCTTTCCCTGCCCTTTAGAAAAGTCCTGACTCAGCAGAACTTTTAAGCTTCAACTTTATACTGTGGAACAGGAAAGGAACAGGAGACGTGTGGCATTGTGGTCGCTGGGGATGGTGAAGGAACTGCCCTTTACCCAGTGGATCATGCTCCACTGGTGACAGATTTCCTCCACATATGTCCCTCTCTGAGAATTGCAGTGAACTCCCAACTTAGCTCATACATCAGGGCAAGTGCTAATAGCTTGTCATGGTTGGCCAGGATTGACTCTGAATCCTTGGCCTAGAGGTGAGATTTTCCATGTGCCTTTGGGAATGTCCTGAATTTCTGCTCAGAATAAAAGTGGACTTTACCAAGTGTATTGTTTCCCTTTTCCCAGAACAAATCATAGTCCCTCCAGCTAGTGGAGGTGCAGACACAAGCATTTGTGTGTCAGCAAATGTGGAGATCCACCAAAGGTCTCAGGAATGGCAGGAGGGGCTGGACTGCTTTGTGTCCCTGCCCTGAGGCCAGGCTGTGACACTAGCATGTTTCTCTCCTAGGACTACACCATCACCATGTACTTCCAGCAGAGCTGGCGGGACAAACGCCTGGCATACAATGACCTTCCTCTCAACCTGACCCTGGACAACCGGGTGGCTGACCAGTTGTGGCTGCCTGACACCTATTTCCTGAACGACAAGAAGTCCTTTCTGCATGGAGTGACAGTGAAGAATCGCATGATCCGGCTCCATCCTGATGGGACTGTCCTATATGGCCTGAGGTAAGTCTGAGGTGAATTCTTATTGGTTGTGGTTGTGAATGACGCCTCGTCTAAATTTCCTTCATTTTGAAAGAGATTCTGGTATTTTCTTCAAGCACACACAAGGACTACACAGATTCTGAAGTGTTGCACAGGTTTAAGCACCTGCTTTTTCTCCAAGCTAGACGTGGTTGTTTCCTTCAGGCCTCTGAAGTTCCCTGTAGTGCTATAGACAAATGCTGGAGATGGGAATAGTTGGTTCTGTGTGTTTCAGGTCACTGTCATTTGTGTTGCATAACACTTCCATTTGAAACACTCATTTTCAGTTGCTTATAATTTTCTGCAAGTTTGGCCTATGGAGATGAGACTTCATTACTCTGGTATCTAATGCTGAATACCTGTAGCACTTGAGTAAAATCACTTTAGTTATTTTTGAGTATGAGATCGTAGACATTTTTGTACCATTAAAAAAAAAAGTCTCTTCACCAGAGCAATTTTGATAATTGAGCTTTGAAAGTTGATATCTAGCAGGGGAATGGTCCTCAGCAAGGAGGCTTTTTATGGTGTCTGGAATAAATTTATTTGCAAGTACAAAGGATTTTCGAAAGTGTGTTTGTGTGTAGGGGAGGTGACAGAGTTTGACCTTGCTGTGTTATCTGGATCTGTAGAGGTGCCAGGGCAGGTAGGAATGTCAAGTGGGAGGACGAAGGGGGCTAAATGGGAAGTTTGTAGCTGTAGATAAGCATGCACTTTTGGATGCTGTAGGTGAAATCTAAGCAATGATTTCCCCAATCCTGTATTTGTCTTCTTTGAGCTGTTCTCCTAGTGTGTTTCTTGTTTGTTTGTCTGTTTTTGTGTGTTTTTTTTTTCCTCCTTTTTGACTACCAAAATTCACAGCTGGCTTTTAGACCTGCCTCCACATTCACAAATGATTGTGATAGCAGCTCTGGGCTTACATCCCAGTGCAGCAAAGGGGGAGGAAAGACCTTTCTCTTTCAAAGAGGGTACACCCACCCTTCCCATTTACAGTATCAGCTCTTCTGCTGCTTCGTGTTTTGTGGCAAAGACTGACTTTTTATGATGATTTCTTCCTTTTTAAGTAGCAGGGCTGTTTTGGGAATGGTGGGGCTGGGTGTAGGCACAGCAAAGTAGGAGGATGCACAGGACATCATCCTGCTAGAGCAGCCAGGTGCCTGTGCCCAGTGTTTCCCTATGGCAGAGCTCTGGGAAGCTGTAAGAAGCAGTGGATACTTGTGCTAAGGGACAGGCAGGGGTATGCTCCAGCCTGTCATGAAGGAGGGGACACAGACTGCCGTGAGGCTCGGGCTGCTGAGCCAGCCCACCTGAGCACAGAGCTGCCTCCCCCAGGCTGGTGGGCATCCTTAGCATGCACCTGCGCAGCACACAGAGCAGAAATACTCGTGTATTTTTATCAGCTGCCATTTAGTCAGCTCCAGCAATGAGCAGTGTGGATCCAGCTGCCAAGCAGTGGAAGTCCATGGAGGGTTTGCAGGGCAAGGCTGCTGTCTGAGCACCTCCAGCACCGTCCCTGCCCTTGCCCTCTTGCGGGGCCCTGCAGTGTGGGTGGGGGAGCTCAGCTCCCTCCCAGGCAGGGCCTGGGTGAGATGAGGAAAATTGCATCCAGGCCAAAAGAAAGAAAATGACAGCTGTTTGCCCCTGTTATTTCCAGGGCCATAGTAAGAGCCGCCTGTGTTGTTTTAACTTTTGGCTGGTTTTCCTGGAAGCTGCTCTCTTGCCCCTGGAGAAAAAGGCAACTGCAAAAACAAAGCAGTGAGCAATTGCAACTGCTGTTCCTAGGCTGTGCCTCCAGCCAGGATGGCTGGTTTTCACTGCCCTGAAAGCACTGGGGTGTTGGGGGACAAGCCAGGTGCCCTGAATGCTTGAAATCCCTCTAGATTTATCTGTGGTGGTATGGACAGTGCTTTCCTTAAGGCTTGCTGTCTGGACTGACTCCCGCACCTGTGATTTTGCTGACAGCAAAGTGCTAGGTGCAGTTTTGCAGGTGCAAATAATTGTGATCATATTCAAAAATACATAGACACATGCACAGCAGGTGTAAGCAGGTAAGAAAATCGTCTGGATATTCACCTGTGCTCCCTTTATCTTGGTACAAATACACCCATGCTTGCTCTGCAAGCAGTAAGGAAAGTGTGGGTCCTTCCTCTATTATAAAGCTTGGTCTTGTCTTCTCTTGCATTTTTGGAAGGATCTTTAAAATGGAGTTGCCTTGATGGAAGAAGGCCAAAGGAGGCATTTTCTGTGTTTTGTGTTTTTCGTTTTTCTCTTTTTTTTTCCCCTTTGTTTACCTGCTTATTTGTTTTTCCTCCGGCGAGATACCACAGCTCTGTTCCTTCTCCTGCTACCTTCTCACCAGTCGCTTCCCCCTCCTTTGAGCTGATCCTGTAGCAAAGTGACTCAATCGTGCTATTTGTGGCACAACAGTCATTTTTCTTTCCACCAGTCTCTGATGTCAGAGACCGGGGAGGATGACACCCTGGCAGGCCCCAGCTTTCAGTGAGTGTTCAAACAGGATCAGGCTCAAACCCCAGATCAGACCACAAGGTCCGAGTTAGCTCACATGAAGTCAATGGGTATTTCGTTTGACTTCACTGAGGACAAGATCAAGCTTCAGATATCTTGTTTCCATGAGTAAATGAAGCCCTTTATTCTACCACTCTGCTCCATTGTGGAAGTTGCGTGTCAGAAAAGCATATGCTTGTTTTTGATAGAATTAACGAATTAGTGGATGAAGGGAGTGCAGCAGATGTAATACAGCTACATCTTAGGAAAAACGTTCGATACAAAAGCTTACTCCAAAATTAATTCACACTGGGCTGGGATTAAAAGCCGGTTGCCAGACCTCCGACGAAAGGAATGCATAAACAGCCACGGGCTGCGTCGGGGAGGTGACGCTGGCCTGCAGGACCAGCTCTGGCGTTTCCCAGCTCCGTCCCTTCCAAGCTAGCAGATGGCCAAAATCCCGGGGTCTGGAGCCCAGACCCAGCCCCGGGGATGCTCCAAGCAGCTGAGGATGTGTGGTCTGCCGTGGGAGGATGCAAACCCAGCAGAGCCAGTGGGGTTCTAGGACACAGAAGGTGGTGGGGTGGGGTTGTGTCCGCACCCCTCTGGCCCCCAAATACCTTGCAAGGTGCCTGTGAAGTGCAGGAGAGGTGGTCACCTGGGGCACACAGAGGAATGTGCTAAAGCAACAAGGAAAGGCTGCAACGCGAAGGGAGGCTTAAAGGAGCTGCCCACAAAGATGAAAAGCAGTCAGTTGTTGGTGTAGGGGAGGGAGGTGGATAAGATAGTGAGGAAGAGCCGTGTAGAGCTGGCTGGATTTAATGTATTTTTCCTCCTAATAGCTTTTTGTCAGAAACTGCATTGGTTTCATCAAATTTTAAACAAAAAATTAGGGAGAAATTTTTCATTTAAGAAAAAAAAAACGTTTCAAAGTGTTGATGTTTCACTACTAATTTTATGCAGGGAATTTTTCACTTATGTCAATAATTCCCTGTCTATTTCATGCTGCTTGTACTACCACTGCTGGAATTTGAGAGTTACAGGGAGAAACACCGAAGCCTTTCTCTGGACCTCCAGAGACTGTCTAGCCCACTTCCGCCATAATATTCACTAAGCTTTACATTATCACGCGTACAAGCTATACATTATGGTCTGATATCTGTATTTCCTTTTCTAGACCATGCAGTTTCCTTTTGGTATTGAAGCAAGTTAACACTCATCAAATGTTGATGTCGTCAGTATTTTCCTATGTTTTCAGAGACCTAAAAATAGAAATAGCTGTAACAATGCTGAAATCCTCATATGGTAATTTGAAATCACATTTGAAACCGGCTTAAAAACATCCTTCGGGGAAACCTCGAAGCTATTTGATTTCGTTCCAATTAAGGACCAAACTGAATTCCAGCAAAACAGGTGCCTCGAGGAGCTCAGCATCCCTGTGCTCGCGGGGCAGCGGAGGGCTGGGGCGCGGGGCAGCAGGCGCGGAGCCGAGTGGACAGCGAGCGAGATGCAGCGCCTGGCTGGCGAGGAGCCCAGGCGATGTGAGCTGAGCAACTGAAAAACTGCAGAGGAATTTGATGACGGAGACTAAATCCTGTGCAGGGAGAATGAGGGATCTCCTCCTGCGAAGGTGGTGTAGTGGTGGGGGTGTGTGTGTGTTTTGCTTTTTTTTTTTTTTTTTTTAATTCCTGCCCATGATAGTCACCGCAGTGAGGTGTGGTTTGGAGATGAGGCAGTTTGTGTAGATGCAAAGAAGCCAAGGCACAGCAGGGCACTGAGCCCAATGGGAACGTAGACCCCTGCTATCCCCATCAGTGTAAATGCCTGTTCAGTGCTTGAAGCAAGGCGGAGAGAGCTGTTATAAATCAGACATCTCAACACTTGCAGTTTAAACCTGAGTGAAGCTGGATGTATCTGCTTTGGCAGCACAGGGTTTCTGCTTTTCACGGGGGTGAGTTCCCAACAGCCTGCTGCTCCCTGCAGTGTAGCTGCTCCTGGGGGGTGTCAGCCTTTGCACTACAGAAAATTAATCCACTCCTGGGACAGAGCCTGCTCCTGGGCCAGGCAGCAGCTCGAGCACCACTTGTAGCTCACCTCATGCAGGGAAGCAGCCCAGGTGGGCAGAGGCACGTCCAGCATCCCTCCCACCCACTCACCCACCAGCAGGTTACTGCATTGTGCCTCTGGGGCTGCCCTCCCTCCTCCCCATGGTTTGGGCTCTGCTGGAGCTCATCTTCTTCCTAGCTCCTATTTTCAGCCTGTCTCTTGACCAGGACTGAGCTATGTCTGTATTACATTCCTCAAATTCAGGCTTGGGATTATTGGTTCTCCAGTTGGTAGAAAGGGCTCTCTCTCTCCTGTCTCGCTCGGAGCCTGCTGTTTGCAGCCATGTCCTTGCTCTCCCTATGGGTGTTCTCTGATTTTTATGGAGTAGGGACCTGACAGGTTATAACTGAGGAGTTTTCTCTACACTGAGACCCCTGAGCAGCAATTTTCTCCTTCCATCTCGCAGGCCAGAAGATAAGAAATCTGCAGTTTTTCTCTTTGCTTCCCCCTCCCTCCCCACGAGAGGTTTCCCTGGAAATGTGAGAGATGATTCAGTCTCTACCCTGCCTCTAGCAGCTCTGCCTGCTCCCTCCGCAGGTTAGGCAAAGGCAACAGGAATCTCTCCTTTGGCAGCCTGGGTGTAAGCAGTTGGGCTCGTGTCCACCCAGCTGGGCTCCAAAGCTGGTGCTGCAGCCTTGCGCTGCTCACACCACCCAGCTCCAGCACAGAGGTCTGGGTGTGGGAGAAGGGTTTGTTCAGTGGGTGAGGGGAAATGGGAGTTCGGTTAGGAACCTGACAGGTCCCCATGTGCGTTTTGGCCTTCTAGGGACAGGATGAGGGACTTAGCTGGAAGCACTAGTTGGACACAGAAGTGCCTGCGTCTACACTTCAATTCCTATCCCCCAGAAAACATGTGCTTTTTCCCAGGGTGGAAAACAGGTTGATTTCGATTACTGGTACCCTGAGTACTAGTTTAGAAGAGCTTTTTTTCTCCCCATCTAATTTCAGTGCAGCGCATACTGCTGTTTATCAAAGGATGCCTATGCAGGCACAGATGCTTTTGGAAACAGAGTGACCTTAGCAGGATTGTGCCAAGACTTATGGAGTCGGTTTTAGGCCAGCAGACACAAGGGGAAAATATTCCATATCCTTGCCTTGCTCTTGGTTCTAACATGACCTCCAGGAGTCTGCAAAGATCAGACCGTGTTAAAAGAATGGCAAAATCCACCACGGGTTTATAAATCCCTCCAGGCCCTTCAAAGTTTGTGCTTACTGCCAGGCAGAAGGTGACATTTGCCAGCATGATTTTTATGACTGACTTTGAGAATGTACAGAGTAAAAATTTGATTTCATTTTTTCCCGCATTCAGCAAAACAGCAATTTTGCCTCGCCTTCTACTCTCAGTTATCAGAATCCCAGTACAAGTCTAACTTATCCCTTGGGGGGGTCTGCACATGTCCTGTGAAACTCAAGCTGCTTGTGTACTTTCTCCTCATTGCTGCAAATTGAGCTCTGGGAGTCAGTATCACTGGGGGACAGGAGCATCTTCAGCTTCTCAGGCAATCTGAAATCCAAAAAGTTTCAACCAGCAACTTAAAGTTGTGTTGTTTTTTTTTTTAATCTTTTGCTGTGAGGGTGTTTGAATATTTGTGTTAGTCCCTGGATGATGAAACTTACTCCATACCTGCAAAACAGACAAGAATGTAAGTGTAGGCACACGCTGTTCCAGTACCACTTAACATTGGCCCCAGAAACCAGTCTCAGGCACATCTAGTTCACAGGAATGCATGTAATTATGATGCACACGGTGCAGCAGTTCATTTTGTAAGGATGAGCTCAAGGAGAAAGGGACCCTGCTTGCTTTAGGAAACCCTCAAAGGTGAATGTCTTCGCTTCTCTCCAACCCAGCCCTCCTTAGAGAGGCTGGACCTGCTCCTTTAGGAATCAGATGGTGTTTTGGGGAAGTCATATTTTGCCCTTTACACTCATAGCTGATGAATTTGGTTCTCTTGACACACTGGAGATAATCCAGAGGATGAACTGGTGGCTGAGGGCCTCCAGAGCTGAAGTTTGGTACAGGGAGATCACACCTGGGGAGCTGAAGGGGCAGCTACCATGGAGGGAGGCAAGCAACAGGGTAGGAGAGAGATGGAGAGGAGACATTCAGCCAGGGTAGGTAGGTTTTAAGAGGTGGGAGCTCCACATTGCTCTGTCTTTGAACTTATATAATCATTCTAAATAAGACAGAAGAAGCCATTAAGAAGTAAACAGTGACGAGGAGGATTGGAAAGGGAATGGAAGGGCTGGTGGCGTTCAGGTCGGAGAACTTGTGGAGGACTGATGGTGTGTAGGAGTCTGAGCTGCAGCTGTGGTGGGATGGACCTGTGCTGCTGCTCATGGAGCAGGCAGCAGGGTGAGGCTGCATTGCTTTTCCGTGCCTGCCTCTGCTTTATTGGTACTAGTGCCAGGTGGGCATCGCTTCCTCCTTGTAACAACAGAGACCTAGCACTTGCCTGGTGGGACTTTGAGCTTTGTGGCTGCCCTACCTGAAGTGATCCCTACCTCCCCTGGGGCTGAAGGACTCTCTTCAGAGTAAGATATCTGGGCTACCTCAGCTTCTGCTTGGATCTGCTGGGTGCTGGCAGAGAAGGGGGATATCCATCAGCACACAGCCTGCCAGAGCTGCTTGACAACTCACGAATGCACGTCCCTCCTTTTTCTTTTTGGAAATGTACAGTGGTTTCTCCCTAGCCCTGTCTCCCCTCGATGGACTGCCTGCCAGCTGTGCAGCAGAGTAGCAAGGCACTGAGGACTTGGCTGCTTTGAAAGCCTGCAGACCTGAGGAGCAATGATGAGGGCAAGGGCACAAACACGTCTTTCCTATGGGGAGGGAAGTGAGAAGGTTGTGATGTGAGGGGGGGGTGACTTGGAGGCCTGCAGATGTGACAGAAATGGAGGGAGGAGAGGGGAACTGGAGATGGTGGGTGCTTGGCCCCTTCACCGAGCGTGTCGTGCGAAGGGCAGGCGAGCCTCTCCCCTCCGATGGGCAGCGTCTCTGTGAATCGCCATTGAAGCAGATGGAACTTCACGCCACACACATTTTTGGATTTAAAAGGGGAGGGAGGGTGGGTAAAGAAGCAAGAGAAAGGGGGAGGGAGGGAGAAGACGTGGCCTGGCCAGGAGCCAGCACCTCTTGCCAGTGCCACGAGGAAGGTGGCACCCTTCCCCAGCGTCCCCTCCGGCCCTGCGCTCCCTGCTCTGCTCCACTCGGGTCGCGTCTCCTGCGGGCACTGCTCTCTGTCTAGAGCTGTTTACAGGGCGATGGTTTGTTCTGTCTTCTCATCTCCTTTCGCACGGAATGAGTATCCACTCTGCTTTCTGTCTTTTAACCTCTTGTTCTTCTCTGGCTTTCCTTCCCCAGGCTCCTTCACCCCTTGCTTCCCCTGATCCCACTCCTCCGCTCCCTTACCCCAGTGGCCTCCTGTCCTGCACTATCTGCTCTCCTGCCTCTCAGCCCTGCCCGTCTCCCCCATCACCATTCATGCCATCATCACTGTTCTGTCTTCTGGGAGCAGGCAAACAGAGCCGTGATGCTGTGGGTCACCCATGAGCAGGGTATGGCAAAGAGCTGTTGGGGTACAGGATGGTTTTTGAGGTTCAATATATAAATAATTGAACATCCTCCTTACCTCTCTGTGACACCACGTTCTTTATCCCAAGAAGGGTGGATTATCAATTCTTAGGAAGCCCAGAGGCAGGACCCAGCATCTCAGGCCAGCTGCTCCCCACCTAGTCATGAGCCAAACACCCAGGTGGTCCCACGGTGCTGGTGCCCATAGCCTTGCTGGGTGCCCCTTGTTGTGGGTGCAGCACTGCAGCTGAAATGCTCCAGACAAGCAGGTGGTTGCAGTCCAGGCTGGAAAAAAAGAAAAAGAAAAAAACCTGCATGCTACTTGGTCCCAGTCCTCACCTGTCCCAGCACTGTTACGTGGGCAGGTCAGCAGGAGCCCAGGGCCTCGAGCCAGCCGGGGTATCTCTGTTGGATGCTGAGCTGTGCAGCGCAGATGTGCCCACCCTTTAATTTGAAGGAAAGAGAAATTCTTATCTGATTTTTAAGGACTGATGCCCTCTTTATCTCGTTTTTCTCCTTTCCGTCCTATCTGTCCTGAAGTTCTCTTCTTTTTGAATCAACGGGGATAAATCCTGCTCTGATGTAAATCTCTGCTGATGTAAATTGGTGTGATCTTGCAAAAATCATTGGAGTGGCTCTGGATTTATGTTGGCTGTTAGCGTGAGCGGGATTTGGCGCATGGAGTGTGGTAGCCATAGCTCACTGTGTCGTGCTCTGCATTTCCAACCAGCACTGCAGGTGACGAACAAATCCTGCCGAGAGGCGGGAGGGTCCCTCTCCATCCAGAACAGGCTTCCCCTGGATGTCCTTAGCGCAGCCACGTTAGCCAGCCAGGCTGCAACTCGGGGACGGACACCGCGGAAAGGTTTTAGCCCGCAGGGTCCCACAAATGGGGTGGAAAATTTTCATTTAATCCGTTTTTGCATCTCACACTTTAGGGAAAATCGGAGAGCGCGTTTGTCGCCGCTGTTTCCCAGGGGTGCGGTATAATGCACACAGTATGGCCGTGTGCGGCACAGGGGGATGACTCATACCCGGCCGTGACTCCTTGGCCTCTGCGCCTGGCCGGGACGGGCCGTGCACCTGCCACCGCGGGCTCTCCAGGCAAAGTTCAGCTCCCCCAGGTGTGCTTGGGGCTGTCCCCCGTGCCCAGGTGCACTGGGGTGGGAGAGGCGTTGGCTTGCCCGCAGTCCTCCCCGAGGTGCCGAACCTGGCGGCTGTGGAAGCAATGCGTGCAGTCCCAACGCCGCGGTGATAATTTGTACGTGGCTCCTGCCCTGTCATCCTTCTCCCCCCCCCCCCCCACCCCGTGCTCTCTCCTCCACCCCGACTGCATTACGGATAAAAGGGTTAAGAGCTCGCCTGGGCCCCCTGCTCGGAGAGAGGGCAGTTGCAGTGTTGTATCTAGACCCAGCGAGGATATATATAAATTCCCTCCGTCTCTTCGGATCTATTTATAGCACGGCAGGCAGTGGCAAAGGCTCTCCTCAAGGCTTCATCTCCTACAAACAGTCTTCACAGACAGCAGAGAGATAAATTTAGCACACGAGATTTCTTAAAGAGCCAGCAGCTCCACGGGGCCGCTCGCCCGCCCTGCTCTGGCCCCCATCCTGGCACCCCCCGGGCTGTGCTCTCCCACGGGTGCTTGCACCCCCATTCTGCCACCACCCCCTCCAATTTTCTGTCCAGCTTCACCCATCCTGCCCCTCCTTCCCCTTTCTGCTCTCTTTTTTTCTTTCATTGATGCTTTTTCTCTTTTGCTGGTTCGCCATCTCATCCTCTCTGCTTTCTTGTCTTTTTTTTTTCCCTTTTTCTCTGTCTCCCTGGCCACAGGGCTCAGAAGATAAAGCTTTCTTGTTAACAGTTCACTGGTTATGCCTACATAGTAAAAAATGTGTAGCTTGATTAATGCCTTCCAGATGGTTAATTGAAAAAAAGGGGGGGGGGAATGCACCAATCTCTCCCCTCTCTTCAGTACTCTGCACACACACGCTGCATAGGAAGAAAACTGCATTGAAGGGTGAGGGGAGCAATATATTTGAGAAATGGGGGCAGCCTGCTAACTGTAGGGCTGGTAAATTAGCAGCTGTTCTGCTCTGTGCCTGCTTCCTACCCATTCCCTCATCTACCCAACTGCAAAATGCCCCATCCCAGAGAGCGACGCTTCTCTGCAACACACAAACACCCTCCTTGCACACACGTGTGAGCACTTCGTGGGCACTGAGTGGCTCTGACACGCCCAAAACAACACCGACCCTCTTCCTCTCCCCGTATTTATTTTTATAGGGGATGTGCACACATGCATTCATGTGTCAGGCAAATCTTGATCACGAAATCACTCGCACAAGAGTGAATCTGTGAGCAGAGCCGCCAGCCCATAGTGCAGGAGCGGGAGGGCAGTAGGTACAATGGAAGGACTGTGACTGCAGTGGGGTCCTTGAGGCAATTTGGGAAGAAGGACGAGGGAAAAACATGGTCATTCTTCCCCCTAGGTCATGGCAGGGCAATTTAATTGACGCATTTTCAGTTTACGGACATGTGTCCTCTGCCTCTCTCTATTAACCTGACATATCTCTCCCCCTCTGTCCATAGCTCTGCCTACTCCCAGTTTCTTTGTCTCTCTCCTGGAGGGACAGAGGAGGAACACAAATCCCTCCCCACCTCGCTAATAGAGACACTGCCTTGCTGACGTGAGTCACGAAGGGTTTAAGCCATGCAGTTGAGGGTGAGCCGCATCCAGCCCCCCGCACACCTCCCTCCCGCCCTCCCACCGTGGCTCTCCCTGGTTTCCAGGGAAACAGCGGCCCCAAATGCTGCCTGACTTTCACGTCTGCCTTTCACTTCTCCTTTTTTTTGTAAAACAAAAAAAAAATATATATATATATATCCTGATTTTTTTTCCCCTTCTTTCAGGATCACTACCACGGCTGCTTGCATGATGGACCTGCGGAGGTACCCCCTGGACCAGCAGAACTGCACGCTGGAGATCGAGAGCTGTGCGTATGCCACGCGATGCCACGCGCCAACCTGCCCCAGCCAAGTCTTCCCACCCCTGGGCTGCCTCCCACGGGTGTTAACCCGCATCCAAGGGTGTGCCCTGGGCAGGACCAGGCTCCCTCATCCAAACTCCATTCCCTGGGGACCTTGTGGGTGAATGCCTGGGGAAATAGAGATCTAGCAGCTGACTGGGCACTAAAATCACCCTCACTTTCGAGAGGGTAGGGAAGCCTCCCTTAGACCTAAGCAAGCCCTGGAAACCTGTCCTCACTGGTGGCTGAGCCTGCTCTTCATGGGAGGTGGGACCAGAGCTCCCCACAGCCCCTCCCTGCTTGGATTTTCCTTGGACTCCCATGAAAAGCCTCCCCTGACCGCGCTGGCGAAGGGAGGTTGGTCTCTCCCTCATAAAAATGCACTGCAGTATCCCCGCAGGAGCGGTCCAGAGCAGCAGATCTCACAGTAATGATGATGCAGCTTCAGTGGTGATTATCAGAGAATTGCCTTTTTCATAAAAGAGGTCCCACGGCATCGGTAGCCGGCAGGCACAGTGCTGCCTCCCCAGCCCTGCCCGCGCCTGGCAGCCCTGCTCCCGCTCGGGATGCGCAGCAATAGCAGTGCTTGGCGTGGTGGGTAATGGGATGTAAATGAGGTCCTCCTGGAGGCACTAATGGCATGTCATTTCTGGCACTCCTTCGTATTTTGAGAATAGTTTACGGTACAACCAAGAAAACAGAAGGCAGAGAATTACCCACAGTTCCCCATGTTGCGATTTTGTTCTTAATGGGACATGTCAAGCCAATTTGTTAGTTGAAGTTACGCTTCCTTACAATATTTCTAAGATCTACGCAGAGATGAAGAGACTCATGGTTTCCTTCCTAAGAGCCTTTGTCTCTCACACTCTCGCGCGTTGCAAATCCACAGGGCTCCATTTTGTTTGCTTCCACATCCACACAACTTTGGAACAACACTCCTTTCATGCCTGGCTTTAAAAAACACACTGAAAACAAACAAGAAAAACAAACACCAAAATAACCCTTTTGTGGTGTGGGAGTGTTGAGTTTGTAAAGCAGCAGCATGCAGCTGGGGTCTCCTTCCCCACAGCAGCCTGTGGCGCTTGCCTGCAGGAGGTAAGCCCAGGCTGGCACTGCCTGTTGAACTAATCCCTGTCCCAAAAACAGCCCTCACCCCATAAACCGTCTCCTAACTGTGTGCCAGGACTCGGCAAAAAAGCGATGAGGCAGGCAACAAACAGGCCATTAATCTGACATTTGAAGACATTGTATCAATACTTTATGATATTTCAGGTTGAAATGACTTATCTTTGTGAAAGTTCTTTTGCTTTTTAACATTAAAATGGAAACTTCGTTTTCCTTTCTAAAGCTGCAAATCAAAGTGGAACGTTTATTTTTAGACTGAACAATCCTTCCCTTTAGAATCACTTTAAAAAATGGCTTCTCGGAAAAAAACGTGTTTGATTTCACATTGCATAATAACATGAAAAAAAAAAAAACAGAAAAGATTGGTACCCAATATCAGCAGGTCGTAGAATAAATGGAATAGAGCTAGTTAACTGTGAGATATCCTAAAATTAGTTACTGTAATTTGACATTTTCATTGCTGATCAGGAAGTAAATTTGAAGTCACTGCTGTTAAATTTGTGGATGATGAAGATAGCAGTCTGCGTGGCTTGCTTGCTGCACATTTGAATACATCCCGATCTGAATACATCCCGCATATATCTGAACACAGCTAAATGCGGAGGTTTGGGCATGGGACTGAGGGACGGTACCTGCCCGAGCATCGGCCGGGGAAAATGACGGAGGGCTCGCAGCCCTGAGCATCACTGCTGGAGGCTTCGTGGCAGGGCCCTGACAGAAAAGGCTGGAGTGAGCCTCAGTTATATAAACCAGGGGAGCAGTGAGTCAGAGCAGGGAATCGATTGGCCTCTGAATATGTTGCTGGTGAGCCTGGGAAAGGGGCTCTGTCTAATTTTGGTTTCCATAATTTAGAAAGGAAGTTGAGAAATCAGAAGAGGTTGAGAAAAGATGCTAAAAACCGTTCGCAAGCTGGAGCAGATGTTTTGCAGTAAGAAACTTAAATAGCTCAGCCTGGCTTGTTTACTGCAAAGGAGGTGGAGAGGTGACTTGTTTACAGGCCGGGTGCACCTCTGCAGAGGGCGAGCGCTGGGTGGAAAGAGCTTGGTAACCTCAGAAAAACACAGAGTGACCACCAGCATCGGAGAGTCTGAATTCAGGTGGAAACTCACACACAATGTTTTTAGCTGCGAGCATGTTTGAGCCACCGGAATCAAGCACCGGGAGCAGTGAGGACTTTGCTTTTTCGTGATGCTTTCCACACTTAGTGCCTTGCTCTGGGAGACACACTGCAGCCAGATGCAAACACCAGGTCCTGTGCACAAAGCCGGGGTAACTGAGGCAGGGCAGCAAGCTGTGATACCCATGTCTGCAGCAGAGGAGATGACATAAGGGTCCCTCTGAATTCCTGTGGGCCTGTGAGTCTGGGTGCTTTACATTTTATGGCTGTGAAGCAGAAGCAGCCGTCAGGGAGGAGGTGGAGGCCTGGCTTGACTGATTTTCACCAGGAGCAGATCTGGCACAGCGTTTGGAAAATTGTTATTACTTTTTTAGCACCTGTGAATAAGCGCAGTGAGCACAGGACGTGGGCTTGGACACTACAGAGTCATCAAATAATTCAGTTTAGAAGGGACCTCAGGGTATCTCCAGTCCAGCCCCCAGCTCGAAGCAGGGTCAGCCATGAGATCAGAGCAGGTTACTCAGGGCTTTGTCCACTCAGGAGCTGCAGCGTGACACCATCCTCAGAGGTTCAGATCTGAGCCAGGGGAACCCTTGGCCCTTGAGGTTAGGTAGAATAATTCCTCCTCCTCCATGGCGCATTCAGCAGCTCTTCATTCGCCTGCTGTCACTGATAACCTGGTGCTGGCCCTGGTGGCCACTCTCTGTAGCGGATGTTGGCCTCGCTGGGTTCTGCAAGCCACCTGCCTCTGCTGCCAGGGCTTGTGGCTGAGGCTGGCTGTCGTGCTGCAGCTCAGGTGGTGAATAAAAGCTGTCTGTGGGCACAGGTGAAGTTTCTGCTCTGGACAAAGCCTTCCACAGTGCTGTACTACAGCCTGTGTATACGCTGGTGCTTCTCTGAGCACAGAGGTGCTCCCGTGCAGCTCTACCCTTTGCTTAGAATAAGAGGCCACCCCTTGTCCAGAAACAGCCACGGTGCTGCAAAGCCTAGCTTGCCAAAAGCAATGTTAATTGTCAAGTGGAGATGACTCCTTGCCCACAAGGGCAATAGGCAGGGCTGTGACCATCGCACTAACGGGAGCAGAGCTGCATGATTTTGTCCCCTGGGCCTTGCTCCCAGTGAGGCCAAAGCACCTGGGCAGTCTTTCTCCTGGGACTGTGCCTGTGGGCTCCTCAGCACTTCCAGCCCATGCAGCCCTGCTATCTATAGTTCAGGGTCAAAGCACGAGGCTGTACCCTCAGCTGAGTTAACCTCTGAACAAATCCATTACCCTGAAACATAAGGGATGAGCATTCATGCCTTCCCTTCCTTTCTTCTCTCGTTAGTGCTCTTTTCAGCCAGCACCTGGCAGAAGCAGTTTCCAATCTCAGAGACTCTGTCCACTTCCCAACTCCAAATTTTGACTGAGAGTATTTAAAATAGGGAGGTACTCTGATGCTCAAATTTCTTTTCAATCACTGTTGTAAATTTTTATTTTTTTTAATCTCTTGGAATTTTTGATACTTGGAGGCTCTGTTTACCTAGTCCACATCAGAATGTATTGTGTGATCTCCCCCTTCTGGTAAAAGGAGGCAGTTTTAAAAAAGCAAATTGCAGTGTTTGGTGCATGTGATAGAGGCTTCGGATGCTCAAGTGCCTGTTGTGTTAGCCATGGAGATTATGTAGCACAAGTCAAGATTCGATGGACCATTTCCCGCGGGTTTTTTTTCCTGAATCCTAGCCAGAAGGGGGAGTTCTGACCAATTTTTTTTTCCCTCTTCTTTGGGGGACTGTACTGCCAAGCTCAGCTGAAGAAAAGTACGTCAGCAGGGAGGAGCTCTGCTTGCTGTCTGATGGTGTGGGCTTTCTTTTGGATCCTCTTCCAGATCACCTTAGAGAAAATGGGGGTGTCATCTGCTGCAGCTTGTCAGCTTAGTTTTCTCTCTGTGCTTCTCCACCTCTGCAGATGGTTACACGGTTGATGACATTGTCTTCTTCTGGCAAGGAAATGATTCTGCTGTCACGGGGATGGAGGTGCTAGAACTGCCCCAGTTCACCATTATCGAGCAGAGGCTGGTCAGCAGGGAAGTGGTCTTCACCACCGGTAAGTTTCTGCCCCAGGGGTGTGATGAAACACATAAACCCTCTGCTGATCTAGGTCAGTGTGGTTGCTCCTCTGATCTAGATGCTGAGGCATTAACTTAGGATCTAGGCTTTAGTTTAGGGTCCTGTTCCTTTGAAAAAGAAGCATCTCCTACACCGACCAAATTTGATTTTTTTGGATGCAGTTGTTTTCATTTCTTAATCAAAACTCCAGCTGAGCTCAAAACAGAACCTCCTTAGAAGGTTCTCAGCCTTTACCTTATTTTTACATGGTTTTCAACTGTCTCCCAAAGGCAATGTAGGTGTAGCAGAAAACAGAAGAATATTTCACTTGAAAAGCAGGTGGTCTATGGAATGAAAGAAACCCATCTGCACACTGCAATAAAAAGATCTGGAAGGAACGCTTGGGACAATTCAAATACTGCCAGTTGGAAAGTCGGAGGGGGTTGGATTTTGGTTGCTCTCCTCACTTTGATCTGGCATGGAGTTCACTGCCAAAGCAGCGAGCCACACACCTGTTACATGGTTTTTGGAAAGCCACGAAATCAGAGCCAAAGTCCATCTGTGGTGGTGGCAGATGGTGATTTTGTAATGGTACCTCAAGAGGCATGCCAGGGGCAGTGTCCCATTGCAGTGGTAATCTAGAGATCTACAAGAGGCAGTGTTTCTCCAAAAGAAGTTTGCAGTCTAAACAGATAAGACCTTCAGAAAAAGGACTGGTGAAGTACCGTATTCAAGCTACGCAAATGGCGCACAGTGGTGAGAGAACATAACCTCCTTTTTCCCAGTCTACCTCCTTGATCATTAAAGAATGTTGTTCTCCTGTTAGCTTAGCTGCCAACCCAAAATTATACTCATATTTCAGGCTGCTGTGTTGCCTAGGGAAGGAGGTGAGAAGGAAGAATGGCCTGGATGTTGTTTCAATGAGAGGCACTGCTTTGTCCCTGTAAAAATGACCATGTTCCAGTGGAAGGACAGTAAAAGTCCTTATTGTTGTCACTGTCCCCATTAGGTTCACTAAAAGATTAGGAGGAAGTTGCAAGAACTTAAAAAAAGAAAAAGACCTACAGATTAACTAACAGTACTCTATTTGCATATGAATTTGCCCAGTCTGACCATAACCCATTTTTAGAACAGCATGGGAAAAATACAATTCAGATCTTCATTGTTGTTTGGAGGAAAAGCTAGCACATGAAACAAAGGAAAATCATCTCACTGAATCCAGATATAGGGTTAAAATCTCCTGTGTATGCCTATGTCTTATTGGAACGTACCATAATGGCAGTTTCTGCTGAGTACTGAACAGACATTATCCCATGATGTCTGATACAATAATGTAACTTACGTAGAGTTGCCTTTCTTCTTAATATTCTGAGCCAACTGAGCAGACTCTGAAGAGTCCCTCCCTAAAGCTGATGAGTCCGCAAAACCTAATGAAAGAGAGATTCCTCATTATCACTGGCTCTTGAGAACATTTTCCAAATAAAATTTCAATTCCTAACCCAAGCTCCTACCATAAATACAGCCTCGCCCACCTCTGTAATATCTCATTGACAGGTTCATATCTGCGCTTATCCTTGAGTTTCCGGATCAAGAGAAACATTGGTTACTTCATTCTGCAGACCTACATGCCATCTATCCTCATCACTATCCTGTCCTGGGTCTCCTTCTGGATCAATTATGATGCTTCTGCTGCACGAGTGGCGCTGGGTAGGTACCTTTTTATTTTACATTGAAGAAGGTGTTTTTTTGAGGGAAATCAGACAGGGCAGCTCTAAGAAAGAAAATACTTTTTTCTTGATGAGGTAGCAGTGAAACAAGCTGTCATCCCAAACGAAGAACATTTCTTCTGAGAACAAACTGGAAGTTTTCATCCTGAAGTGTGACTTCTTTTGTTCAGAAATATTATCTCCTAAGTTTGAGTCAGTAAAACTTACATTATAGATTTCTGTAGGTGCAAGTTCAGACTCTAACAAAGGCATAAATGGTCACAGCTTCTCAGACATGTGAGATTGTGACATGCTATGAACCCACCAGTTCCCTCACTCTAGTTTGTACTTGTTTTCTGAAGTAGCGAAGTCTGGGCACCTCTTGGCCAACAGGTGTGCTGGGAGCAGTTTAGTTAGATGGTACTTGCTGAGAGTGGATGGCCAAAAAGCAGTAAGTATAGTGAGTGAATGGCTAAACGTTTAAGAAAATAAAGTAGCATTACACATTTTTGTGATATTTTAGGCCCCATACAGACACTTTCTTGTAGCTGAAGACCTTCTTAACCAAGTCAAATGTGGGACAGTAAAGTCCAAGTTTTTCTTAAGCATATGTTCCCCTAAATAGAGATGTTTTCCTATGAGAGGAAGAAAAAAAGAGATCTTTTAAGCAACAGAAGGGAAGTGGGGGTGGATTGCAGATGAGGATTTTGAAGAAGGAACAGGAGAAAAGGGGGTTGGCTGGCATATGAGAATGGGGCTGTGCAACACGATAGAAAGTTCAGAGGAAATAAGAGAGCCAAGGAGGGAGAAGAATTTCAGCTGGGGGGGGGGGGTTAGGACTCAGAGAAGCAATGAAGCACAGATAGAGGCTGGGTCTTACAGAGAAATTTGAGGGTTTAAATTAGCTCTAGAAGAAGAGAGAGTTTGTGAAGACTCAGAGGAAGCGTGGTTTGTACAAAGACACATAAAGAGATGATTTGGCCGTACGTGTTTGGAAAGTCTGGAGCAGGAAGGGGACAGGAAGAACATGGTAAATTAAAAAGGTAAGTTGCAATGACAAGAGTATAATCAGTGAGAGAAGAAAAAGAGATCACGCCAGACTGCTGGCACAGTGAGAGTATAAGCAGAAGGGTGGACACGAGATGCACAGCTGTTGAATTTCTGCTGACATCTGGATTCAAAGGAGAAGACAGAAGAAAAACATCATAGATCAGAACTGGAACAGCTCTCACTAAGACATTCCTGACAGCTCTCTATCTAACTTGTCCTAAAAAAGCTCCAAAAAAGGAGAATCTGCAGTCACCTCTGGGTACTTTACCTCCAGATTTGCCTCTTCATACAGTCAAAAATCTCTTCTTTGCCTCTATCCTAGGTCTCCAATACAATTTGTCTAGTTTTGGTAGACACAGAGAACATTCTATTCCACCCCCCTCCCTTTTTTTTTTTTTTTTTTTTTTTTTGCGCAAAGCTTCTGGATATTGAAAGACTGTTGTCATATATCCCTTCTGTTTAGTCTTCTGTGGACTGAAGACTATGTTTGTTTAAGATGCAGGAAATATAACTAGGCCTAAAAAGGAAAACATGAGAGGAGTTTGTACAGATAACTGAAGTAGTGAGAGGTAAAGCTGGTGAAAGGAAGGTGCGAATTTATAGGGCCAAGGATGTGGACAGAAGCCCATCAGGCAGGTAAAAGGAGAGCCATGTAGTAGGAATCCTTTCTCTCTTTGTCATATTCATGGCACTGGAAAGACAAAGCAGATTAAAAATTCATGTCAAGGATACTGAGGCATTCAGTAGTGCCCAGGGAAGCCTAATGAGTTCATGAAGTAGAAAACAGGGAGAAGAGTGAGAGACTAAGAGAAAAACTGTGTATTTCCTATCACAGTGAGTAAAAGAAGGACAATCAGGGAGCACTTGGAAAGCTGAGGTCCAGAGAATGTTGATCCACATTGTTCTGATGATACTCAGCTTCAACATTTTCTCCCACTATTGATGTTGTGTTTTTTATTTTTATTTTCTGCATTAGGCAGCTGGGCTTAGAATAATGGCAATTTTCTTCCCAATTGTGCTGCTTCCAACCTTTCTGAGGTTCCGTCCAGCTGGGAGGAGGGATGGGGAAACTGAGATGGGCATTTAAGGAAACCACCCCACCTTGGTAACAGAACACCTACCCTCTCCTTACAGGGGTCACCACGGTACTTACAATGACTACCATCAACACCCACCTGCGAGAGACTCTCCCCAAGATTCCTTATGTCAAGGCTATCGATGTTTATCTCATGGGTTGCTTTGTCTTCGTGTTCCTGGCACTCCTGGAGTATGCTTTTGTCAACTACATATTCTTTGGGCGAGGCCCCCGGCAGCAGAAGAAACAGAGTGAACGGATCAGCAAGGCTAACAATGAGCGCCACCGTTATGAAGAGAAGAGGGTGAGAGAGCAGGTTTGTCCCCTTCTTTCATTGTGGCAGGAGAATTCAGTCTCTCCACTGCTCATTCAGTCCTGGGTGAGCTGTGGTGCAGCCTTTCTCCTCATCATGAGAGAAAAACTTCAGTTCCCTTGTCTTGTTAACACAGATCCACTGAAGTCTGCAGACAGATGCATAGAAAGACATCTTCCCAGTGATTACTGGGACTTTTTTCTCCTTGATCATTTGGTCATCATCCTCAAGCCAATCTCATCAAGACCATCCTCTTACAAGGACAGGTCTAGCCCAGAGTACCCCTGTGGCTTTTGGTCCTAATCTGCTGGCAAAATCACATTGCCCCACTCACAAGTTTGCTGCAAGCACAGGCTCCAGCCTGTGGGCAACCAGCATCGATGGAAAACCTTTGCAAATGCAGAAGTCCAGGTTCAGAGCCCACTGTTAATCCAACCAGCAGTGCTGGTACCCAGAAAACTGTTCAAAATCATCCCCGGTGGCATAGTCATGTGCACACTGTGCACGGGACAACCTTGCTACCTTTCTCTTTGTCTTCCCTGTTCTAGGTTGACCCTTACGGTAACATCCTCCTCAGCACTCTGGAGATGAACAACGAGCTGCTGGCCACGGACATGATGAGCAGTGTCGGCGACTCTCGAAACTCTGTCATGTCCTTTGAAGGCTCAGGAATCCAGTTCCGCAAGCAGCTGGCCTCTCGGGATGGATTTGGTCACCACCCAACCCTGGACCGCCACGTCCCGCTGACCCACCATGCCGCAGCCCGCAACCGTGCCAACTGCCGTCTCCGCCGGCGGTCATCTAAGCTGAAGCTCAAAATCCCAGACCTGACAGATGTCAGCACCATTGACAAGTGGTCACGAATCATTTTTCCAATCACCTTTGGATTCTTCAACCTTGTTTACTGGTTGTACTATGTAAATTGATGCCTGCAGCCTCCAAGAGAGATAGGGACAGACACTCAGACAATGACAACACAGGAGTGTTGTGGTCTTTTGGGTTTGGGTTTTACTCTTTACTATCATTATCATTTATTCCTTTGATTCATTAGATTTATTCTAAGCTTACTCTTCTCTTTTCAGCACATGTAGAACCACGGAGTGTTGGGGGGGATAAGGGAGAGAAGAGTATATGGGAGGGGATTTGGTTTCAGGGAGGGATGCGTTTGTCTTGATTTTGGTTTCCTGCTGAAGGACTTAAATCATTGTAAAAAAGAAAAAAGAAAAAAAAGAAAAAAATGAAAAGAAAAAAAAAAGGAAAAAAAAGAAAAAAAGACATAAAAAGAAAAAAAAAGAAAAAACAACAACAACAAAAAAAAGAAAAGTTTTAAATAGGGGGGGAGGGAGATTTAAAGAAATTGAGTCAAAAACTGGTGGGGGGGATAGGTTATCTTCGGCTGTGCTCACTAATGCGCTATCCTCACTTCCATTTCACTACTGAATTTCATCTTTCTCTTCTCAGTATTATTATATTTTTTTAATCTTTCTTCTGTCGCTGTTCTTAACCCCTTCATGTTTATTCCTTCATGGATTCATGAGATAGTGGTGTTTCATTCTCATGCTATGAGATTTCTCTTTTCTTTTTCTCTCTCCCTCTCTCTTGCTTACAAGCCTAAAAGAATCTTTTAAACCAACAAATAAAAAGAATATTTATTTTGGAAGAGCTGGGAAGGGGGGAGGACAGGGCAATTATTTGGGAGGGAAGGGGCAATGTGGGGGCATAGGGGGGTGGGAGGAGGGAGCTTATCAAAAGCAAAGGCACATTTGCAAGTTGCCTTTTTCCACCTTCAGGAGTCTGCAAGATGTTTTTCCTGTGTGAATGGGTGTGGGGGTGTGTGTGGCGCATCTGTGTGTGTGTGTGCGCGTGTGAATGTAGATATGGATGTGTGTGTGCAAGCATGTTTTCTGGGGTGGGGAGCTGGGGAGGGGGGTTTTGTAATGTCTTTTGTAGAAAGAGAACTCAGATGACATTTAACTGGCAGTGTTTTGGGGGGAATAGCAGGGTTTTGTTTGCTCATTGCAACTTTGTGAGGTTGGAGGTTGGAATCCCAGCTTGTACTAGAGAAATAGGGCTGGGGACAGTAGATTGTGCAAATATACTTGCTGAGGAGAGAGAGGGCTTTGTGGATCAGCAATGGGATGGCGCCATTGTCCACTGCTGGCATCTGATCTAAACTGATTTAGTCCTGAAATGAGGGCTTGTTCCTAATCATTTCCACCCTGCATCTTTCTTACTGAATTTTGGGAGAAAAGCAGTTACAGGACTCTGAAAACTCAGCCATTTCCCCCCTCTACCTGCTCTTTTTGCCAGACAAGGGACTTCACACTCCAGTCCACCAAGTAACCATAGCCTACAGCAAGGTGCAGGAAGGGGTGTACATTGTTTAACTCGTTGTGCTTCAGGATGAAAAAAATCCAGAAATGATAACTATTCCCTTTCCTAAGAACTTCAGAAGCAAATAGTGGGCTGGCACCCTCTGATGTGTACTGCTTCTATCTGGCCTTGCTTTGTGTCTGTTAAAACATGCGGAGTGTAGAGAAGAGGACCCTGTGTTCCTTCCTGCAAAAGATGCAACTGAGGATGCAGTAGAGTTCTGTGGAGCATCATCCCTCTGGAAGACAATGGTCTTCAAAAACTGGGCAGGCTGAAGGTTGCAATGAAAATGCTGAGCTTGTCAGTGCTTGTGGAAGCCCCTAAGTCTGTAGCAGCTTACATCCACACGCACGTTATTAAGGTACAGAAGGGTAACTTGGCCTTGGATGGCAAGGTCAACTTTTTTCCAAAGGAGCCAGTGACTTTCAGAAAATCACTGAATTATTGGCCACTTTGGCAATCACTGATGATTGATAATCTCCCTTATAATGTTAATAAAAGCCATGAATATAATAAATTCACAAGTGCAAAACTTTAACCTTAGGGTCATTCTGCCATTCCTGGAGTAATGATGAGAACCTTTTTCTTACCTGATAGAGGTTTTTACATGCCAGACACACAGACACAAACACATGGCCTTGAATCCAAACATCCCTTTATTTTCCTGCAAGCATTCTCTTCCTTTTTTCTTAGATCCCACTGTTTGGGAGAGCAGAGTGATCCTCTGAGACCAGGGAAACTCCTGTTTTTGAGATGACAGATGCATCTCATGCACAGTTTCTCATTTACTAATTTATGTCTGTACAGTGCCATGAAAATGTGAATCACTATAGACCTGACCTAGTAACACTGAAGTCATGGAAAGTTTTGTCTTGACTTGGATGAAGTAGGATCAGGGCTCATCAGAGTAATAAGTATTGTTATTTTTATATCAGTAATGTGTTTTATGCATTTTCTACTGGTAGAATCCTAAACATAAGTGTAGAGCATCCATTCTTCTCAGTCATCCCCAATCTCTGTCTCCTTTTGTCATGTTCATGCATGCACACATTTAGTCCAGGCCTCCCTGGACTCACCAAGGTTTTAGCACAACTCTTAAATCAGGCTTAGATTCCTAGCTGCCTGCAGAACAGTCTCTTGCTGGTTTCCACATTTGACTGATACTGTTGAAATTGGGTTTTCCCAATGTGGTTGCAGTTTATTGTTGACATGGGTCTGTATAGGAATAAGAGTGAAAAGTGAACAGAGCTAGATCATAGAACTAGTGCCGAATCAGGTAGTTTTGTCTGCCTGATATGTAGGAATTTAAAGGTTGGCCAGAGAAGAAAGTTACACTTTCAAGTGGGGTTTAATTTGAAAATGGCTTTTAAAACTTTTAATGGAAGTCATAAAGTTGTATTTTATGACATCAACAGTATAACGTAGGTGGATATACGCATGCCAGATGGAGGCTGTCTAGCAGCAGGTTTCATTTTTAAGGGGAATCTAACCAGCTGATTGGTCATTAAATAAAATATCTAAACACTTATCCTTTATATATGTGGTTGCAGTGTAAAGGGTGGTCAGAACGACAGAAGGAAAAAAAAAAAAAAGAGGCAGTTGTAAGAAGCCTGTTAAGACTGGAGGGAGAACAAATGGCCACATGGTAAGAAATGATGAAGCTGAGGGAGATGACTCAGGAACTCCAGTAATATGACAGCTGTAGTAGAAACCTGACAAATCTGTGGCAGGAGTTAGGCACCTGAGAGCTCTCTCAGCTGGTCCCAAAGGCCAGCAGTGGCACACAGATGTGAAGCAAAGCCCACCTATGCTCTTTGCTGCTTGGGCGCAGAGCCCTACAGGGAAGGGGGCTCCTGCCAGCCACTTACAGACCCATCCAGCCATGCAGGTATAGCCCAAGGCCTCCAGCAGCTGGAGATCAGGCACAGGGGTGTCCGTGTTTACTCTTTGAGGCTTCAATCAGAGATTGAGCCCAGAATTTCATAGTGACAATCCAAAAGCTTTCCAGGGAAAAAGCACTGCTCAGCTGATTTCTTCACCTGCTGGGATTCGAAGCCAGGCTCCTTTGCTATTGCCTCGGTTCTCTGTTGGCTGGGTTCTCTTTCTTATCAGGAGTCATCCTAGTTTCTCTCTTTGAATGTTTCTGACCTGTCATTGCCAGGCCAGTTTTACTTCATAGAGTCAGTCTTAGTATATCCAGACATCTGGACTATTTGGTCCTACACAATAATCTTTGCCAAAGAGTGTGCGGTCAGGACTTTTCACAGTTCAGGAACTGCCTTATAATTTCTGGTGACAGAGCAGGATGCTTGGAGAACAACTGAGTCCTGTAAGTCAGATGAGTAATAGAAAATGTGGTCCTGGATGAGGGAAGAATGCTGAAGGCCTTTAGACATGCCCTCCTCCAGGACCTAGGTGGCACCTCCATTTTCCCCCTCCATAGCTATGTGTCCACCCCTAAGATAGGCAACAAACCCGTGTGTTGCTTTAAGGTCCAGTGATCCAGAAAGGAGACAGTGGATAAAAAAAAATGAGATTTGATCAAACAAGGCTGAGAGGTTTCAAGCCACCACAAGCATGAGGAAAGGAAAGGCAGGAGCCTCTAATGCAGTGGGTACAAAGCTCTTGTTATTGGAAAGTTGGAGGAGATTTCCACTCTGCACTCATGTGCCTGCTGCTGTCCACCTTTGCTTCATGAAGGGAGAGCAGTGGGGAGGAAAGAGTGTGAGCGCTGTTCTGTAGAGGAGCTGCTTCTGGCTTTTGCTGGAGTGGTGCAAGAGGCAATTCTGAGTGGAGCTCGGTTTGTTTGCAGCTTGGGACAGGGCTGCTGCTTGCAGGGTCTTGGTGTTTGGGCAAAGACTTTAACATGAGCATGATGGAAGCACCAGGCTGCCTGAGGGAGCTGGTCTGGAGAACGTTCTGCACCTTTCCCATGCATAGCAGCCTAAGGTAGGCATGTGGAGGAGGAGAAAGAAGGGGAGAAACAGAAATGAAATCTCTCTCAGGATATACATGGCCAACATAACTCTATCGCTTCATTTTCTGATACTGTATAGTGCTGTCACTCAGGGACCTTTAGGAACTAGGACCTTGGGACTGTAATCCTACCTGTCCCTCTCCTATCCCCCCTTCACCTTGAGAATTAAGAACTGAAGAGAGAAAGAGAGAAAGAGCAGAAGAGGAAAATAAGAGCCCTGGTAGCAAACCCCTGCTATTCCATGGGTGAAAGTAAAGCTTTGGTTACTAAGGTAAAAGGAAAATGTATACCTTTATATTCATGTCTTCAAGCATAAACCAGCCCGTAGTGTATATAGGATAAGTTCACAGTGCATGAAACAAACAGGACTATAGGTCTTAACTGGCATCCAGCTTTCTTGCATGCACATCTGACACCATGCCAGCAGCTTATGTCTTGCAAATAAGTAGGGAACCTGCCAAGGCTTGGCACTTCCTCTGTCCAATGGACAGCACATCCACTTCCCAGAAACAGAGCCATACGGGGAACTGATTGGGCCAGTCTGTTTGACCAGATCTGCTCCAGAGGCCCTGGTATGAGGAGATAAGGGGTGGGGGAGGGAGTTGGTTTTGTTTGCCTTTTTGTGGAGAGGGGGAAGGGGTTTTAAATCTCTGAGCTGTATCAGGCAGAAGCGAAACCTCTGGAGCTGCAGACCAAAGGACAGTGGCTTTAGGAAAGGTGTTTGCTGAAATCCTGAAGGAATGGATGGGATGAGGAAGAGGTGGCTGGTGAGAGAGAGCTGTAACCGCAGAAGCAGAGCTGAATAGGAGAGAGGTAGTGAAAATACATGTGCAATACAAAAGGTTTGAAAGGATTAGAGCACTGGAAACCGGGGACGTGTAGTGAGCCAGACAGGCTGGGTGCAGCTGCAGGCAGCACTCAAGGAAACCCAGCCATGGCAGCAGTCCCTGGTGGGCACGGACCGCAGACTCTGGGAGATGGTGAGGGCAGGAACTGGGAAAGGAGCCAGAGACTCATGGTGCTCTGCTGTCAGAAAGAGCTCAGTCCCTTTAGGCAGGGACAATCATTTGCATCTGGACAATGTTGCAGGAGCTGGGCTGGGAGATGCAGGAGAGCTACCGCCATCCCAAGCTGGGACAGCGGCCAAGCTCTGCCCTGGTGTCAGAGATAAGGGAGAACCGGGCAAGAAATGCCATGCAGGTTACCAAATGCTTTGCTGGAAATGAGACTGGGCTTACCAAGCAGGGTGGGATGTCTTTACAATAGGCATGGAAATTGGGTCGGGGTATGGGTCAGGCAAGAGATGTGAAATCTATGTGTTGGAAGCAGGACCTAACGCAGATGCTGGGAGGGAGGGAGGAAGGGTGGGAGTGAGGGAGGAAGGGAGGGAGGGAGGGAGAGGAGCAGAGACTGGGAAGGAGAAGATGTATATAGTGTTGGGGCTTGGTTTTTATTTTGTTTGTTTTTTTTTGTTTTTTGCTCTTTTTTTTTGCTTTTTTTTGTTTCGGGGTGTCTTTTTTATTTTAAAGAAAATATATGTTTTATTTCTAATGTCTTGATGTAAACCAAATAAAAATGGTTCTGTACATTCAGAAGTAAAGAACAGCTGAAAGGTGACAAGTGTAATAAAGAAGCACTGTCCTCCAGGCTGGTATGATAACGCATTTCCCCAGACTTTTCCCACAGGGGTTGGAGGGCAAACCTGTGCCTGTGCCTGCACAGAGGTGCAGCCTGCTGGGATGGTGACCTTACGGCTGGTGCCCTGATCCACCTCCGAGTGTAGTAAAGAAGAGGTGGGCAGTAGAGGTGGAAGTGATGGTATGTAAGTAACTTTTCAGTGTTTGATCTCACCATCCCTGAGGCCAATGGGAGGAGGCTGTGTATTAGACCCTAATCTCTTGCACATATGGTCTCTTCCTGGAGAGCCAAACTGCACTATGCCTTACTGTATCCTGGGATGTAGTAGCGAAGGGGTGAGGATGATATCAGGTATCACTTGCATAATGAAGTAATGCAGGTGGAGTGAAGGCAGTATGAGCCTGAACAGTCTTGGAGAAAATGTTGCTGCTGCTGCTTTCTGCCTTGTGACTTAGTGTAGGGTGACAAGAGCTGGGAAAAGCCCAGCTGCTCAGAAGAGTTACCAAGGAAGCCCTTGAAGTTGAAAGATTTATCTTAAGACCCTTTGCAATTCAATAGACCTTTGCCTGTGGGTTCCCAGCTGTTTGGGAAGAGATGGTGAAGGATGGGTTTGGAAGAGATAATACAAAGCAGGGACCTTGCATTAAGCATAGCTATCTGTTTTAGTGGCCATTGGCCTTGCAGAGACAAATTTCTCAGCAGAAGAAGTACAGAAGGTCAGAAGTACAAATGAGTGGGCATTTGTGTAGGGCATTGATTGAATTTGGACTGAGGTACACCTGGTTTCCGTGCAGTTTCAGGTTAGCATAAATGAGTGATAGGGAAATGCAATGGATGATAATGGTGGTGGGTCTGAGACCTATTGGTAAACCTCTGTATTATAGTCCATCTTTGCCTGGACTGGGAGGAGTGTCAAAGGTGAAAAAAAAAGAAAAAAAATGACAAACTGCTTATCTGTTTTATCTGAAGCTTAGTGCTTTGGAAAAGCAGAGAACAGTCTTGCCTCCATGGGGCAGAAGTGTGGTTTCTGCAGCCCATAAATGTTGTATTGTTTGTATTATTGCAGCGAGGATAAAAGAAAAATCTTTGCACGGAAGTCAGACCAGAGGGAAGTCTCAGTCCTCTTAGGAACGGCCGTTCTTCAGCAGTAAGGCTTCTCTCCACTGTAGCTGCCACTCCAGCTAGAGTGCATCGGTACGGGGCAGGCCACACAACCCAGACTCAGCCTTGAGCAGCCCAGGCAGGACTGGTGGGTACACAAGGACAAAATAGGAAGGAGATGTGTGAGCATGAGTTTCTGCACCCCATTGTGCTCTAGACTAGAAAGCCCTGGGGAAAAAAAAAAAAAAAAAAATTTGCTCCAGCCAAGAAGATTATGCTGTCATCATCCCATCTAGAGACACTGAACCTGCCATTCCACATCCGTTCTCAGCTCTGGGCTGTGGGCTGCCCACTCCCATCTAAAATACCCAAAACTTGTCAATGCCAGAGGTAGAATGAACTTACTATTACTGAATATGTCTGACAAAATGGAGAGATGAGAGATGGTAGCCCCATTTATGATGCAGGGGTGCACATTTTATCATTTGCACATGCTGAGCCTGGCATTCATACCAGCAGACTTTTCCCCTAGAAAGGATGAGATAGCAGAGTGGAAAGTAGTATTTTATGAAGAGGGTGATGATTTCTCCTCCAATGTGTCTTAAACAGAAGATGGTATTGTTTTGCCTTCTGTAAAGGCTGATTGCCATATTCAAATGCTGGGTCCAGGTTTTATTTGGGGACCTCAATGGTCATCCTGTGAATAGAGTATCCAGGCAGGAGTGTGGAGATCTTTTCCCTGACTTTCTCACCCCTCCGAATGTGTCTTTTGACTCAGTGTGCTTCTCTGGGCAGGCTGTCATATGGCTCATGCTGCCCAGCTGCACAGAAAGCCCAGGTACTGCTAAGCCCAGAGGGGAGGACTTGGGGGCAAACAGTCTGGGAGATGCCAGGCCAGCAAGGAAGGAAAATGTGGTTGCCTTTGGTGTCATGCAGATAGCTTGTGGGGATTGAGATGGTCATTGTCCTGCTTTTCAGCATGAGGAAGGCACTGGCTCAGGCTGGCAGAGGCATTTCTCTCCATGGCTAACCTCCACTTGTCTCTGCAGAGGAAGGAACTGCCCTGACACATGCCCTGCCCCACACTGGGAGGGACTCACTTGACCCCACTCAGTCCTTAAATTGTTGTTTTTATGTTTGCTGACAGGGGATGGTGGATTTGGTTGATTTCTCCTTTCACACCACCACCCCCTGGCTGTGCCAAGGGCTGTGAGGCCTGTGGCGCTGCAGCACCAAGCCTTGCTGAGGCAAAATGGCCGTTCCCAGCGAGACTGGAGGGGCTCAGCGGTGACTCCTCGCTGCAACGGTAACTGTCACACAATATCATGACATGTCAGGCAGGAGTCCAAAGAGGAGGCACACCTTGTGAGAGAGATTGTGCTGGTGTAGGCGGCAATGGTTAACTTTATTTCTCCAAAGGTGGTGGCCTAGAGGACCCAAAGTTCTGGGGATCATTGTACCACCTGCCTCATGGACACCTGGGGACCCATTATGGATGCTTTAAACAGAAATTTGTCCTTTGCTAATGCAGCTTCCAGGTCATTAAAGATCTCACCAGCCTCGTGCCCTACAAATTTGGAAGCAGAGAGAGGGGAGACATGTCCCAGGGCCTCTTAAAGGGGGAGACTGGGCAGAAAGAGTTTCAGGTCAAGACTAGGTGATGTTGAAGAAAATGTTTGGGAATGCGGGGTGAGGTTGCCCCAGTCTTTTCCCTCTCCCATTTCAATTGCACTGAGGCAAAAAAGAAATGGGCAAAGCAGAGGAACAGGGTAGGACTCAACCCACACCGTGCCCCAGTCCAGCAAAGCCCAATCCTGTGCTCACTTCTGAGCAGAGGAGCAGTTCTGATGACTGCTCATCCGCTTAAAACCATGCATGGATCCAACATATTCACAGGGCTGGGGCCTATGTGCTTGACAGACCAAAAGAGATGATCTTTAGTGAAAAACCCCCTAGAAAGGTTCAGCAGACGTCACAGAGAAGAGTTTTGAACACCTGGGAAGATGAATATCTAGATGCTGGAGAAGAAAATGGAAAAAAAATGTAAAGGAGAGCCTTGAGAATTACCAGAAAAGTATCACCGTTTGGCAAGTATATTTGACCTTGGTGGCATGACCATTGTCTGGTCTACAGTATTTTTTCTTTCCATTGCCTGGCATGTCATAATATTGTGTCCTTGTGTGAAATCACATCCCCTTCCAGAAGTGAAACTTGTTTCTGAAGGACAAATGCCCACTTGCAATGTGCTCACCCAAAGGATTGTTATGCCAAGAGGTATGAAAGCAAACAAGATTAGACCTCTAAGTCTGGGGCATCCTTCCCAGGAAAATGTAGACCATTAATGCCAATGTATCATCCTCTCAAACTCCACTCATCCATCTTCCCTTCAAAGATGAAGAAGCGGCAATGTCTTCTCTAACTGGGGACATCTTATGTGGCCAGAATTTCAAACAAAACCTAACTGAACAACAATGACAACAGAAAGGGAGATCAATGGCAATGTCGATATATTATTAAAGGGACTGCTGTGAACCATCTTGACATACTCTGAGTGGCTGCGTTGCATCCTGTACAGCGTTACAAAAAAAAAAAAAAAAGAAAAAAAAAGCAACAATGAAAAAAAAAACAACACCCATTTTTATGATCTTTAATTTGCATTTTCTGCATGAAATAAGACCTTGATCCTTGTCTTTTTTCACAAAAGCAGATTCTGCTTTAAGTAATGTAAAAAAGGAAAGAAAATAATGTTTCTAGCAAAGTGATTTAGATGTAGAAATTTTTGTAAAAAAAAAGGGGGAAAAAGAAAAAAAAGGGAAAAACAACAAAGAAATAAAATAAAATGACCTAAAGAGCCATCTTTGTCTACTCTAGAGGTGGGAAGGTGTGATTGGTGGGTGGCACTCTGCTGTCCTGTGTCAGTCGGAGGGGAGCTGGAGCCCACACCGTGCCATGGGAGGGCTCCCAGGATGGGCGTGCTCACCAATTACTGCCGGGTGCTTTCAAAAACTGTCTCCTTCCATCTTCTTGCAGAGAAAGTGGGCAGGAGGGCAGGGAGAAGGATAGGCAGGGGCAAGGAGAGTTGCCTTGCTTTTATTTTGGGGTTTAGTCTGGGTTATTCCTGTTCCTGCAATGACAGTTTTTGAAAGGCAATGATGAACAAAAGTAAAAACAAACTTGAAAATAGTTTACAATTTTGTACAAATCGTTATAAATATTAACAACAAATGTTTTTAAAAATGGTCCATACCAGTGCCAAACTAATGTAACGTGTACATTAATTTCTTCTTTCTTTTTTTTTTTTCTTTTTGACAAAAAGTGTTAAAACACTAAAGATATTTCATTTTTTAACAAATGATGTATGTGGACATAAAATGTACTTGAAAGCTGTTAATTATCAATTGGTTAGGAATCTTTCTTGGGCTTTTGGGTTTGCTTTCTTTTTTCCTACCCAGAACAAAAGTAACATATATAAAATACAATCTTTAAAGGAGAAACAGTCAACTTTTTTTTCTGCTGATTTGAATGTAAGAGATGTCCATTTTCAAGGCACTGTCTTTAGGCCAAATCTGCAGTACTGATCTCTGAAAAGCAAACAACCTTACCATCCAGAGCTCTCAAACTTGTCCTGAACTGTGCAACATAACTGTTATGATGTCATTTAATATGTGTGTCCAAAGGTGTGTGTATATTGCTAAGACTTAAAGTTTTCTGCATACCCAGGTGTCCTGCTGGGTTGCACCAAGAGCTGGGATGCACACAAGCTCTATGATATTGCCTAGAGCAGAGGGGAAAATTAAAATAAAACCTCAGTCTTATTTTTCCACCATGAGGTGAGTAACTTACCACGATTTTGAGGAGCAAAAATCATAGATTACAATTTCAAAGGCTCTTAAGCCCTATTTCCACAAGCAAAGGAAGTACTCAAGTATTTCTGGACCTTGCCACTGCGGAGGGGGGATGCGTGGTCAGCTGTGACCATGGGTGAAAGAAGGTAGCTGGCTTTGAATGCCTGCTTCCTTGTGGTGCACAATGATGTTGCCACCCCACATTCCCTTGCTACAGCTGCACCAGGTGTCCATGCTCCATCCAGGCTGCGTTCCTCACAGGTCGGTCTGCTCTGCACCTCTGTGGCTTTGCACTGCAAGCATACAGCTGAGGAGTAAAAATACAGGGAAGTGAATACTGCAGGGATGCTGGTGGTTCTGCTGGTGCTGGAAGTGTCCTTCCTGCTGGTAGAAACATCCTTGATCCCCTGAGGCAGAGAGACAGTGCTTTTCCACTGTCAAGAAGGGAGGAAAAATGAAAAAATTACATCCTCCAGCTGGGCATTCAGGTGCCTGTATTTCTTCTCAGCCAAGACCTACTGCCAGTGGGATCAGAGTGATGAGAATTCGGAGGATGAGAAGTCAGGAAAAAAAGTCATGTTAGGAGCTGGATTCAACACTGAACATGTGAAATCCAGTCCTTTTTCCCCTCTCCAATCCCAATCATAGAATCATAGAATCATTAAGGCTGGAAAAGAGCTCCAAGATCATCTAGTCCACCTGTCCCCCTACCACCAATATTACCCACTAAACCATTCAACCTTTCCTTAAACACCCCCAGGGACAATTAGTTAAATCAGATTAGTTCCAGACTCTGTAAGAATGAGCTGACAATGAATTACCAACTTTGTGAGAGGACAGCTTCAGTCGAAGCTCACTACTGCCATTCAGCAAACTGACTCAATGATTTTTGGCAGGTAACGGGGAAGAAGGATTCTTTTTTGCCATTGAGTCTTTTTTTCACTGAGTCCAAAGTCCACATAACATAAAAGCATTACCTTATTTTCTTCACATGTGACAATTCAACTTCTAGAGCTCTCACATGCCTTGAGGACAGTTCTTGTGAAGCCCTGCTGAGCTGGGAGGCTGCCCTTTCCTAGCACAGCCGTGGTGGTGGGGTGGCCCTGACTCTGGCTCTACCAGCACCCACGTGTTTCCTCGTGCCCCTCTGCCCCCTTCTCTTCTTGGATTTCCTTCCCGCTGTCCCCATATTTGCTTAAAGCTGAAGCTTTTTGAAGCCAGACACGAGCTAGACATCCAATCCTCAGTCTTGGGTGTCCAAACACTTGAGGGGCTCAGCCCTTCATGGTTTGTTCACCAAAATCAGAGATGACTGGCTCAAACTAAAGAGAATTTGCCCACCCAGTAGGAAAAGTAAAAGCTAACTACCCAATATATTTGAAAGAGAAAATAACAAGTGGATAGAGTCTGCAGTGTTTATGCTTAAGTAATGGGAGAATAAGGCAGAGGAAAGCAGCACAATAGAAATCCTTTTGAGCTGTGATGGTGTTACAGTTCCTGCTAATCTGCCACTCCTGAGAGCTTCTGTGATGTTCTTTTTCCTCCTGCCTTCATTTTATTAAAGAGATAACTGTGTATATGTTTAGCTACTGGAAAAGCTACTTCATCTTCCTGTCTCATTTAATTTGAAGTGAGATTTTAGCCCTGTTAATCTCACCTTGCCTTCCTGTTCTGTTCTGTTTAATCTATTGTACCTTGGGTTTCCATGGCAAGATCTCATACTGCAACAGGGAAAAGGCTTTAATGATTACTTCCAGTTGTAGTTCAGGAGAAGATACTAATAACCCCTTCACATCCATAGGCAGTCTTCAGGGGTCAGAACTGCCCTAGATAACTATCCTCTATCCTGTTATAAGGAATATTTTGTCCAAATTAGAATTTCAGCAATTTTACTTTGTTAATCCATATCCTTAGTAAGCAGCACCAGTATATACCCAGCCTTCCTGGAAGCCCAGATAAGATAGGTTTGCAGCAACAAACACGCCATTAAATTAAATACCTGTCTACCTCTGTTACGGGTAGTGAAAGGACTTCTGTTGCTAACACCAGGGATATTGTTAGCATTAATGGTGCTAATAAACCTATGAAACATGCAAATAATGGTAGAGCTCCACATTTTCTAAAGCCATTATGTGATTAAAACAGCCAAGTTCCTCTGACTTGTCAATGGTTTGGGCATTTAAGTTGTGCAATAGTAATACCCAAGGTTTTTAAAAACATTAATAGCATGTTCAGACTGGTTTATTCTGGAAATTCTCTTTCTGTTGGAAAGAAGAAATCCTCAGGATCAGTTCTGATAATACCATGTACCGTGGATAATACCATGATTTCACTTTTCTTACAGTTTTTGAAAAGCTGTAGATTTTTGGAGGAAAAAATAAGAAAAACCCACAAATGTTGTCCAGCCCATTGCCTTGTGAAATTTAATCTAATAGACTCTGTGCTGAAAAACCCTTGGAAGTCTCTCTGCCTGGAGAGAAGGAGCTGAGACGACTCAGCTGCAGCCCAGCCACGTGGTTTGAGGGAGCCTAGGCATTTTGTGCTGGCTGTTCAGATCATGCGGCTTTCCCCTAGACAATACACTTCTCCAAACGAGGGTGACGCTGAAGCAGCTGTCTAAATCGGGCACTGTGTCAACAGTTTAAATATTAACTGTTCCATGTGCTCTCACCAGCCCGTGGGAAATGCACTATCAGCCAGAGGATTCAACCTTGAATCCCTCACATGGATTTTTTCCCCCAAACAGAGCTGTTCAGTTACAAACAGCCTGGAGATAGCTCACGGACCCTTCCACAGCCAGCTCTGTCACTCCATTTCGTACACCATAAGAGCTATGTAGGGAGACAGGCCTTTTCTGTGGCTGCAGGGTCTGCTTGGGCAGGCTGCTGCAAACACAAGGCAAAAGAAACTCAGCATGCCAGGATGTGCCTGCTGAGGGGCTGAAGGCTCCTCCTTCATGAAGCTGAGAACCCATTACCTCCCAAACAGGTAGGTCTGGGACCTTTGGCTTCTAGGCCAAATTAAAAAAAATGAAATGAAATGAAATAAAAATAAAATAAAATAAAATAAAAATAAAATAAAATAAAATAAAATAAAAATAAAATAAAATAAAATAAAATAAAAATAAAATAAAATAAAATAAACCTCCAGAGGAGCTCTTGGTTAAAAAATGTGGTTTATATAAGCTGTTCTTGACACTGTTTTTGTATGATCACCTCAGTTTTAGGAATGAAAATTTGACTCTGATGAGCTGTATGTAAAATATCACTCTCATTCATGTTGTGTATTTACAGGTCCTAAATCAGTATTTAGATGAGCTTCCCTAAAGCTTATTGCACTGTATCAAGGAAGGGCCTAACTTCAGCCTGTATTCATTATATGGAAAAAAGATCTACCCATACCTTTCCCTTGTATTTGCACTTGGATGACAACACAAGTTCAGATTTATCCATCACACCACTCTCTTAGATCTTGTCAAGTAAACGTGCATGACCAATTAGAAAATATAATTCACTGAAATAAGAAGCAGTATCAGCAGATACAGCAGATATGAAGCTGCGCTTTTCATGTTCCTGGTCCAAAATCTCTGCTGTACAGACCCTCAGGAAAGAACTCTCTCCATGCAGAAAAACCCAGCTTCTTGGTGGGAATCAAACCCCTCGTGGCATGCTGCAGAGCCCTCAGCAGAACCGCTTGGAGGTGGCCCATCTACCATGTACCCAGTGCCACAGGGTAGCTCCATCCTCACCCACCCACATCCTCACACTGTATATTCTCTCACTCTGTGGGTTTATTGGTGAATGATGAGTACATTTTCAACTGGATTCCTCTTTCAGTTGCTATGCAGAGAAGCACCCTCCTCAGGGAGCTGTGAAGATCACAACAGGAGCTGCTGCCCAGTTTGTTAAAATTCTGAATTTAGAGACAGACGCTGCATGTACAACTGGAGCCTCTTTTTAGGAAGGGGACACAAAGTCAGCACTGCAGAGCAGTGCTGGTTGCACTCCTGCTGGAGCAGGAATTGCTGCGGTGTCTCGGTTCTGCATCTCGGACATCATCACCTGACAACGACATCCCACCCCTGCCGTGTACCTGCAGGCAGAGCCTCTGGCAAGCCAGTTCTTCTGCTTAACATTGGATGACCAAAGAGGATGCAGAAATACTATTACAATTTCATATTTCTATTTCTGGTCTCCGTTCCTTTTCCCAAAGGCAAGCTCTTTTTTCTTTTTTCCTCTAAAGTTTGAGCAAAATCCATTCTGCCATTTTGAAGTCAGATGAGTGAAAATGAGCCAACTTTAAATCAGAGTTGCCAACTGGTTTAATTTAATTTGGTGAATTAATCATGAGCCTAGTTCTAAGTCCTTCAAAAAGGAAAAAAAAAAAAAAAAGAAAAAAAAACACAACAACATGTTCTTCGATTCATGGGAATACATCCAGGACTGTGTTTGCAATTAAAAAACAAAAAATAAGTTTCTGTCATGGAGACAAGCTCTCACTGATGTGACTGCTGGAGCCTGTTATCAGAAGAAAAATTAAAGGAATCTGCCATTAAATGTTTATTAATCGTGTAATAGCTTTTAAACTATAGGTTAAAAAATATTAGGTCAAAAACAAGATTTTGGGGAACTGAAAAGGCAAGTAACTAATAACTACTGAATATGTGTCCAACAATATTTTTGTACCTATTCCTGTAGGTACAAACCAATGCCTGCCAACATTCAAGAGGCATTTGGACAATGCCCTCATTAATACGCTTTATCTTTTTGTTAGCCCTGAAGTAGTCAGGCAGTTAGACTAGATGATCTTTGAAGGTCCTTTCCAACTGAACTATTCTATTCTATTCTATTCTATTCTATTCTATTCTATTCTATTCTATTCTATTCTATTCTAATCTCCTGAGGTCCCTTCCACTACAACATACATATATGTCTACACACACACACACATGCACACACACCACAGAATTTAACTTTCGCATCTGGGACTCTCTGAACAATGCTTCTAGTGAGCTTCGCTGGACAAGGAAATGTCTGTAAGTTATCCAGTGGAAGCAAGAGTGGCAGAAAAGTGTCTGAGTACTCATTTTTACATTTTTTTTTGATGATTTTTCTACTTGGCTTCAAGTTATGAAACAGTGATAATGATTCACACTACGGGAGCACGTGGATGCCCCGGGAAGTATGTAAGCAGAGCAAGAAGGAGCACCCAAGAATGGTAGAGACAAGAAAAATAGAAAGTAGATTCGGGTCTCCAGATTCCCTGTACTGTATCCACTGGTGCACTGCAGAATCAGAGAGGGTTTGTGGTCTCACTAGGGAGTTTACAAGGATTCTGCTCCAGAGAAGAGCCTGCTTCCCCTCCAGTGATGGTGCGGGAAGAGGAGATAGAGTTGTTACCACATCAGCCCACTTTATTTACTGGTAGAGCTGTCCAGCTGGAGTGGGGGGAAGCACTGCACTTCCTTGGAGGCAGGATACGGTGTCTGCTGTGTGAGTTAGGGGGAAACTCCTACAGAAACCTATTATAATAATATGAGTACTGCATTGGTGGAAGCTGTTGGGCACTCTGGGTCACCCTAATGCTATGAAAAAGTTATCCACAGAATGGCGTCAAGGATAAAAGGGAAGAGGATGTTTCACCAACTTCTTCCTTCCCTATGTCTTTGCACACATACTGACCCACTTGCCACCATGCCATCTTCCTAGACAAAGTCATGTAGAAACGTTGGGATAGTGAAAAGCATCTTCACAGACTTCAGAGTTGAGTGAACAGTGTTTTACAGAAGAGGCTTCTTTCCCTTCAGATCACCACCTTCTCATGATTGCTTACAGCAGGGAGGGGGTTGATGCACACACAGGCAAAAGAAAGATGAAACTGCTCACTGCTGAAGGAGTCTTTTGTAATTTCCCCTCAAACGTGCCAAGTAACTTTTTTTCAAAGAAGGTCATTCACAAGAAAATCCCCTTCCATATGCAGCTCTCTGGAGCTTGCTAGATGTTTCTGTACTGCTCATAAATCACACAGGCAGCTGTTACCATCAGCATTTTCCTTCTCCCTTGAAGTACTGGCAGCAGCAGCAGCTGCTGAGCCTGAAGTTAATTTCACAAATTAACCTGAGATTCCCTCCACAGTCCCAGGACTGCAACCCTACCTGCTCCACGCACCATCCTGGGGGGACTGAGCTTGCAGCCTCAGCACTTCTGCAAGCTTTCAAGGAGGAGGGGAAAACCTGAGGATGGGGAAACCTCAGCTGGCTAAGTGTTTCAGCCAGAAGGCAAATGGAGAAGACAGGATGCATTATAGAGCAGCAAAACACAGAGGAGAAATAAAAATGAAGAAGAGAAAAGCTCCTAAGAGTATGAATGAAATAAAGAAGAGATTCATAGTTACCAGAAGAGGAAAATACTGCAGGAGGAAGGAAGGAAGGAAGGGAGCGAGGGAGGGAGGGAGGGAGGGAGGAAAAGACAGACAGACTGGGGCCACTGACTTCTTTTTTTTCTTTTTTTTTTCCCTTCCTTTTCCTTCCTATGGGGCTAAAAAAAGAATTAAGCCTTCTGTATGAAATGACTGATTCAATGTAAAGCCATACGCTCTTTTCCCACCCTTCTGTGAGAATCACTTCTTTACTTTGACTGACAAAAAAATAGTGTGTTTGTGTGAGCACAGCCCTACTTAGAGGAAGAAATGAAACTTCAGCATCATCCACAGTTTTGGGCTTTGATATTCTTGAACACAATGTACTAAAAGAAGAGCCCAAGCCACCCCTTCTACAGAAAGGGGATATGTTTGGGATGCATATTTAACCATGCAAAGCATAATGCTGAGTGAGGTTGAACACCTGAAGAGTAGGAACTGGCAGAGCCGAGGTGACACCATGCATCCCTTGTTCTTGTGATGACCAGAGAGGAATGTGCTTCTGCATGAGCCCTGCTGCACTGGCCCTCTCCACCCGGCTGCAGGACCTGAGAGGGATGTGTGCTTGAGGAGATCTGAGCCCTCACATCTACTTACATTTCTGCTTCCAAGAATTGCTCTTAGGTAAAGAACACTCCTGCCTTCGATTAAAAGAACTAATTTACAAAGCAACAATAAGCAAAGAAAACCCTTCTGTACAACAGTCGCAGCACCTCATTGGTACTGAGCTCAAAAGACCAACTTGACATTTCATGTTGGCTCCTGTGCTGAAGCAACAGGAATAATGGGGACCAGCTGAGTTCAGGCAGACCTTCAGTCCTCTGGGTCCTTCAAAAGCCAGCAACCATGAGAGGGGCCATGGTTACCCCGGAACAACGTCCTGTCATGGAGCTCGGGGGTAACAGTCATTGTACCCTTCAAACTCCTCTTCACAAGGAGTTCCCTATATAATATCTCATTAGATTCCCGCCTCCTATCTGCTTCTCTATTGTCTTCTTTAATAATATGTTTCGAGCCTCTGTTCTGATCTTGCAGAGTTTTCCCAGTTCTTTTTCTCTTCAATGTCTGTTCAGGCTTTCTCAGTCAGGGCCTTCACGGAGCGTTACTGGTCTCATAGCTGTAGATCCACACCTTGATCCTCCTCTGATACATCCCCTGGCACCTTCAGATGTCAGAGATGACATCCTCTGGCATCTTTAGGACCTAATGGAGGAACACTAAGGCAAAGAGCATGCAGCTCTATTTTTGGTTTTCTCTTCACACATCCCCTTCTGCACCAGTTCTGGTGCAATTAATTAATTAATCCCCTGCTACACATGCTTCTGCATAATGTTGCTTTGGTGACGTTAATTAAAGTGGTGACAGATGCCATAATTTTTGGTTTGCATCCTGTTTTTACCTCGGGTATCTATGGCTGGAAGGAGAGCACCTTAGCTCCAAGCGGAGAGCTGTTGTGGTAAAGGGCTGTGTGGTGGTTGTTTCTGGTGGTTGTTTCAACCACCTCAGGAGGCCCAACGCTGTGCCTCTGCACAGTACTGGAGAGAGGAGACCATTCTGTAAAGGGGTAGCTTGTGGAGAGGCTGCTTCCTGAGGGTTGTATCAGTTAGTGTACGTAGCTACACACATCTTGATCTGGAGCTAAACCTCCAGGAAGCCTGACTCTGATGCTTGGAGTGAACCCACAGTGCTCAAGGCTCAGGCTGTGCCGTGTACCCTGCTTTTCACAGAAGACTGAGAGCCCATCTTGGGTTTGCGTACTCTCTCTCTGATTTAATTTGGTCCTAATTAATTTTCATAGTAATAGGATGAGAGGCAGAATTGCAACAGAGGACATTCCATTAGATAAAAGGAAAAAATTTCCATGGGGAAGGTGGTCAGACACCAGAGCACCAGCTCAGGTTAGCTGTGGGATCTCAGCACCTGGAGATGCTCATTGCTTTATGGGACAGGGCAACGCACCTAAGTTAACTTCACCTTAATGAAGGTGGTGTTACACAGGTAACCTGTGTTACTCAGTGACGTTGTGAACTGTATTGGCTCCTGCCTTGCTTTCCTCTGCTTCTCACCCCATGCTGCCAGCTTTGAGTGCTGTCCCAGCACCACGAGGTGCCAGGACCGGGGTCAGACCAGGGGAAGAGCCTGGGTATGCAGGCACAGCTCGGGAGCAGGACTCAGTGAAGCACACTGAGCTGGAGGGAGGACAGTAAAGCTGAAGAACTGCCTTTATCAGCTGTCTGTGTCCAGAGGCCAAGGAATTAAACCAGAAACTACACAAATGTTGTAATGGGAACTGGGGAGTGACTTAATCAGCGGGAATTAGCTCTGGGGTTTGTCACTTCAGCTTTTTGTGTTTGGAGTGATTACAATTAAAATGCAAAGATCTGACTGCTTAAGTGCTCCATGCTAATTGGGGGATCAGTGAGCTATCTTTTCCTTTTCTCCTCTAATTTATTTTAAGGCTTTGTTTCCAGTGCAGAAAGTATGGCAAACCTAAGGATTTGAAATGAGGGAAAGAGGTGGGAAATACCAAATCAAAACTGTGTGGGCAATTCCTCCAGATCTGGGGAGAGAGGGAAGCACCGGGCTTTCCCCGCAGAAGGAACAAATCTTTCCAAAGGGGTACGGTCACCCTGCTTTCTTCTCCCCTAGTTACTTTTTAAGCTCTGGTCAAAAAGCTCTGGGATTTAATTGAGTGAGATGGGTTGGTCAAGAGTGTGCATGTTTTTGCAGCTAGTGTATGGGCTGGGGCAAAGCACTCTTCTTCACATAGAGCAGGCAGGGTTTTTTGTGATTTTTTTTTCACTCTTGGGTGTCTTTTCAAGGGCGAGGTCCCCAGTTTTTGGAGAGAGCAGCTGAAGAGCTATCACACTGATCTTTTTATAGATATGCTCTCATACAAGCAGCTAGCAGCCATGGCTGGCATTCGTGCAGTAGGATGCTGCTGCTCTGATGGTGTGACCCAGGTTGGCTGCTGGACCCCAAACCCTTCTGGGGACAGCTGCACGGCAATTCTGTCACCGCTTTGCTTCCAGGCCCTGACAGGCCCCTGCTGGCTGGCCCGCCGTCAGCCGGGCACGCAGCAAGTGCAGCCAGCATCTGTATTTCCACTTGGGTGGGTGTCTCAGCTGGCTCTGCCAAGCACTGGCTCTTGCTGGGGGTGCCAGGGTGTGTTTGGGGTGACAGAGCCAGTGCTTACAGCCAGCCAGAGCAGATGGGGGGGCTGGAGCAAGAACCACGTGCAATGAAGTGTGGAGGGATATCAGGAGAAATGACTTTATACACACAGCTCTCACATCCCTGTAGCCTCCAAAGCAAGGAGAGCAGGGATGAGGAGGAGACACTGGGGTCGCCCTCCTGGGCCAGACCAAGTGGGGTGTTCCACTGGATGTCTTCGAGCTCTGGAGCACAAAGTACTTAAAGGTGCTTGTAAGGGAAACCTAACATTGCAGGTCATGAAGGCCAGCCTGAGAACATCCCCAGCCTGCACAAATGGAGAGAAAATTGCTTTCAGAGAGGACGCTTTTTGCAAAGTGCTGTTAATTTTCGTTGCTGTTAAGGGTGGAATAGAGAAGGGAGCGTTTTGCCCCCAAATGAAGGTGAAAGTGGAATTCCAGTTCCTGGCGCTGAGACTATCTTCTGACCACAGTAAGCCCATGTGACTTCTCCTTGTGAGGGCTGGTTCCGTACCTCAAAAGTAATTGGGGCAGTAAGATGGGGTTAGCCTCTTGTGTCTCACTGCTGCCCAATGAGACACGCAACTTGAGCCACCAGCACTTGTTCTGTTTAGAAAGAAACCGGGGGCATCCCCAGAAGCCAAACGGTGCCTCTGTTGTGAGGCTTTGGGCTCAGCTGTTGCTGGCACCGAGGTGCTTCTGGAGCCAGGAGGGAGAGCAGCCGCTCAAAGAAAAAGTCAGTTTCCTTGTTCTCCTGACAAATGAATTTAAATTGGACCAGAATTTTGAGTGAAGCTGATAATAGCTGTGCTATTTTAATCCATCCGTGTCTCCCTTGCCTCAGCATCAGCGCCGACGTCAAAGGCTGCTCAGCCAGGAAAGACCCCGGCTGGATCTCCTGGAAGCTGGCGCTCTCAGCAGCAGCACGGGAGGGCTGCGATGCACAGACGGCTGCAGCCCTGTCTCTGCTAATTGGCTCTGTTCCTCTGGATGCTGCTGGTTTATGCCCAGCACTGTGAAGCCTCCGCAACTGAGCAGAAAAAAAATGTTGAGGAAGTTTCCTCCTGCAGCAGCAAATCTCAAACCCATGGAGCCTTGATAAATAAATAAGGATCCACTGTTCTGCTCCCAGATGTCACTGTGAAAAGGCAGAATAAGTTCAGTGGACGTATTCCAAAGATACTAGTGTCAGGGAGAGCCAAATTTAGCCTGAATGGCAGAAGAGGGAAATGGGATGCTTTTGCTCACCGCATTGAAGCATAAACATAATTTCCCATGTGAAGTTTTATAGTGATCTTCTGAAATATAACAAAAGGAAGCCGTGGCTCCTCAGCATCATTTCTTTCTGTAGCTGCCCGTTGCTGATGGCACCAGAAACGAGACATTACCTACGTGCAGCACTACAGAGGAGCCTGTCTTTGGGACTGTGAAAGCCCCGCGTGTCCCGGGGGGGCTCCCTGACATCAGCAGTACAAGTCATGGCACAAAGAGCAGCAAACTGAAAGACCTACCGTGACCCTGCCCACAGGCCCTTCTGCCTAAATTGGAACCCCATCTCTTGTAATACTCGAGAAAAATCTCTTTTTTCCATGAATTAGGGCAAAGCCCTCCTTGGTCTTTGCATGAGGCAGATCAGCCGAGTACAGGAAAGTTGTAAGAAAGGCAGAGGTAATGTGGTTTTAATTCATCAGTTAATTTTTCCTTGTAACTTGCCCCCTTTCATTTCCAAGATGATTTTTCTGAGCTCCTTTATTTTTTCCCTTGTCCAACCTAATATTTAGCAGAAAGTTGTATAAAATTAAATAAATATATAGCATAAAAGCCTGCAAACAAAACAAAACAACAACAAAGGAAAACAATGCAAAAGAGTTTCTTTGTAACCAACTTGATGCCAGCATCTGTGGAAATGAAATATTTAGCCCAAGATTCAGTGCTTATCCTTCTGGTGTCAGCTCTAATCTGAGCCACCACATAAGAAAAAGAACAAACAAACAAAAAAAAATAGTCTAACCTTTTCCCTTACGATGATAGCTTCAAAGATGTAAATTCAGGGCTCAGAATTATCATAATGAGTTTCTCTGCGTGTACCAGATTGTTCGGGGGAGCATGCGATGTCCTGCCATGGCTTCTGTGCCTTGTCTGCACGGTTACGTCTCGTCCCTCTCTGCCCCCAGCTCCCTCTCCAAGCACTTCCACCCCAAATGCTGGGGCTGACGTGCCCTGGGGGAGTGGGGAAGAGCAGCTCCGGGCCCTCAGAGCACCAAGATTTTGGACCTCAGTAGCTTTGTTATTTGCCATCACTGCTGCTCTCACCCTCCGATGGGTGGCTCTCAGTTCGGGTGGGCAAGGGAGTGTGCTGGCAGGGAGGAGGGGGACTTGCACCTCTCCAGGCCCTTGCAGAGTTCCAGGACAGGTTCCCCATAATAATATGTCTTGCGGGGACTCTAAATTGACCTTTAAACTCTCCTTTATGGGATTCTGTCGGGGGTTTGGTTTTGATTTATTTTTGGCAGCAGCAACAACCAAAAACTCAAATGATATTTTTAGCTTTGGGCACCCCAGGAGCCTTAAAAAATCCAAAAATATTCCTGAAGAGCAAGACAGCGGTGGTCTGCTTTTCCCATAAAAGCCACAAAAATGCTAACCCCAGGAGAAACATTTTTTAATGCTAAAAGTGAATGTATTTTCAGCCAGAATAGAAGCTGGTGTAATAGATTTGACCTTTCTTGCTTGATCCTGCATGATGCTCGTGCTTTTTTGCTAACACATTGCTAATCTGGGGCCTCGCCACACCATGATGTAACCTTGCTGTATCTCAGACGTAACATATCCTCTGCCACGAGGCTGCCAGCTGGAGCTGGGCGTGCAGAAGGGCCCACCAGCTCCAGGGTTTGCTCTTCTTGGGGGGATCCCCCTGACTCTCTGCTGCTGGCAATGCTGAGGACATCTGGCCAGCCTTGCTGGGGGTCCCCTTCAGGAGGCCCTTGGGTTTCCACAAGGTGCTGGGAGCTTTCTGGGTGGACCTGCTGTTCAGCACAGGGCTGCAACATTCACTGGACTGGGTCAACATGGCTTTGTCTTGTGCTAAATTGGTGAAACAGCAGTGGTGATGAGAAGCTAAGGGAATAACAGGATTTTTTTATTTTCTTTTCCAGCTGAGGATCTTGCACCAATTATTTATCTTTTGGGGATAGACAGTTTGGTCATTCCCCTGGTTTCCAGGATATGTCGGGTCTCCTTATCCAGAGGCCAGTCTGGGCAATGTCTTTACCTCATTCAAACAGGCTGGTTGCCCCCACCTTGGAAAAGTCACAGCCTCCCCAGAGAGCTGCCTGCTCTCACCTTGTCCCTCCATGTGTTGACGCTGGGAGTCAGCGTGCTCTGTTTGCTTTTAATGACCACAGCAATGTTCTTGTCGCTGATGAGCCTGCATGCGTTTAAGGCAGCAAAATGAAAATCCCCTTGTCCCTCCTCCCCAGCCCAAAATGAAAAGTACATCAAAATTGGAGGGGAATTGGCACAGATGGGTGTCCTAGTGCTTACCCTTGCTGGAGGCTCCCGTGGGGTTTCTCAGAAAGGTGATAGTCCCCAACCAGCCCAGCCATGTCCCCCAGGGCCAGGGAGGGAAGGGGCACTGGTGGGCACGAGGGGATGGGCAAAGGGGCAGTGGGGCTGGTGGGAAGTATACAGAGTGGGGAGAACGAGAAGTGGGCTGAGAGGCTCTGAGGGAAACGCACCGTGCCATTAAAATGATCAACTGGGAAATGAAACACAAAAATTACCAGGACAATGCTTCAACAGCCCAAATGTGCTTATTTGGTTCATTTCATAACTTTTTTTTCCCCTTGAAATTTCCTTCCCCATTTTGGCTGGAAAAAAAAATGCATATGCAACATCAAAACCACACCTGAACTGGAAAATATTATTTCCCTCTGCTTTTGAATGGCTCCTTTCCCAGGCTGTCAGCCACCCACCCAACTCGTTGCAAAGTCCCCTTGGGCACAAGCAGTCTGCCAGCAGCTCATTTCTGCAGTCCCAGGCCTGCAAAGTGCCACTGCTGTTCACAGCCAGACCTGACGTCTCAGTGGGATGCCCCAAGAAGCATCTTGCTGATAAGCCACTGTGCTGCTGAGTGCATGCTGCTCCCTGTGCCCCCAGCCTGCCTGCACCTGCCTGCAGTGCTGGGCTCCTGCCAGCCAGAGGCTCGTGGTGCCGGTGGCTGGCTTTGTGCCCTGCTCTCCACATCCCTCTCTCGGGTTATGAATGTAGTGTCACCCTTGCAAGGCCAGTGGTGCTGCTGCAGCCACCTAGCTGAGGGCACTGGGGGGCTCTCCTGGCACCGTGCTCCTGAGTCTGAAAGGAAATGGAGCCGGTAGGTACCTGAGCCTTGCTGGCCAAGGGAGGTAGGACTGCAAGGAAGAGATTTGGGGCTGCTATTCCCTCACTTGGGGCTTGCAGTGAAGCCCTGAGATGAGCAATGCTGTCACTGGGAAGCAGGAGGAGGTGCTTCTGGCACTGAGAGCTTGCACAGGGGGTGCCAAGAAGAGGGTTTGTGCAGGTGTCTGTGCTGGCTGCAACTTCATGTTATGTAAAACTGATGCAACTTGCTGTGCAGATGGAGTCTGTCCTGTGTAGAAAGAGGGTAGGGGAGATGCAGGCTTGGGAGAGCACAAGGAACAGAAGGGGAAGGGTGGGGATCCCTGTCCCATCACTCTGGGAATATCAGCAGCTGCAGAACAGCTCCTGCATCTTGGGGAAAGGTGACTTTCGCCCCCTCACAGGACCTGACTATGCCAAAACCCAGCTGTAGTTACAGCAGACAAAGGTGCCATTCTGTGCCTTGGACCTCTCTCTCCAGTGGGACACGTTACTCTCATTGCAAACCTCAACTGTTCCTCCCCAGACTCCCTGAGGAAAGCAAAGCAGCTTCTTGTCCCCGGCTTTACTTACAGAGCAGAAGGGGCAGCCCATGTTAGACTGAGCACTGTTTAAACTGGACACTAGAAAAACAATCCAGGATAACTCCTAACCCTGTATTCTGCTTCATGTAAACAGCTGACGGCCTGGGCTGTTAAAAGGACATGGGCCAAATTAAATAGCTGGGTGGGTCATGGCTCTCTGTGTGGTGAGCAAACCACCTCCACCTCGCTCAGGTTCTGCTGCACCAGTTACCTGGAGAGGTAGCTGCTGCAAGGGAACAATGCCTGTCTGGATGTGCTCAGCTTGGGTTAAGAAGTGCTTGATTTGGAGGTAGGCAAATTAATTTTAATGTTTTCTACATGGATTTACTCTAAATTGCAATAGGAAATTAGGGCATCCTCACAGCATTTGCATAGGTCTAATGAAATGCATTTAAAAGCTTAGGTTCAAACTTCATTTAGGCATTTGTTGATTTCCTTTTTGAAGCTGGTTTAATTATACTGGTTTAGAAAACAAGGTCTTCAGTGTGTTGGCTGCTTCTGTGAAAAAGTTTCTCTTTGTCTAGTTATTTTACTAGAATTTTGCTGCTACGAACACTTCACTGAGCAGCCAGAAAAGACAACTGGAAAGGACCAGAATTAACCAGGACCCAACCACACAGTCGCCTACCCGGATCCCTCCAGCAGGTTTATGTGAATGTGCTTGACCTGCTGGGCTCAGCCTATTGAAGTCAAGACATCTTGACATTGGGTAGGTGACTACAGCGTGTAGCTGAGCTCCCCAGGGCTCCCCAACTCCAGTGCACACTGCAGGGAGCAGCACGGGGCAAGTGCCATTGGCCCTTGCATCTCCTGAGATTCTTGGACTCTGTTTTCTCACACTGACCAGAGCTCAGAAGCAAACACCAAGAGCATGTTAAACAGCGGGCATGTGAGGAAAGCAAGTTAATTCAATTGTATTACAGCCAAAGGTAGATTACATCTCCACAAAGTCTGGCGCTGGCTCCTATTTTTCACACCAAGTGTTCTCTTCAATCTTATAAATGGCTTTGATATGTGCAGAGCACCGGAGAGGCTGTGATCAATTTGTTAGAATGAGTTTATTAAAGAAGAGAATTCCCGGAAGAAGAAATTGGGAATGTGGCACTTGTAATTATCTCCATCAATTGAGATAGATTCTGAAAACAGGAGTTTCCTCTCTCTGCCTTTGCTGCAGCACTGGTGTTCTGCACACTGCCGGTGGTGTGCCTTGTCCTCTGAACACTGAGCAATACCTTCCTCTCCCTACCACACCACAAATAATCAAAACAAATACACTAAATTGCTGAAAAAAATTGGCTTTTTTGAGGTAGGCACAACCCATGTGGGAATTTGGGTCAAATTCCTCAAATGATTTCAGCTGAAAGCAGGCAGGACACGTTGAAATATTTTTATTTTGACATCAAACTGAAATGTTTTGAAATGGCCTTTTTTGAAATTTCAGAACTGATGCAAATTTTGTTTAGCCCAAGATTAAAAAGCAGACTAGATAATAGGGGAACTTCTCCTGTTGAAGGAAACACTTAAGTGGTTCTTGACTTTAATGATCTTCAGGGTCTTATTTTGTTTTGCCAAAACGTTGACCCAAATTTCCTCTGAATTGCTGTATATTCAGCCACTCAAATGAAAAATAGTCTGTGCACCCAGATGTAATTCATATATCTCTTCCAGTTCCTTGCCTTCTGCCCTGGCTCTCCTCCAGCACGGTCTGTTTGCCGCCGTCCCCATTTGATGCTGGTCCTCAGCAACCCCCCTCCATTTGTGATACGCTCCCTCCTCTCCAGGCTGTTTCTCGGTGGAGGGCCATTTAATTATTTGGCGTAATTCCCTTATTATTCAGCGCCGCACATGTATGTACACATAATAGGAATGAATAATGGATGCTAATAATGCATAATTAATTGACGATAAGTGTCTGTTACAAAGGCAGCATCAGGAGTGGGATCACCGCAGGGAAATTCCCTGTCCCCCTCCCAGACTCCTGGCGAGGGGCTGGAAAAGACCCATCTGAGCTCAGGGTGCCCATGGTGCTGTGCCTGGGCTGGGACCCGCTCCTCCCCTGCCTGCTCCTCAGCCCTCCCGGCCCAGGACACGGCACCAGATCAACAGCTGCTGCTCTCCAAGCTCCCACCGATGTCAGGGAAGAGGGGCAGATCCCGAATAGAGCCTTATACCTCCTGCTTAACTGTGTTCGTTCCCCCGTGTCACCATCAGTCCGGCTGGCACTTGCACCTGACAGCTTTGATCTTCCTAACTGTGCTGCAGGAGGCCTGGCAGGGCCACGGCTGCCTGCTTGGGGACCATTAAAGCCTACTTGTCGGTGTACCTGGTGGCTGAGGCTCTTTGCACCGAGTCCAAGAGCCAAGGCTAAGCTTCAAAACGAGCATGTGGGAGTCCCTACAGCCTCCGACTCCTGCACTGCTGTCCAGGGAGCACCCACGCCTCCCCCACCTCTTCTGCTTTCCACCGAGCATGAGCCAGGCCACAGATGGCCTCTGGGTAGGACCAGCCAAAAGGATTTGTGATGGGGAAGGAGGCTCCAGCACTAAGGTACTCTGCCTCCCTGAGCATCACTGTCTGTTCAGAGCTAACAGGTCCTGTCCATGTGAACATGGGCAATATCCCTCTGGAGTTCACAGGATCTGCTTCTGTGGCAAGTATGGACTGAGAAGAGTTCCTAATTTGTTCCCTGACAAGAAGGCATAGCAATGTTTTATCTGAGTGGACTGTCAGCATCACTGAGACCATGATTTCGTGCCCCATCAGCCTATGCAGTCCTCACTCAGCTGTGCAGAAAAGAGACGCAGTGCAACATAGGTGGTCTTGGTTATGGCCTGGAGAGGAGCTCGCCCAGGCTCTGACCTTCACAGGGGTGCAGGACCCCTGCACCACCCACCACCAGCTTCTGAAGGCAGCAGGCAGGGGCTCTGACTCATGTCTTGGAAAACCCTGCTATCACCCTGCTTCCACTGCTGCAGCCAGGCTTGTGAGGATCAGGGACTAACAACAGCTTGAGATGTCCTCACAACAGCACCAGCGACGCCAGTGCTGAGCAGACACTCGGAGCCTTGGCTGAGACATTCAGCAGCTTCTCTGCTGTTCCCTTTCCCCTGACCCTGCTCCCACATGTCCCCATTCCCAGTTCAGCTGATGCCAAAGCTAACAAGCCGTTGCAATGCTGCTGCTCTCCATTGCTGTTCCTTCTGCTCCTCCTTCACGTTCAGCCCCACATTCCTCTCCACTTGTCATCACCAGCAGTGGAGCGGCTGCTGTCAGCCAAAGCCTTCCTTCGGGAGAAAAAAAGTTGCAATTGCTCCAAGAGGCACTCTTCCGAAGGTTGGCTGGAAGAAAGTGAGTTTCTTAACCAAGTCACCAAGGGAGCCCTTGCACACTGCAAAGGGAGAGGCAGGAGGTGGAAGAAATCCCCCGCAAGAGGGATCAGACCCTGAGCTATGCTGAGGACCTGATCTGTGCAGGGCTGCCCTCTCCAGCAGAGACAGGAGGGCTTGAGACGGAGGCAGGTTGTGAAGAGCCCTAATTAATGGACCTGAGGGATCAGCATCTCACCTACGGAGCTGCAAATACATTTCCTCCCAGCCTAGCGTGCATCCAATTTCCCAGGCAGAGCAAGCCGCGTTTATCCCACGCTGTGCAGGCAGCCACCTCCTTGCCATGGTCTGTGCATTCTCACCATGGCAAACTGCTCTCTTCCCAACCTTGGCACACGCTGCCTCCAAACTCCCTGCCTCAATGTGCTGCGATACAGCACCAGCATGCTAAAGGTCAGGTTTCCATTATAAGCAGTTCAAGGCGTCAAAGCTGTACCAAGCACAGTAAAAGCTCGTGATTTTGCACCACATAAAAAAAAAAAAAAGTAAAAATGCAAAAATGTGTTTGACAAATCCATCAAGCTACATCAACATAGTGCCTGTGTTTCTGGATTTCTCCATGCATGGTGCTGAAAGGAGTAGGAGTTTGCCAGAGGCTTTCACCAAAGCGGAGCTGCCCCCTGGAAATGCAGCTTTCCGCGAGCTAAGCCTACCCTCATGGTCAAGTACATGAGCTGGGCGGTCTTACACCCTCCATCTTTCTGAGGTCAGTTAAATTGCTGTGCATAGTACATGAGGAAGCCTGGTTCATTGTATTGCCCAAGCACCAGCTGACTTATTTCTTTAATTTGTAGATTTGCTTGGTTGTTTGTACAACCATCACAGCCTGGCTCAGCCTTTGCTGTTTATCCACAGTGTGAACATGGGGGCAGGATCTTTTTCCTTCTGTCCTTCTTTTCCCATCTTGCCTCTCTGAAATCTGGCAGGAAAAGAAGCCAAGGAAAGGAAAACCATGCTGTGACCTGCGGGTGACCACAGCACCAGCAGTGCCCTCACCAGCCAGGGTGCAAGGCCGCCACATTGAACATGGCAGACTGGTGACAGGGAGAGGATCTGCCGAGCCCATGGTCACCATCAGACAAGGCAATATGTTAACCGTGCAGCATTTCAGTCAGGAATAGTTGAAGGCAAAGCTAGAAACTGTGCCAGAGCTTAAATACAGCTCCTGATCTCATGGGTGGTGAGGGAACCAGGGGAAGAGCAGGGATGCTGACGGTGCCCCAGGTGGGGAAAGCCATGCAGATATTTGGGTGAAGCACGTCCTATCCCTCCCCACAAAACTCTCCAGACACCACTTGCTAAAGGGAAGGCTTGGTGAAACGGCTGGCGATGAGGTGAATTGAGGTGTCAGTGTCAGCCCTCAGCCAGGACATGATCCGTATGCCAGGAAGAAGCAGACCAGAGCTACCAGGGGCCGCCTGGCTGCCACCAGGTCATTGTTCCCCCAGCGTAGAGATCAGACCACTGGGCCCCCAGCCTGTGCGACTGCCACTGCCACAGCTTTTGCAGGGGCTCTTCTTGCTCTGACAGGGACATAGGACAGAGTACAAAGGGTGAGAGGCTGGCATCTGAGAACAAGGCACATGAGCTGGACATCAGACATCACGGCATAACGGCTCTTCAAAAGCCTGCCTGGAGAGAGAGAGATGCTGCCTTCAGACAAATCCGGGCTGGGGTAGCACAGCCAGCTTTGCTGGATCTAGAAGCCCTGAGTGTGTCTTTCCAGCTCCCAGGATAAACACAGGTACCGTTTTCAAATAAATATTTACGGAAAGAGTTGCCTATTATTTATACATCTGCTGCTTCTCCTTCCCGCCTGGCTTCCAAATCTCTCCTTGGACAAATCTAGTTGTGCAATCGGTCCTGCACTGGCCTCACTGGAAATGCTCCACTTCAGTCTCCCCCAGAATCACTGTAATTTGGGGTAGGTGGAACAAGATTTGCCCTATGATGCTCACTTAGAGAAACACCAAGGGACCTGTGGCCATCTGGCCATGGATTATAGCAGGGCATATTTCTATGGGAAGTGTATGCAGGGGGGTTAGTGTCAGAACGTCTCGATGCTCTTGACAAGAAAACTTATTATTTTTCTTTAAGCAGTGCATTGCATGTGGTTCCCTCGCTTGAATTACTCGAGTATCACGTTGGATCACATTGTACCCAAACTAATCTACTGCATCTATCAATCCATCTGTTTGTGTTGAAGAATTCCCAGAATGGGAACATGTCTTCAAATGTTTATTTAAAGTATTTGGCCTGGTTAAAGACTTCATATAGTCTTCAGGGAAATGAAGAACATTGCCCTGGGTTCAGCTGTGCTGCAGATTGCAACAGTAAGTGAAGGGCTGTGTGCTCTTCTGAGCTAGGAAACGGCTAGATGGGCTGGAGGGAAATGGAAGGTGGATTGCTTAAGGATAGGAGATGACAGATAGCTTTGACAACTCACAGATTAGGAATGATATGGAGAAGGGTATTTGTTGCTAGGAGAGTTATGTCCCAGTCCCCAAACTATTTTAACGCTGGGAGCAAGCAGCAGTAGGTGCTTTCTGTATGATACCTGCACATACTTTGTGGAGGGGCATCGAGCTCTGCTATGCTTCTCTATGAACAGTGCTTGCTAAATGGGAGGTACGCTTCTCCCCGACTTCCTAAAATCTCAGATTTGGAGAAAAAATAAAAAAGATGGTGTGTGATTGTACCCTCCATGCTTCAGAAATACCTCATCTCAGCAGAGCTGGTGTTCATATACACAGGGCTGCCTGTCACCCTGCTGCTCACCTGCCCTGTTCAATCAGTCCTGTCTGCTGCAGCTGTCCTGAGTTAGAGTTAAAAGGGGTAAATCCCACCAGGCGGAGTCTGCTTCAGGAGGAGGGTTAGGCTGGTGGTGGGTTTTGGAGAGTAGTGTTTTGAGGCAAGCCTTCAGGTGAGTGTGCAGGTGTGCTGTGTTGCTTTATTAGCTGGGGGCTGAGTTGGAGCAGGAGGGTTCAGTGTGAAGATGAGAGTCTGAGGTTATGGAGTTGCTCATCTGGGATGCTGGGTGGGGTGGTGAGGAGGAGCAAGAAAAATCAGAGAAGAAAATGAAAGGTAAGGAGTGGTTTGGGGAACAGAAAAGTTGGCTTAGGCTGTATCTTGAGTCTGCAGATCAGAGCTGGAGGGGGCATTGATTTATTTGTTTATTCATTTCCCACCTACGGCTCTTAGAGATGTGTTATTGAGGGGCTGGAGGTGGGTATCAGTGTGTAATCCCTAAATGGGGCAGCTGGCAGGCAGCTTGCTGAATGTCTGGATGCAGGATGTGGCCAGGCAGCTCTTGAGCTCCTGGAGGAAGTTGAATGGATCTTGCTCAGAGTCCTGTGCGTGCCTGGAGCCCACCTACAAGTGCAAGAACCAGCTGGTAATGCCTCTTTTCACAAAGAAAACTAGATTTATGTAGTTGTGGGGGACCAGAAGTGGGAGGAGAGTTTGGCTTTTACTGTGTTCACCGTGTACCAGCTCTGTCTGAGCCTAGCCTGAGAGAGCCTGTGGAGCTTGTGGTCTTTTTCTTCTACAGCGTGATCTCTGCTGGTGGCAATTTGATTGCCTGATGCTCTGTTGACAGTTAATGATTGTCACAATTTAAAAAAAAAAGTTATTTACCAATTTTCTTTCCCGTGGAGCTGCAACTAATAGCAAAATCAATTTAAACCACATAATGCTAAGAAAACAAATAGATTATCCAAGATGACCAAATTAAGCTGCTCACAGAGCTCACGGTGATTCTGTTCAGTGGTTGCTGGGGGGCTCTGAAATAATTACTGCTGGCTGCCAACTGCGTGGCGTGTTGGGGCTTTGGGGGGAGCACTGGATCTTCAGCGGGGGCAGAGGGCCACTCCATTCAGTGGGCAAATGTGAAGATAACTGCTGATATCATGTAGGCTTAATAGCACTTGGTGTGGCTTTTTTATTTTTAACTCTTCAAAAGAAGTACACAGATAACAGCAGTGATATGAGGGGTACTTTCCAAGGTGAAATGCAGAAAACAAATTCACAGTGGGAATAAGTTTGTCTGGTAATGATGTGAAGAGTCAGTTTTCTCATAGTAAAAAGCTGTGTGGGGCAGCGGGGAACCTACGGAAATATTAGAACAAAAACATATTTTAGGAACAAAAGCAGAAAGGTGGGAAAGAGAATAAGAATTGGTGGTGGTGGTTGTTGTTTTTAGGCTGTCTCACCTGCAAGGCCCCATTTTAGCTGTGGTAGGGTCAGACTGCTAGATTGCATGCTCTTAATTTTCCTGCTCTTAATGACTTGCCCCTGAAACGCTGTTTTCTGGTGTTAAAGATTAAGCTGAGATGCAGCAGGAGTGAAGGATGGGGCCTGGAGCGTGGTGGGCAGTGGGTTAGTCAGAGAGAGGCTTCTAATGATAGAACAACGTTCTCCTCTCTTTGGAGAGTGGCATATCTGTAACAGTGACAGTGCTGGGCTGTCATTGTGGGGTCAGAGAAGGGAGAAGAGGGATGATGCCAGCCCTGCTGAGGGGACAGCTGCAGATGGGGGCAAGAAGTGAGGGCGCAGTCCCAAGGTGAGGCATTTGCCCTAGTGCCAAGCCTGGGGTGATGAGTTTTGTAGATGTGAACAAAGGGGCTTGGGGCACAGACTGTACCTTTTAACTCAAAATGCAGCAGCAGCAATCAGCACTTTGACTCTGGTTTGCTCAGGTTTTTTTTTTTTTTTCTTGTTTTCTCCTCATGCACACCTGAAAGACTCAGTGGTGAGGTTAGACCTCCCCTGGGTTGTGTGCTCAGTGCAGGCCAGGTCCTTGTTCCCAGCAAATGCTGGTCACCTGCCTCAGCTGGGCGGCTTTGCAAGATGTGCAGTCTTTGGGTTCAGCATCCTGCCCAGGCATCGATCGCCTTTGCATCACTTGTGATAGGGCTGGACCAAAGTCCAGCCAGGCTGCGGGACCCTGTGAGCAGCCGGAGAGCCCTGTTAGAGGACTCGGATGGCCTGTGTAATGCTGGGCTGGCAGAGAAGCTGGGGATGGTCCTCCAGGATCATGGGAAGGGTGAATTATTGTAAGTCATAGGGGCACTGTCACCACAACTGCTCATCCTAAGATTGGGAGGTAGAGGCTGGTCTTTAAGGAAAAGCTCCAAGGAAAGCCGTACAAGCTGAAACACGGAGCCTTTATTTGCCCACCAACAATAATTCCTAAGCCTTTAGGCCTTTTTTCCTCCAGTAAATGCTGAGGCACCTCTCTCATCACGCTATGGCTCTGTCCAAATATAATGCAGTCCCATTTATGCTTAATTTATCTTTCTACTACTCATGCCCTTTCATAAAAAAAAGACGAACTTGCCTAGATTTAATAAGAGCAATTATTCTTCTCTTTTCCTCTTTCTAAAGACACAGCTTGAGGAATTGATGCAAACTTGCTGACTTTCTTCATTATAAGAAAAGGAAAGAAACAGTTGAAACAGTTCCCTTGGTAAACAACAGATCTAAACACCTGGACGCTTCAATGTGAAGTGGCATTCTTCATTTGAAAATTGGCTTTTTTTTATGGGGGTGAAATAACTCAAAGAGAAATAGAGTATCAGGTGGAAGTGCTACCTTGAGAAAGTGCTCCTACTTCTAACTGCCTGTCCTGATATTGGGAAGATGCTCAACTCTCTCCTTTTTTGATGAAAGCAGGTGGCTCCTGTTTTTTTATTTTATTATTTTTATAGTCTTCACAGTGGAGAGGAAACTACCTTTGGAAAACTTCTGCCACTTTCCCTTTGACACCTGGGTTCCCGCAGCTTGAGGTTGCTTTTAATGTTATTGTGTGTAATTAGGTAGAGAAAGAAAGGGGCTTCTGCAGCCACGGTGACGTTCACTTGAATGTGGAGTACACTTAAAACAGTATTAGCAGCAAGCTGATTTATGGGATGGAGTTAAACAATGCAATCCTCCCAAATCTGGCTTTGCATATGGAAAAGGAGCTTGAGGAGGAAGGGGCTGAGGGCAGGCCTGCTGCCTGGCTAGCACCAGGAGGGCAGCCTGGAGGAAAAACCCATGGACTCAGTGGGGAGGCATGAGCCTGGCAGTCTGGGAGGCTGCTTCTGCAAGGAGAAAGAGGCTGGCTTCCTGAGGGCCATGGGATGGGTGGGTGAGTGTGTGCACGTGGGGCTGTGGGTTGGGTGTGAGCAGAGGAGGACACTGAGCAGGCATTGTAATGCAGCACACCGACGCCTGCTCACTCTGTCGCTGCACCTCTGAGACGCTTGCTGTCTGGCCAAGGGAGATCTGTATGTGCAGCATCTTAAAGAGGTGCGTCCCGTCTCTGGATGTGCTGTGGCATTCTCTGGTTGGGGACAACTGTGTTCCCTGGAACAGCAGACCCCACAACTTCTGATAGCTCACCACCTCCTCAGCATGACACGGGGATGAAAGGAAGCCTTTCCTGGAGAGAAGAGCTTTCAGACAGGTAGGATAAAAGGAAGCAGTGTGTTTATCCACCAATCAGATTATAATTCTAGGAGGCAAAAGGGAGGTGTGAGAGTGCTTGGAGTTTGAAGTTAGATTTAAAGGAATAATTAAGGGTTTTGCCACTGAGTGATGGCAATGAGCTGGCTGGGAATAAATCAGATTGCACTTGGAGGAAGTGACCTGGAAATATATTACTGCCTGTCCCCTAGCCAAACCTCATCACCATAGGGCGTCATTGAGTGGTAGTGAGGTAACCCAGGCCAGAGCTGGGGAGGGCTCAGCCGGGGGCCGAAACCTGCTGTGCAGGGCTCTGGGGACTACTCAGTGGCCTTTGTTCCTCCAGACCACAGAAACCTCTGCTCTGAACAGACCAGCCCTTGTTGGTACAGTTCTGTCCCTTGGAAATGCACACAATCTTTTATTAAACACCCTACAGATGAGTTAACAGCTGGGAGAAGCTGGAATATGATTAATGTCTTGTGAATTAGCCCTGGAGGTGCTTTATGGAAATAAGATTTACAACACTATTACACGTGGTCCTGAATGCATTTTACATTTTTAAATGAGGAGAATGGCTGTTTCTCTCTGCTCTGCTCCCTTCCCCTGGGCTCTTGCAGAAGTATGTGCCTGCCCGATGTGGGACAGGAGGCTCTGGGGTGGGGGAAAGCACTGGACCATGCAATTAATTGAATGATCTTACTGGCCCCGGCGCTTTATCAAGCAAGAAATCAAAATGCGCCCTGACATGTAGGATGTGATTACAAGTCATTAACAGAGGAATTATAGATGCTAGGATGGAAAGAAGGGATCTATTGGGCTGCTTTGTCCATCCTCTTGCTGCCAACACGGGATTGCTTCTGACAGCATATGCTTCAGTGCTTCCAGAATAATTTAGCTCCTGACACCTTCCGAGCAGAACAGTGCTTCAAGCTCTCCCATTTATTGCAGTGTTTCAAATGCTCTAGTTAAGAGTTTCCTTTCAGACTTCTCAAGCCTTGCTAGAGGGAGAAGGTAATCTCTGCGGAGGCCCTGCCTGGGTACGTGCCCCTGTACTGAGGGGGATGCTCCTGGAGACCTGTCTTGGGAGGAAAGACCACTCTGAGCAAATATCCCCTCCTGGGAACCCTCTGCAGCCAGACCTGTGGTGCCCTGGGCTTACCTCACTATCAGAAACAGAGTGAATGACCCTATGTAGCAGCAGCAAACCTCTCCCATTCTTTATTTGTGTCATTTCTCATCTGGAAGAGGAGATGGACTCCTCTAGTCATCTTGGGGAGAAGGTGACAAACCAGAGGCATCCACTTGGGTATCTCTAATAGAGCAATTGTTTTATTGGTGATTAGGTGGTAGAAGAAGAGCTCTGAACTGGCTTTGAGCCCATACTGATTTCGGGGGGGATTTTCGTGCCCCAAATCCAGTAATTTTCTATGAGAACCTAGTGTTTTAAAAAGTTGTATGTAGATGGAAACTGTTTTGCCAAAACACTTTGCCATATGTAGGGATCCTCAGGCTTAGCAGTGAGTCCTTGCTGCTAAAGTCCTGGCTCTGCCCTAGGTGATCTCAGTTATCTTGCCCCCTAAATGATGCTGCCCTATTAAAGGGCCCAAACAGGCCCGTCTGCTTGTCTGGGATGATACCCTGCCACAGGCAAGCTGCAGGCTATAATTATCGACTAGCTCACCAAATACTTTTCAGTAGGGGAATCGATCTGAGAGGAATTGGAAGCCCTGTTGGAGCAGCACAAAACCCAGGCAGCTTCTGGGAACAACCATATCTGCATGCACGTGGAACCAAAAACGTGCCCAAAGCTCCTCAGCAGCAGGGAGCCGGGGCACTACAGGACACGGTACCATGGGTTAGCACTGTCCTAAGAGCAGTCTGACTGCGGCAGGAGGCGGTCTCGTCCTGCTGGGCTCCCAGGGGACCCGTGCCTGCCCCCTGGGCTCGCAGCAGAGCGGCGGTGTGGTGCTGGGATGCTGCCGGGGCTGGCAGGGGTGCCAATGCCTCGCCGATTTTAGTTTAGTTTTTGTTGCCATCTAGTGGCAGAATTTGGGAACTGAAGTCACCCTTAAAACTGTCTCAGAAGGTTGCGTGGTATAATCTCAGAGCCCGTTGCTCTCGTCTCGTTTTTTGTCCCCACCGATTTTATCTTCCATTTGGCGTTATTTTTCCATTAGCTGTTGGCTTTCCACAAATTCAGCCCAGAATCTTCCATGTGGAAGGGATTACATAGTTAGTTTTATAACCTATGGCTCCCTTGGTGTTTCAGCCCCTTGCAATGCACAGCTTAAAGGCAGCAAAAAAAAAAAAAAAACCTAGAAGATGAATATCCTGTACATATTCTGAATTGTTTTCCAGAAAATATTGAAGAGCAGCAGCTGACCAGGGACTCCAAATGTGCTAATGTGCCATCTTTGACCTTACCTCTGTACTAGTTTAGGGAAAAGAGCACTGGATCTGCAATTAGCAAAACTCACATTGAAGTGTAACAGATAAGTAAATGTTATTGACTTTTGCTTTTTAGTGACTGCCAATCTAGCTATGTATCAGAGCATTTCTAAGGTGCTCTTTATTTTTTTAAGGCACTGGGTTAAGATAGTTCTGCTCCCAAATATCGTATGCATTCGCACAGGCATACACCTGCAAACTTTCTATACTGTTGCTGACATGAAGTTCACAAGTCTTTAATCTGAAATTGAAATCTTCCAAGAACCCCTATCTGAAGCTACACGAAAGGCACCAGGCACAGACCTGCACTTCTACCGCAGAGGCAAATAATCCTGGAGATGTACTTCTATAAACTCTGCACTATCTTCTACAGCTCACTGCAGCTCTCTTGAAGTTGAAGAAAATATTCCAGGCAGAAGGTCTCCATCCCTGCTGTTCTTCCTACAATAATAAAAAAGATTAGTGATGACTGTGTTTTCATAATTATAAACCTATTCTTTAATTGTTTAGGAAAAAATGTCAACTTCAGAAATATTTGCTGGATACTGCGCACCTTGACTATAAATCTCAGTGTTGTAGCACTTGCCTTCGTCTGGAAATTTCTTCTTGTGGCCTGGATTCACTCTTCTCAGACCCTCTGTAGCTAATTATGCCATAACTGACTGGGTTGTACACATGTATATATACACACACGGTGCTGATTGATGTAGTGTAGTTTGATTTATGGCAAACTATTTTGTTGATAGTTAACAGCATTACAGCAACTAGAAGCAAGTAACTGCAACAGGTTGCTGATCCATGACTTTGGTTTTTTTTGTTTTTTTTTTTTCCAAAGGGCTCCCAAGGAAGCATATCTGGCAAAGGAGCTAGAGATGGCTTAGCAACCTCAACTATTTTGGGGGGAAATGGAGGGGAAAGGCTATGACTATTGGACAGAAGAGAGTCTTGCTGCTAAAGGTACAGTGGTAGAATAATAAACCTGTCCTTAATCATACATAAGAACGGGTGAAGATTGCAACTCAAAAGCAAAAAAGTTGGAAATTACTGATACAAAAAAAAAAAAACTAAAATACCACCCCTGCTGTTTCTTGTGAGGCAGCACCTCTCTGTGCCTGTGCTCAGGAAATGTGCTTGCTGCATGCAGGAGTTTTCTATAAGGTATGTTAAGATTTGCTACCGAACTCCTGTTGTGTTTTTTTTTTTTTTTTTTCCCCCCTGTATTTATACAGCGCCCTGCCTGACTCGGGGTTTCTGGGTATAATGGATGATATGGAATCGCATAACCTGAATTTCAGAAGTACAGAGGTGCCTGGGGGATAGTCCTTGCACACCTCTCCAAGGACAGGCATTTAGTAAAGGAGCTGGAGGAAGCCTTCTGTCTCATGCAATTTGGGGTTTATAAGGCACTGTTTTATCTGCAGTCACATATGCAGGAAAGCATCTTCCTACTCTCCAAAGTTCACTCTTTAATGGTTTCTTTCTGAATATTTAAATGAAGCTGCCATTTCTGAGCTGAGGAAACAAGACTAAGTGAAGGGGGATAGAAAAGATGAGGTGCTTCACTATTGGTTTGGGGTGGATTTTTTTTCTTTGTTTTGTTTTTATTTTCCCTATATAAAATTTCAGGCCCTTCTCCACCACAGCATTTGACACTGCAAACCACACTTTTATCAGCTGCCAGAATGATGCATGGTCTTTGGGTGTGCTCACTAGAAGTGGATGCGTGTGAGTGAATCTGCCTCCACTGTGTCACTGTGTGCTATTGCCAGTGATATGTACCTAGGAATTAAAAAACAGCAAACGCTTCTGGTTTAAATGTGCAACGTCCATACCAGCCTTTTAGCCAGGCTTACGTTGCTGTTTGGACTCTGGTATTTTTGATTCATTGGCAGTGGCAGAGGAGATGTTCGATGTTCTGGCTCAGTAGGTGCTTGGAGGTGAGGTGGGCTTTGGTCTGCCTGGGGAGACTAATGGTCAGTGTCCTGCCGATTGGCACAACCTCTCAAGGTCCCAGAGGGTTTTAGGAGGGAAGTGCAGTTTGCATTCACCCTGCTGGGCACCTGGTGGTTTCTGGCTTGCTGGGAGGACCCCAGCTGCCAGGGGAGTTTCACTGGTGAGGCTGTGGACACCCATGGGTGGGCTGACTCCAGTTCCTTGTTCTCCTTCAGACATGCATGGTTCAGATGTCTCCATGTGAAGCTTTCAACCAAAGCTGTGTCTGTAGGCCTTAAAGAGAAATAAGCACTTCTAGAAGACAACTCCTTCCAGTCACTGCAGGGAGAGATGTGTTGTGCTCTGGAAGTGGTGTAAAGTCCTGTCTGTCCCTCTTCTCAGCCTGTGACTTTCTTAGGTCAGGCAAAGCATTAATCTGTTTTGTGCCTTAACTCGTTCATGATGATAAATAGGAAGTATGTCAAAAGGGCTTCACTGCATTATAATGAAGTATTCTGTATTTCCATCACACTTTCCTGCTTCGCATCATGCCACGAGGTTAAGACCATAAAAGCCATGTAGGAGATTCTGACTCCCCCTTAATGATCTTTAACTTCTTCAAATGGTTTTTGTAAATCTTAGCTTAAGTTAACTACTAGCCTATATTTATGGCTCAGCAACCATAAGCAAGTTATAGCTGATAATGAGGCAAAAGCTAAAAAGGGAAACTTTCTGACATCACAACAGATTTTTTTAAAATCATTTGCATCTATTCTGGGAACTCAGCTGCCATGCTGGCACTACATGCATTGTCACTGCAGCTTGAAGAGCTGTTGTAACAGTATGTGGAGGATTCAGGCAAGCAGGATTCAGTTTTGTCCCTGCTATCCCATTTCCTACAATAAAACACCTGTAAATTGGAAAGAAGCAAAGCCCAGCCTATGTTTGGGGTGAGGGCAGTCATTGCAGCAGCCTTAGCAGTTTCTCACAGTCATATCCAGCACTTAAGGCTACTTCTCTATCACATCTGCCTCCATCTTATGTTCTCACTCCACAGGGCAGCCCAGCTCTGCCAAGCAGCAATGCTGCTTGGTGGTGCTGATGCCCAAAACAGCATAAGAAAAGTGTGGCTACCTTCTTTCCAGCTCCTCTGGCAGCAGGACTGGGTGGCTGGGTACTACAGCGACTGCCCTGTGTCTCTGGGCTGATTCTGGAGATGTGGGTTTAGCACATCCCACTTCATGCACGTGGCCAGCACTGAAGAATGGTAACTTAGCAAAAAACACAAAGCTGGCTTTTAAAACTGAGACATGAAAAATAAGTCAAGAGCACTTCATGCTTCTCTTTCAATAGCTTTCTTCCTACAAACACTACCATGAGAAAAACATCTTTCTGCCAACCAGTGCTGTGCAAAAATGTGGCATGCAGGCATCTCATGGCCTGCAGAAGCCTTCAGATGCTTACAGTTTGCTGGTTATACTAATGTTTTGCCTTGCCTGACCTATCTCCCCAGGGAAGCAATAAAAATAACCAGTTTTAGTCCACTACTTGGCTGCTAATAGTCCACTTGTAGACCTCAGTCCCAGCTGGGCCTGCTTCTGCCCAAAGGCGTTTGTGTTCAGTAAGTGGCTGCGTGCATTTGCAAACAGCCACTTACAATAGAAGCAGGTGGCTGCCATTTTTCATGCAAGAAAGCTCTTTGGAGAAAAGGAAAGGAGGCAAATGGAAAGAAGAAGGGGAAAAAAATACAAGGCATCTATGAGAGGAAAGTCTCTGTGCTGCCCTGGTTTAAATGGATAGAGACAGAAAATGTGCATAAATTAGAAGATAGAGAAGCACTTTGTCAGGACATAGGAGGGAGAGGAAAAAATGCTGCTTCTCTGCCAACCACAGCATCCAGGATGACCCTCTCTGTTTTCAATTTCCATCAGTATGCAATACCTAAGTATTTTCCAGTGAAGCTGCAGCCCCCTGTACAGCTAATTTAAGCCTCCTGATTATGACTTCCTTCAGTGAGTTACCTTGTCTTGACAGCTTACAAGGAGTATGTATTTTCCCTGAGGTGCTGCACACCAGAGGTGGAAACCTGCAGCTAAGTACAAAGAGGGAAAATGGCAAGAAATCACTTCGCTGCAAGCTTCAGAGCTCTTCTTCCTTGAGTAGGCGAAAAAGGAAACTTCTAAACTGTCTGTCACATCCTCTCACTGGTAACAGCCATCACCTGGAAAGGGGACAGCACCAAGCTCGTCTCTGGAAAGAAACAATAGAGGAAAAGTGCTGCAGAATGCTCTTGTTCAACACCACTGCCAAGCAGAAGCTGGGTTTTTTGTATCAAAGGAAATTCTACTCTTTTTATTTATTTTTTAATGCATAAGTGTCAAAAATGAAGCCTTTGAAATTTCTTGCCTTGTGACAAGTTGGGGGGGGGGGCACTATCAGTCTATCAAAAGACTTGATTTTGTTGTAATATTACACTGAATTCCAGTCCCTGTTCTGTTCTATTACCCAATACCTCATCTATATGCCCACATCGTTTATTTACATGAGCAGATTAGAGAGGGTGGTTCGCTACTGACCTTCGACTTCCCTGTCACTACAGCCATCTGAAGGCATCACATGAAGCCCCCAGTAGCAGTCTGGAAGCAAACCAACGCCTGTGGTTCTTCATTTGGTGGTAGCTGACCCATGGGCCTTCCTGCAAAGGGACAGCACAATGGTAAAAGTTTACATAGGATTGGGGAGAAAATGGTCAATTAATGAAAGATGTTCCTCCTAGGGCTGCTGAAAACAGAGAAATTGCTTTTGCCTCAGAGTCAATGGAACTGAAAGGATTCTGAGCATGACAGAAAAAGTATTGCCCTGCTCTTATCTTCCTTCCCTTCACTTTTGGTTGATGTTAGGAGATATTGGGACTGGTGAACAGTGGTGTGACTCATTACGATGCTCTCAAACTTAGAATTTTATCTTATGAATTTTATACAAGTATTCTTTTCTGTAAAAATACATATTTAGAAAGCAAAAGATGAATTCTTTCAAAGTAACTGATATGTTAGAGTATTACCAACTAAATGTTTTTCATTCATCTTTTAGAATAAAATGTCAGTTTTGTATGTTGATATTCTATAATTTCACAAGATGTTTTTACCCCCAAGCACACATCGTTTTTGAGCCACAACCAGTCCTAGGTCAGGAATTTCTCGGAACAACGTTTAACATCAACCCCTTAAAAAAATGAAATGTGAAAAGCTATTCTGGGTGCAGCTATAAGATTTGAATGAATTCTAAGTGCTAGTTGTACTGGTGTGTAGATGATGTCATTCCAAAATAACTGCAAAAAGTGCACTTTTCAGGGATGTCTGGATTGGAGAACTCTGCTTTAGCTACCATAAGAGGGATTTTTCTAGTTATGAGTATCTTATGACTCTGGGAGTCAGAGGATGTGGAGGCTTCCCTACTCCTGAAAGGGCTGAAGTTAAGACTGGCAGGTGGCTATTCCTACTGTGGATTTCATAGCTGGACAGTGCAGCCCTGCTTGTTCATCACTTCTGGGTAGGAGTGTTCAATACCACTGATTGTGGTGTTCACACAACACATAGCTGCTCCTTGCTCCTCAGCGAGCACTGGCTGGGCTGAATGCGGAGGGCTATGCTTTACAAACTGGGATGCACGCTGAGCAAACAAGGGTCTCTGTGCAAACTCACCGGTGATTCTGTCTCCAAGGACAAGTACAAAATCTGTGGATGTGTACTTTACCTTACAGGGAGTCTGAAGATTGCTGGAGAAGTCAGAAACTGTCTGGAGCATACCCAAAGCAGTGGGAAGCTGAAGGTTTCTGGGGTGTCATCACTCTCTAAATCGCAGGTGATAATTTCATTATTACTTTTGCAGATGTATCTATGGATATCTGAGAAGTAGATTTCTTCTTTACTCTTCTGATTGGGATGAAGAAATAGTGTTTTTTTCTTCACTGGAATTCAATGAGGATTGCAGAGTTGAGACTGGGTCCTACTGCTCTGTCAGACTCTAACAAACTCTTTGCTTCCAGGGAGCTGCGAGCCACTTTCCGCTTGGGCTGGGCTGACCTGCAGCTGGGGTGCCTGAAGCTCTGCAGCAGCACCCAGAGCATGAACACAGGGCAACAACAGACCCTTCAGACCCTCCCTGCTCGGTAAGTCTAGATGTGCTTGATGCATGATAGATTGAGACAGCACAGCAGGCATTCATAGGCGAATCACACGTTTTGAGAGCCAGCAGAGCAGTATTTCTGGAACAGCCTGACGAGAGCCCCACTGAGCATTACCTCTGCCATTCTGGCCATGCCCAGTTGCTGCTTACTAACAGAGAGAGGAGAAAAAACAAAGTTTTCTTGATTCATCTATTTTTTTCTCTTTTTTTTTCTCCCAGCCTAGATCAGCTGAAGCCAGTAATAAGTTTCCATCCTTCAAAAAATTATGTATAACTTAAAAACTATGAGACTCAGGGATTAACACTAATTGTATTAATATTTGCTCAGCAGATTAGCTCTGAAAAGCTGATAATTCATCAGCTTTGTTCACTGTGGTTTAGCACCAATGAATTCCCTCTCTGGAAGTGGCTTGCTGCAGCATTTCTGTCTTTTGAGGTCAATGTGATGAGCTGCGTGGGTGTTTTTAGACATGAATCACATGCAAAAGGCTGATTCTTTTTTTTTCCTGACATACTAGAGAGCTTTAAAAAAAAAAAAACTCCCTTTTTAATTGAAAAACAGTGCAAAGTTTCATATTCACTGATTGTTCTCTGTGCTCCAGAGCTGTGTAACTTTTTTTCATTACATAGAAAGGGCTGGTGTTGTATGGTTTCAGAAGAGACATATCCAGTTGTTCCAGAAAAGGGAAGCTGTCTGGGTGTTGGGTCACCTCCCACCTGCAAGAAACTCTCTTGGTTAAGAAGTGGAGCAGCCTCCCAGGGCCATGGGCCCTTCTCTGTAAGTTGCATCAGTATACATTATTCTGTCGGTGCTGTAGTGACTTCATTTTGTGTCCAAGCTAGCAGTTTGGTCATTTTTTCTGTGCTGTTTGTATTTTGATTATTCAAATTGGAGTTGCCTGACTGAAATCTAGGTCTGTTTGCTGACTGTAGTGACTCTGGGGGCACAAAAACTAGCCTTGAATGCTACCTGCGTTTGTGGGCAAAGGAAAGGTAATGATTGCTAAAGTGATTGCTGCCTCAAAGGGAGAACAGGGATTATGTTCAGCTTGCATGGTCTTTGCTTTCTGGCAGACCATGTGCCCAGCAGATGCGTAGAACATAGCCACTGAAGGCAATTGTCACAGGGAGGTGAAAGAGCCCTATTTTGCCTTAGCTGAGCCTGTGACGCTGGTCCCTCTTGCTTTGATCAGCTGAATTACAACCTGCTTTGTAGTGTTTGTGGGCTTGCTGTGTCTTTCAGGAAGTCAGGGAATAGATTATTTGTGTCTTCTTTTTCATAGCTCAATTACTGAGCACTGCTGACTCCACAGGGATGCTGGGGGGCCATACCTCTGGCTTTTGTGCCTTGAGTACCTGAACTGACGCACGGATATTCAAAGTTTCTCAGTTTAATTCCAGCTAATGTAGACTTTGGGGTTTTACATTGGTTAAAATGACACTTGTAGGATTGGAAAGCATAAGTAAGTGCTTGAAGAAGAGATATCATCAGGTATTAAACTCTCATTTGGAAGTTATAAATCCTTAGGCAAATAATATCCTTTTTTATTAAAGGAACACTGGCAAGCATCACCCTGATACTATATTTAGCTTTTAAATTAAGTGTGTTCTGAGATCTTCATTTGCTGAGTGGCCTAAACCCCTTGTCTGCAGCACTGAGGCAATAAGTGCCGTATCTGTGAAGAGCTCTAGGACCTGTGGACTGATGTCAGAGCAATGCTGGGAAGAGGCTGTGGAGCTGCAGTGCCCTTGGGGTGAGATGTTTAGCTGCATTTAAGGTAAGTCATGGTCCGCAACCTCTCTTCCATCCTTCACCTTCTGGAGTGCAGTAGTTATGAAGAAGCTTTTAGTGTCTGCATGTGTTAATACTTAAATGCTTGGGCATCCAGACTTGTGTTTCTTTGTGACTTGGAATGCTGAATATCTTCTTTTTTGATTCAGGAAAGAGAGACTGTTACGAAAATGGACATATTCAGCCTTCTGAGTAAGAAGTATCCTAGTGGTAAGGTGAAACGGGTCGGGGGGGACATGCAGACGACATACAGGGACATGCGTCACCTTTAGTACCTTGCTGGTGTGGCTGCCAGGCAGAGGAATGAGCTTTTTCAGATGTAGTTCTGCAGTGCTTGCTGTATACCGGAGCAGGTCTGCACATATACAGACTGTGCACTGAGCAGTGGCAGAGGGATGGGAATAAGGCAACAGCTTCTTGGCATGAGGGTACCGTTAGCTGGCTGTGAACCGCAGCTGCTGAGCTCTGCTGCTCCGTGCCCTCCTCGGAAAGGTCAGCAGTACAGCTTCCTGAGGAAAAGAAGGCAACTGTTAAATCAGCACCAGTTTCTGAACTGTAGTAGGTAATGTCATAAAATCCCTGTGTATTTTACCTAACAGATCTTGGTATGTCCTGGGCTCACAGCTGCATCCCACTAGCTATGAGAGATGCCCCACCACACAGAACATGATGCATCACTGGCAGAATTAAAAGGGGTGCCTGGGATGGGTCAGAGGTGTTTCAGCTTGAGCAGGGTCACTCTTTGCCTTTTCTGACAGGAAAGGATCAAGGTGGAGAGAAGTGTGAAGAAGAAACTTTTGGACGCCTTAGAACTTATGAAGAATTTCTTAAGCTGCCAGCCAGCTGGTAGGTGTAAATGCTTCCTAGACATTTGTATTTCTTAGGATACATCTCACAGGCCTCACCTGTGAGCAAGGTAAAGGAAGCATGAGCCATCCTTGTGTTTTGCCATGAACCCAGATGCTCATGTCCAGCTCAGTTATTGCAGGCTGTAGCACTGGTTGTGGGCTGAGAACTGCCAGAATAAGACTGCAAAGCTTTCTGTAAGATTGTGTGTACCCTTGGTATAAATATATGTTGCATAGTGCAGAAAAAAACAAAACTTGACTCTAAGTCACTCTCTGTTCTTAGGATATCCATGGATATTACCTATTTAAAGACTTAACATGTTACTGAAATGATGCTATTCTGGATGAAACTCAGGCTTGTGTTGTAAGCAGGAAAAAAAAAAAGGAATGGGTATGGGCAAGGGAGCTGCCATGGGGAAATCTCACTGAAGAGTTACTTTCTTCTGGCTGCAATTTTGCTTTTTGCCTTTTTTTTTCCCTCCTCTCACAAGAGCCTTTTGTCTACACAGATGATGCTGTGTCAGTGCAGCAGAGATGGAAAGAGCTTTAAGCTTCAGCCAGAAGCAAAACCCCAACCCAGATGAGCGCTGAAGGATAGAGAAGTTCCCCAAGCTGGTGAGTGAACAAATCTAAATCCTAATGTCAGGGACACGCAGCAGAAGCAGAGTGTGGTATGGCTGAGGCAGCCTGCTAGAGCAATGCTCTGACCCTGTGGGAGCGTCCTTGCTGTTTTTCCTACTTACTCTACGCTGAAGTGCAAGGCCCAGCTGTACCCGTATGGATTGCACAGCCCCATCCCAGCACGAGATAACCCTCCTGGTGCTGGGACAGAAGAACTTAGCTTCTTCTGAGGTTATTTCTTCAGTCTCTTGTAACTAAGTGGTGCAACCCCTCTTCACAGAGCATTAACCTTTCTCTTTGCTTGACTGGCTGCACTGTGGGTAGAGTGAAAGTGCCTGGAGCATCCACACCTCATATTTTGATATTTTTAAGACCAGGCTCTAGACTTGTCCCTAGTTACAGTCTCTGCATTACCCCAGAAAAGAGGTATTTTGGGACACACAGGTACTTGTTGCTGTTGAAGAACCCGTAACTCATCTCTTGGCAATGTTTTGACCTGCTATTTGGGGCCATCTGGAGACACAAAAAGTAAGTGAGCTTGTTTTCCAGATAACCCTTCAGAAGAAGCAGTCGCTAGACTTTGCATTCATTACACATCAAGAAAATGCTGCAGAAGTAAAGAAGCAAGCCCTAAAGCACTTACTTCTTGCAGCACATTTGGTGTTACCCTCAGGCTCTGCCTCCAGCAGCCTGCACTCCCCTCACTGTGGAGCTGTTCCCACAGGAAGAGTTGAGAACAAATCCCATGTTAGCAACATGCAGCATCATTTCTGCTCTTGGAAATCACATTTAGAGAAAGCCAGAACTAAGACAACAGGACACTTGGTTTGTTTAATGTACTACTAATATTAATTAGTAAATAAGTAGTGATTGATTGAGGTTTACTTATTTAAGTAATAAAATTATTACTTCCTCTTGCAGAAGAATCCCAGCTCGGGCACAAGAAAGGACAGCTCACCTTGTTCCTCAGCTGCTGCTTTCCACCCAGGTCTCAGTTGGGAAGATCCCACTGCTGTGCTGCTGGAGCTGACAGGTAGCAGCTGCCAGTCACATTTGTCTCCCAGATGCATCACTCCTCTCCTTTCAGTGCATCACAGCTGGAAAAGGAAGTGGCCTCCCACTGTTTCCTTCCCTCCCTCCCACCTCTTTCACAAATTTTGTTCTTGTACCACCTTGGCTCTTTCCTCCTTTTTAGAGAGAGTGCTGAAAGTAATAACTCCAGCTACTTACATTAACAGGTTTTACCTGGAAAGCCATAAATAACTGTCATAAACTAATATTAATGTCACTGTTTTAATATGAATAAATACTGGAAATGGAAGAATCTGTTGTTTTATTTTCCTTGTTGGAGTAGCAGCTATCACTCAGACATGCAACTCACTCCCCTGCTTTCCACATTTTGGAGCTTGAAAAAGGAGCCTCAGCTCCGATGAGGTGTCTGAGTGCCCTACCTACACTTCCTCCCCCCCCCCAAAACTGCCACCTTAATCCCCCAGTGTGGCCTGAACAATGGCCTTGTCGAGTGAAATGCACTGAGCTGGCTGGGCAGTGGCAGTGCAGGGAAGCACTCCCAATGTGAATTAGTCCAGCATAGCCCAAGGAAAGACTGGCACACTTACCCAACAAGTCACTTACCTGCAGTCCTCAGCCCACAGGGCACGGCTGAAGCTCTGCCACAGCTCCAGGGTGGCTGAAGAGTGCGTGGTCTCTTCCCCACAAGGCCCTCAGCAAGACCCTACACAGCGCAGCTGCTGCTGGAGGTTCACCATGCCCTGCACCCCAGGCTCTGCTGGGACAAGGGTCCCAAACTCCTCTGGGAACCGTTCCCAGCGCACCTCTGCTCTGGCAGGGACTGGAGTGCTGCCCAAGTATTGAAAATTCCCTTTTCCCTGCTGGAGAATTGAGGCAAGGGAGAAAGCTCACAATCAATCCAGATCAGAAGGCTTCCTATTCATTAAGCTGTTACTACTAAGGGAATCAAGTTCTTACTGTGCCCTGCAGCCTTCTCTCAGCCACACGATGGCAGAAGAAACAAAGATCTGCTTTTAAAAGAGCTGCTGCAAATAGGGGATGTGCTGCTGAAAATACACTCATCTCTTACAAGCCCAAGAACCCACCAGGAAAGGAGCCTGGTCAACAAAAGGGGATGGAAGGGAGCTGTGCTACCTGTCAGTTCGTCTATAGCATCTCCAGAGAGGTCACAGCTTCATTTCTCACGCAGAAGGTCTCACATCACATCATCACATAGTCATAGAACCATAGAATATCCCGAGTTGGAAGGGACCCATAAGGATCATCGAGTCCAACTCCTGGCACCACACAGGTCTACCCAGAAATTCAGACTATATGACTAAGAGCACAGTCCAAACACTTCTTAAACGCTGACAGGCTCGGTGCCGTGACTACGTCTCTGGGGAGCCTGTTCCAGTGCACAACAACACTCTCTGTGAAAAACCTCCTCCTGATATCCAGTCCAGATGCCACACAGGACCCCATGAGTCTCCACATCATCCAGTGACCACAACAGCATACAGAGCAAGCTCCAGTATTTCATAACAACAGGCAACTGGAAATTCAACAGCACAAGGCCCTGAGCCACCTGACAGAACTAGACCTGCTTTGTCCCCCAGGCAGTTGGACGGGTGACCTCCAGAGGTCCCTTCCCACCCGAATTACTCCATGGACCCATCTGTTCCAGGTCAACCTCTGCAGCCAGCTCTGCTCCATCCATCTCTGCACACTCTGCCTTTGGCAATGAGGTGTCAGACAAGCTGGGTTTGAACTGGAGGGCCAGTGGAGGTCTCAGGGCATCTCCTTACTACAAAGCTATTGCTTTAAAAGCCCAAGAGCTATGCTCACAGCCTGGAACAACAATGCTTTTCCCTCAATCACCTCATTTCCTACCTCACAAGGAAGAAAATACAGAAGCCAGCTTCAGAAGATGTCTTTACACAAGAGACAAAATCCACATTAGAGCCCTGAGTGCTCAGAGTAACAAGCCCTACTTCAAGCCATCACGATAGGAAAAAACAATAAGTACTGCACAGCATCATGTGAGAGAAATCCAAAGGGGTGTCAATGATTACAATTCCACTGACTTTCTATGCCACCAAATATCATGAAATCCAAAAAAAAAAAGTGTCTTACCATGTGCTGGTTCAATTTCATGTTGTTCCAAAGACAAGATGCACTTTGGTCAGCCTTTCACCAGCCACACAATGCAGGAGAAACATCAGCATGTGTCTCCAGGGCTGGGGGTGGAGCCAGTCCCTTTTCTTCTGCCACGTCACACCCATTTCTCCTCAGGTACCGAGCACCATTTGTGTGAGGAACCGATGCTCAAAAGCCTGCGTCACTGCCAACACTTCAAAAACAGTTGCAGGACACTGCAAATAAAGATAGTATTTGAAGAAGGGTCTGATGGACAGTGCTTAGTTCAGAAAAGCTCCTGTCAATAAAGGCAGCCTCTGACTAGCTCACATTTACTCTCCCAGTAGCGCCCCGGGAGGTCTAAAGCTAACTGACCACTGCTAACCAGCACCAGTTTCTGGTTTATTCTGCTGCCGTGGGCTCACACCAAAGGCTCAGAGGCTTGTTATTCTCTGAGGGGATTTTGTTTGCCAGTGAAATAAATAGTAACTGCTCACCATAATATGCCAGTGGAATTGGTTTCAGCCTAAGTAAAAACAGCACAGTATGACTCTTCGTTTTTAAGTAAAAGCTCTCTGCACAATTTCTAGGTCTCCATGGAAAGTCTTTGAGGCAGCTGCTCCCCAGACTGTTTCCCAATGCAATGAGGTAAATATTATTCATTCTCCAGGGGAAAAAAAAAAAAAAAAACTTCTGCTAAAAGGAGTCCCTTCAAATGAAGTCCCCTCTGCAAACACTGAGAAGCACAGAACTTACTTACCTGCACATCCAGGACTCCGAGGGCCAACAAAGGTAGGAGCCTTCTGCCACTGCCCAGCCCCAACATCTCCTCCAGCGAGCTGTAGCAAAGCAGGCCATCACGACATCATCCCTCCTGGCCATACTGGACTCCAGCTCTCTCTCATCTGGTAGATGATCTCACACAGGGACATCTGTTGCAGGGGAGGAGGTAAAATTATGGTAATAAAAGTTGAGAGAGGATCTCACACAAGGGAAAGGTGCTGTTTAGCTGCGGTCTCTCTAACTAAGGTAGTGCAACCCCCACACTTGCAAACTTACACAGATTTCATCCGTTCAGACACAGCTAGGCAGGGTGTGCAGAGGTGTGCTGGGGACAACTGTCAGCATGTGTCACAAGCACTGGACAGGGAAGGAGATCAAGATGTCCAGGACAAAGCCACTTAGACCTCACCTCCCAGGAGGCCCTTAACAATTCAGTGGCTACCAGGATTTGGAGCAAAAACTGCTGTCAGGCTCCTGAGACAGTTTTACTGGGCCTTTGACCTGGACCCTGGGATGTGTCTAGTAGCAGGCACACTGTCATGCATCTGTCTCACTGGGGGCTGGCTCTGGGCTGCAGAGGGAGGATGCTTCAGGATATACTATGGCCCATAACAGTCTTACCAAGATGCTGACTTCTCAGATGCTTGCAACAGATCCCCTAGTGTGCACTTTGACAGACAAAGCAGGGCTGCTGCTTTCATGAGCCCCAGGAACACAGTGTTGTCCTCCTAAACCCCTCCAAAACTAGACTAGCAGCTCACAGCTGAGGCAAGGTAGCCCATTCAACAGCCAAGATTTTTGTAGTCACTGTGTGGGACAGATGATTCACCATAACTTCCTTACTTGCACAAAAAATGCCATTTTTCCAGAGATATGCAAAGCTTCTGGCTTGCACATAACATACATTGCTGGGACAATCTAACAAGCTTTGTTTTTCACAGCTGTGACTTCTCATCACAGCAGTGGTTAAATTGCACCTCAGATACTCAATTTCTTCTTCACAGTTGTCTAAGCTGACTTCTATAAAAGAATGAAGAGGTATCAGCATTCATATTGAAACTACATCACATCAACCTGGTCTCTGCTGAGATGTGGCAGCAGCTAACAGCCACAAACAAGCATCTTTTATCTCAGCTGTTAGACCATTCCCAGCCTGCAGTGAGGGCCAGCTGCTCTCTTGGACGGGGAGCCAGGATCTGAAGGAATAACCCACATGGCAGGGCAGGACCTCACCAGCCAGGACTCACCCCACCACCCCGGAGCAGGAACCAGGCAGGCCGGGGGGCAGTCAGAATCAAGCAAGAGGCCAGATCACCAAACACATCCATAGGAACAAGGCGTTTCCAAGGTTAAGTTGGGAAGCCAAGCCATAGGTTAGGGTCAGGTCCAGCAAAAACACCTAGGGCCTGACACGACCCCATGGTGGCCAGGCAGGGCCGTGGTGATGAGACAGATCCAGTGCCACTCCTGGACATCAGCCTGGGCCACCAGTCCACAGAGCAACAGGGTTGAAACAAGGGCAGCAGCATGGCTGCAGCTAAAACAAAACCTATCTCCCCTCCCCAGCAGCTCAAGCAGGTACTGAAGGTCTGGGGTTGGGCTTAAATAGGGTTCTCAATCCCTGGGGCAGGGTGTGGACAGGAGGCCACAGGTGAGGCTGCTCAGGACCATTAAGGCCCATTGGTGCAATCTGAGCTCTGACATTCATTGATCAAATTGGTCTGCGAGATCATATACTGCTGAGAGGGTCCTAGCTGCTAGACAGATCGTTTTTAACACATCATTTTTTTTGCCATTTAGCTTTTTAAGCAGGAAATTAATATCCTCAGTTGACGTAAATTAAGATTTTCTTCAGATTAATAGTGGCGATTTGCTGCTCTCTACCTGCTGAAATGATTGTCCAAAGGCCTAGGTTACAAAATTTCACAGAATTTTGGTACTCGTTTTAGATCAAGCAGTTATGAACAATGTCAGTATAATAGACATCTAAGCAGTTTCTTACAGAAAAAAATAAAAATAAAAAAAGTTAAAATAACCTTTTAAAGCTTCATTGAGCTTGCATAGTAGAGCCTGCCCTGCCAGTTCTGCTCTGGGGCTATCTGTTGCATATGGCATGAGTAGAAGTCTGCTTCTGGAAATAAAATAAAATAAAATAAAATAAAATAAAATAAAATAAAATAAAATAAAATACCTTCTGTTCTTGTTTGAAAAACCCAAGCAGAAAAGGATTCAGGTAGTGACTCCCTTTCCCTAGACAGATTGTATTAATCCCACCGGTGCTCCTTCCTCTGTGGCAATGTGGACATCAGTGACTGCTACATAGGGCATTAACTGAGCTCTAGCTTTTAGCTGAGCAGTTGAAAATAAGTCTGGAGGTGAGGTAAATTGCGAATATCACGGGTAGCTCCTGCCTGCCCCAAAAGCGCCTCGCTCAGCGTGATGCCTGCGGCAGGCGGCGCTCCCCATCCACAAATACAACAGAGCCGGTCACTGGCTGCATGCTGAAAAACAGAAGCTGGGCAAAAAAAAGTGTTTCCTTCCCTTCCCAGCTGCAGTGAGGAGCCCCTCGCTGTTATCCCTACGGAAGCCACAAACTGGATCCAACCCTCAGCTGTGAGAAATAAAGGCAGGATTAGTGGTGGCATTGGACACCTAGAGCCTTTTGGACAGCAAAATGAGAAGGGTAAGCTTCAGGCATTTTGTATTCTGAAAAGTCTGGGGTTTTTGGCAAATACAGCCACACAGATCAGCTATGCTGCCTCCTGTAAACTGAAATGCCCTCTTAATTCTTCTGAAAAGAGTAAGACATGAATGCACTAGAGAATAAATAAGAAATGGTGCTAAACATGGGAACATTGTGCTGTCATTAGCAATTATCACCCTAAACATCACTGCTGGCATTCAGCATCAGGAATTGGTGACCTGTGATAATGAAAACCCTTATGCTGACTTCCTCGGGCAGGGGCTTGACTGATTTCTTTAGATTAATAAAAAAAATGTACTAGAAATTTGGTGACAGACATGGAAAACATATGTGGAACATATCACGAAAAATCAAATGCAATATTGTACAAATATATCCAGCTGATTTCCCTGTGCTTTTCCAACTTTCACAGAAGTTTGGATTCCGAGGGCTATGATGGGTAGCATTAGGTTGATCTAGTCTTATCTCCTGCATATACAGATTACACAGTTTTTGCCAGAAACTGAATTAAATGTATCTTGGAGATGGATTCCAAACAATGACAAACTTTCTCACCCAAGCAAGATAATTCAATGCACCAGTTCCATCTTGCTGGTAGGAAATGGCACCTTCACTGAACATAGCAAGTTTCTGCTTCCAGCTGTTAAATCAGACTAGGCCTTTTGTCAACATAAACAGCAAGGTCTCCTTTCCAACTCTTGTTTTATAAATAACTCAATGGACAATTTACCTCTTTACTATTGTTTAATAAACTGAAAAGAGACAGTTTCTCAATTTAACTTTAAAGACTTAGTTTTTGTTTTGTTTTGTTTTTTAAGTTCCCCTTTCAAGTTCCTTTAAAATCTCTCAAGGTGTTCCAGATCCTCCTACAAATTTCTATGCCAGAACTGGGCTCCCTTTCAAATATACAAAACACCAGTCCCTTTATTTGATTTTTTTTTCTTTTAACTAAAATATTGCAGCTTTGACATAGCCCTCCACTGACAACGCTGCCAGTGGGGTGCCATCTGCAGTGGTGCATAGCAGAGCACATCGATAACCCCTGAACAGCACCTCTGCACAAGAGGAGCAAAGCAGATGAAAAGCAAAACCAAAACAAAAAGTGGAAACATCTTTAAGTGGCATCGTCAATTGGATGTGTTTCATTGATGACAAACTTACAACATCTAAACAACTAGCAGCACTTGCCAGCTCTTTTTTTGCACATTATTTTGCCTACCATCTGCAGTGAGCTAACGTTCGTAGGTCAACATAGTTAAGAAGGACAACAAAGCCAAACCAGGTGCAAATTTGTATGCCTTCACTTACTGTAAGGAAATGACTGACTAGAAGCAGTAACATATTTTGAGAAACTATCAAACTTACTCAGTGTTATTTATTTTTCTCTTTCCTTGGAATTGGCATTTTGGGAAGCAAAATTCCTCCTTGGTGTTCGTAGCTACTAAGCTTTGCTCAGCCCCACGTGTCAAGCAAGCAAGCACAACCATCTGGAGAATCTCTTTACTTTGAACACTCTTCCTTGCCTGGACTGAGTCCCTCCTTCCTCAATGGTGCTGCTCTTTGTGCACTGCACAGCTGCCTCTATTGACTCCTGTGACTTCCTTGGGTACTGTGGGAGATGGAGACAATTTCTACTTGGGTTAATTAGAAGAAAGAATTTTTAGCAGGGAGAACAAACAGCAGATGGATGAATGTGACTTACGTCTCCAGACCTAGGAACAGGAACCATGCTGCAGGACTGTTTCTTATGTCTTTGTGTCACCCACACCATGTTTGTTCCTCAGATCACACAGGCCACCAGCAATGCAGGTCTTCTACATCCTAAAGAAAAACACATTCAAAGCAATGTTATAAAGAGAAATGGAAGTTTTTTGGCACTCAGGAAGACAGGAAAAGAAGTGGTGTGTGGGGAGGGAGCAGGTGAATTTACTCTACAGCTGCTTTGGAGAGTGAATAAGACTATTTGTGCTACTGGCACATTTTATATTCATGCATCCGATACTGAGCCATTTGTGCAGTGTCACTACTAGGAATTAAGAACTAGGAATAACAAATCGTGCTGTCAGTCAGACACGTCTGGAGAAATCCCAATATATATTTGTGTACTTAAAGCAAGTGACCTGACCAGAGCCAGAAAGTTAAACTGAAGCTGAGAAGTCTCCACATTGTAAAACATTTAAGTTGGCAATATTGGGCCAAATTTACTATTGTGACAAGCAGCACAATTCTATCAAACCCCCAAATCATCTCTATCACTGTTTATAATTTACTTTGTTTAGGACACCAGTAGGGCAGAGCTTAACACGTCTTTTCCACATTTTCCATTAAGTAACTTTTTTTCAAACAAAGAACTTTTCATGGGAAGATGAGGGAATCTGCCTGATGAAATATTGACTCCCCCGATACATATTAAATTTTCAAGCATCATTCAACAACTCTGAATTGACTAATGGCCATCACAGCAAATGGATTTCCACGTAAATCTTTAGTTCTTGTCTGAATGATATTAATACACACTGTTTATCACTAATGAGCTCTAGAATATGATGTTAACAGGAGCAATTAAGGGCCCGCCATAACTGTCTGCAACACTGTGCTGGAGCTGAATATACAACTAATGAATCACTTCCACAGTTCTGTTCCAGTTTCCTTACTGGAAATTATACTTCACATGAGTTATGCTCATTTTAGTATCCAGGCTGTTAGCTTTATCTTTAAATGCAAGTATTTCTATTAAATCATTTGTGTGTGTTTGGAAGATTGCTTACATAAGAAAGAATCATATAGGTCCTTTGAAGAGCTATCCTATTTGTTCGCTTTTTAATTTGTTGTTCAATGACAGCAGCTACCATCAGTGAGAGGTGCCACAGTTAGGCTAGCTTTTCCTGTGCATGGCATAGATTTAAAGTTCTCCTAAGGTGCTTCAGTTCAGGAGAACAAAGCTCGATTCAGAGGACTGTTTAGCCGGGACTGCCAGACCCTGACTTCCTGTGCAGAGGACCATAGCACAGAGGTCAGGCACATCAGGTTTTTTTCAGGTCACCTGGTTGAACCCCTGCTCAAGGCAAAAGGGCACTTCCCTAAAAGCTTTGGTGAAGTGCTGGCTTCAGGGAAACATCTGCCTATACGATCCTTCCATGCCACTTGTGGTCACAAGAATTTAAAAGCTAGGATTTAAGTCAAGGAGGAAAGCAAAGCACAGTGCTGCCCACCTCAATTTTGTTTTGCACTCTTCCCCTGTCAAAGGTGGGGCATCCCTGTCTTTAATGAACTATCTTAAATGCTGAATCTTCAAGATACTCTGAAATTGTCTCAGCCCTAAGAAGGAAACGAAAGCAGCTACTCAACAGCCACATTCCCAGAAGAGAAAATCAGAATTGCTGAAAGCCTCTAATTTAATGACTTGATCCTACGCCTGAAGTTAGACAAATTTTAATACTGACATCTGTGGGAATCTGTTGGAAAGAAAGCTTGGCTTGGAATGGATGAGCTTTCCTACGTTCTGCTATCCTGGGTAATCCACTCACACTATCTAGTCTTGAAGGTGAGTGAAGAGAACCAGAAGTATCATACGACACAGTCATTTGATCTCATACTGTGAGAAATTGCTGAGACAAGCCAATGCCAGTTTGAATTTGCTATTCTCATATATTTTGGAAGGAGGCTCAAATTCTGCCTGAAGGTGCTCTGTCAGTTGAACTGAGAGAAAGCTACCAGCAATGAAACTCTTTCTGTTCATACATTCAGCTTCATGCTTCACTGCAACAGAGCTGGCATTCTACAGCTGTGATTTTGCCTTAAATAAGTTCAAAGAAACAGTTTTGCCAGTACACTCACCTGTCTGGGCCGGACTGAGCTGCAGTGCTGTTTCTCTCAGCCCCAGCTCTGGCTGGTGTTTTTAAAACATCCATCTGAAATGCAAGTTGAAATGTAGCTCTTCAACTAGCAAAGTGGAACATGCAATTTCTACCTGTCTTCACCTACAGATGTTATCACCACATCTACAAGCACGCTCTGCGCTTTGACATTTTTGATCTCTGACTGATGCTTAGTACCAAATTAGTGAGCAGTTTCTTTTTTATTTTTTAAGAAGTTATCTATCTAAGGACCAAGATCAAAGCACCAAGAGCATCATTTCATTGTGGTGACTTGAATTGCAGTGTCACTTTAATTTGCAGCCACTGAAGCAAAACCTTACCAAAAGCAAAGGAAATACTCCAGCAATTAGCCTGCACTCAGCTCAGTGCTGCACTGCTGCGGCGTTCAGGCTCCTGCGCCCTGGGCTGCCTTCACTGCCCAGCAAAGCCTGCAGGTTAGGGCACAACTCTGGAATAATGGAGCTGTGTCACTTGGGAACGGGAGACTTGCTGGGATGTTTTAGAAGAAAAAAGTTCTGGAAAGGAACTTAAAGAAGTCAAGCTTGTTTGCTTGTTTGCTTGTTTTTGACATGGTGTGTAAAGGAGAGTTGAAAGAAGCTTATTTCATGCAAATTTTAATTCAGTAAAAGCAAAGTTATTGAGTGACTTCTGAGCATACAAGGCTTCTTGGTTTACCCAGCAACAAACTATGCACTTCTACTGAAAGAGAGCAGAATAGAAGATCCATGCTATAAGTGTTGGAAAAAATGAACGTTAATAGCCAGTTACATGCCACTTTTAATGGCATGTAGATAGATGAGCTCCCTCTTCCCCACATCCCATTGGTGCACTTTCCTGACACCGTAATTTCTATGGCTGCCTTCTGGATTTTACAAACCCAGCTCAGTACTGCTGGATCTAACGGGGGAAAAAGTCACTCACAATTCAGACACGGAAAACAGCACGAGGTGAAACAGTGCCACTTTTATCACTGCAGGACTGTGGCACAGCATGCGAGTCTTCTTCATTATCTGCATTACCATTACCGCTAATTCATTTTATGGCAGAAAAGTTGCCCTATGCTGGGCTTTGTAAAATCTCACAAACACAACACCATCTCCCCAAACGTATAGTTCCTACAAATGAGGAGAGGTGTGGATAAAGAAGAAAAACCTTCACAATATTTTACGTAGAGGCAACCTAGACATCAAGTGACAAAGCAGTTCACTCAAGGTCTGCAGAAAACCTGGGATACTGTTACAGCTCAGCTCCTCACCAGCCGAGGTCTAGAAGCAAATGGGCAGCCAGTGCCTCTTGGGCCCAGCGGCAGCAGAGCCCCCCAGTGCCCCATGCCCCTGGGCTCAACAGACAGAGGCAATATGGTCTTGGTGGCCCATTAAGGCAATGGGAAGACAGTTGAGGCCCTTATAACTCCCTGCACCACCTCCTCCCTATCTTCTGATGCCGCAGGAACCCCATCCATCCATCCATCAGTGCCACCACTTACTTGCAGCACGTCAAGCCGCCAGGAGCTCAGCACCCAACACCCTGTGCCAGCCCCAACCACTGGCGGGCAGCCAGGCTTGCCAAAGGAGGGTCTGAAGCAGAATTCCCGCCCCCCCCCCAAAAAAAAAAAATAATAAAATAAAGACCACAAGCTACTGCCCCTCGCACCGCCGTGGCCCGGCGCCTTTGTGCAGGGTCCGGTTCTCAGGGGGGGCCGGGGGGGGGCCATGGGTGCTATGTGAGGCACCTGCGGCTCGCACAATGGGCTGTGGGTGCTCGGGGGAGAGACAGATTGATGTATTGTGTGCGGGGGAGGAGGGCTGTCACTTGAATCCATGTGAACCCAGGCTTTCGGGGCAAGGAAGATTGACAGCTTTTGTAGGTTGCAGCTCTCTTTCAAAGCTCTGCTTTACAGACAGTAGGTTAGGGGGCCCGGGCTTTCACTCTCATAATTCGAACAGGGCAATCATGAGCATTGAGAATTTCTTCCCTCTCCCTCTCTCTCTCTCTCCCTTTTTTTTTTCCTTACCCCCCTTGTTATGCATTAAATGATTTCAGTGGAGGAATGTGCAGCATTAATTAGAATTGGTTAGCAGATACCAAGGGGAAAAGTTTCTTCACAACAACTATAGGAGGTGTCACTGCCACAAAGCCGGTTTTGTTTTCGTTCTCCCCCGCATTATCAGTGCAATATGTAAGGTAGCGATTCTTTTCATTTAAATTAAGTGGAAAGCTACTAAATCTTGTTTTATTCTCAAAAAAAAAAAAAAAAAAAAAAAGAAAAAGGTCCTTAACACTTATCTTTTAACTTCTTTTATTTTGTAAGGTTAGTGTTTACTTTTGCTTTCAGTCCTCCCCATTAATCGGCCTGCAAAGATGTGTATCCAGTTTTGTGTATCATTTAGCTCTAACAATTATAGGCAAGTACAACTAATATATAAGGATTGTCTCCTGATTAAAGCAGCAACGTTACCATTTAAAATCAAAGGCGCTCGTCTAGAATGACGCATTGAAATTCAGAAGTGTGGCTGGCTGTTCTCTGCGGGGATTTCCTAGTTTCTTTCAACTTTTTAAATAGAAGTTAAGCTAAAAGATGGGCTTGGGCATATAAAGTAAGAGCTTAACAGAAACACTCATTAATATATTTACGTATATTTTTTTTCTCCTTAAAAACTTTTCCCATCAACAACGCACAAATTTTAGCCCTGATCGTTTTCAAATATTTTCTCCCAAAATAATTAGAAAAAAATAATTTTATTTTTTTTTAAATCTAAAATGTGTTTAAATATTTGACAATAGGCACAAGCCCATATCCTACACCATGGGGTAATATTCCATTCTATTTTTTATTTTTATTTTTTATGTTATGGGTACTAGGAAAAGAGTAATTCTTGCTCACGCCCCCCGAGGGAGGGCTGGAAAACACAGGCGCGGGCAGAGCTGCCCAGCAGGATGACGCAGGTATCCCGAGAGGCTGTGGTTCTCCTGTGGGGATGGTACCAGTGCCGAACTTTTTGCCTTACCTATAAGCAGACAGTCTGGCCTCTGCATTGCACAGCCAAAATCAAAGCTTAAAATAAAGCTTTGTTATTCATTATCTATCTCGGAATATCATCTCATATATTTTCATGTTACTGCTAAATCAGGAGTTACAATGTTAGGGCATTATTTAATACAGCTCAGCACCAGCCCAATGACTTCAAGTGCTGAGTAAATATAAAATAGAGCCTGTGTAAAGGAAGTGAGGAGCAGTTTCTACCATACATGGGATGCCCCATTGAGTTTTCTAAACTCAATAAATTTAACTCAATAAAAAGCCAACTAAAATATTTCACCTTCTGGCTGGATGCTTTTCCCTGCCATGAACAGAAGCAACAACAGTATTATATCTGTCAGTCCTAAAAGAAAAAAAAAAAAAAAAGCACCCGTTCAATACGAAGCGTTATTTTCCCCAGTGCAGGGAAAAAGAGAGGCAGGGTCTCAGCTTCACGGGACGGGATTTAAGCCCCAGAGGCTGCCCCTTCTCTGGGGAGCTGAGGGCAAAGCAAAGCCTGGCTTGGAAGGAGGCGGTAGCCCTGGAGGCTCAAGGCAGACGAGGCTCCCTCAGCAGCATTTAACGTCCCCGCACAGCGCCCCAGAGATGCGATAATACTGCTACGCCAGGCACTCTCGCCCAGTTTTCCCTGTCTCTTGCACCCTGGCCCAAGGGCTGTCTCTCTTTTTTTTTTTTTCCCCTTTTGGACCACAGCACCTCTCTCAGAATTATGCATCCCTCATGCATGTAAATGAGAGGGGTCCAATTACACGCGAGGGAGAAAGGGTTTAATGAATCGTGAAAAAGCAAGGGTTGCATAGAAAAAGCTCAATCCCAGTGCCCCCTCATCCTCCCACTTGGAAACATGCATTTCTCATTTTTGAGAGTGACAAGAGAATGCAGAGGAGTGAACGGGAGAGAACCACTGCTGAATGAATACGACGTTTGTTTGCATGTATTACAGCCTGCACTTGAAATCCGTGATATGCACTTTTAAAGAAAAATAGTTAAGCACAGAAGTTATGTTCCTCTAGGCAGCACAAACAAATACAATACAGGGTTGCCATCAGTTCTCTCTGTGTTCAAGTTCTCCTATCTGGAGTTCATTCCTTTTTTTCTCTCCTTTCCTCTGTGTGTATACATAAGGATTTATATGAATCTAAAGGGCAAAGAACATGCAGAAGCTGGTTGTTATTAATGAGGGCCTGTAAGATAAAGCCACAGGTTACACAGTCTGAGTCGCATAACAGATTTCCAAACCTGAAATTAATTGTTTATCACTGGCAACACCAAGTGAATGTGAACATGGGATATGATGAGCATTGTAGGACACACTGTATTAAAACAATATTAATAATGTCAAGTCTAATTTCACAGGATTACATTTAAACAGACATTATAGCAAAATGGTTTGTAAATATTCTGGGACTCTTCTCAGGTCTTTTCCTTCTGCCTTTTTTTTTTTCTCTCTTTATCATGGATTAATGATTAGTCACTCACTGTTGCTAAAATGACATGAATGTCTCAAAATATGGCATATAGAAAGTGCCCAGCACCCTTGATGGGAATAAAACAGCTTTGTGATCCCAAGTTGTGAAAAAAAACAGAAATAAATACTTGAACATGAAGACGGTCTACTCCATACCAATGAGGGACTCACAAGGATTAAGTGATTATATCTCCAACCAAAATGTAACAGTAATTTTCTGTTCAAGATCTTTAAAATTTAGTCTCAAAGTTTCCCTTTACATTGGGGTATGGAAATACCCGTGAAATTACACATGGCGGTGACCTCTCATTAAGGTAGGATGCAGCTGTAAAGAGCAGCTCCCACCACAGAATAACAGCAACAGGATAACGCCACGTTTACACAGGAGTATGAGTAACTTGTGGAGTTACCCCAAATGTGCTCCAATCTGTTACTAACTCCATCTAGAGCTCTGCAGGGATTGTGACAAAGTGCACAGGAAGGCTGTATATAGGTTTTAGCAGTTATAAACAAGTATTTCCCATTAGGAGCTTGTGGAATAAAAGTAAAAAAAAGTAAAAAGCACATATGGTATAGACCAAATTTTCATATAAACCACTTGTCCTTTGACTTTGACCCACAGAATGACTCTGTCAGCCAGATAAATAAAACCTTGCTCACATTTATAGAAGCACAGAAGGAAGAAATTCCATCTAAGCCACAACTTTCAGAGATACCTGAGGGCCTGTACAAATCCTTTGCAGGCTTGGGCTGTTGTGGCCTTTGGCCACCTTTGCTGTGAGATCAGTGGCACAAACTTAGTGTACCAGGAGTGTCACAAACAGTGTGCCATTTCACACTGGTGAAAATGCAAAGTTTAGGCTGGGATTTCAGAACTCACTCTAATGAACAATTCTCACACACACATCGGACTCTTCCCTTTGAACTCATAACATCTATACCCATTATTAGAAAACAACATTATATACAAGTAGTACTGAAAAGAGGCTCTCTGGAGCTCATAACTTGGATACATTCCGTTGGGGAATGTGTGTAAAACAATACATTCAGTTACTGATTTCACTAACAGGTAGCTAAAAGGACCGGGCACCATTTGGTATTGAAGGATATTCCTTTACATGTATTTTCCAATTTAAATTTTGTTTTAAGCTACTTAAGGTCAATGCATTCTTAACACATTTGGGGGATATCTTTTTTTCTTTTTTCTTTCTCTTTTTTTTAATAAAGCACTGCAGAAGAACCGTTCTTTAATGCGGTACACCAGTAAAAAAGAAATATCAGTACAAAATACCAAGACATTCATGAGGTGTCTTTGTCATATCTTAACTTTCCAAACAAAGAAAATCAAAAAGCATAAATCCACATAAATGCTCCATTCCTCTATCAATTGACCATGCCAACTCCACAAGTACCATTTCCTACATCAAGTCATACACCTACAACCATCCTACCCCATCGATTTTCTCCACATGATTGTTCCCTTGTGCTTCTACCACATTAGTATTTCTCCCCTAGCCATGCATGGCAGATGCATGTGGGGTCATGGTCAGTTGGGTTGGAAAAGCTTTCTTAGGCCTTCAATTTGACCTCCACCTCCTGGAAAGGTGGTGGTACCTTTCTACGGTCTCTCCTCAGTGGGGTGAGAGGAGATCCAAGGGGCTAAGTTCTTGCCACTCAGGTGTGCACAACCTTTTGCACGCTCCCAGGCTCTCTAACACAGCCCAGTTCGTCCCTGTTATTAGCTAACTTGGTGGTAAAAACACCTTGCTCATCAAACCTCCTGTCTATTCCTGTGCATGACTGTCACCAAGAAGAGCACAGGCAGTGATCCAGAGGGGAATGGCACAATGTACAGACATCAGCAATGGAAGCAGCAAAGATCTCTCTCAGTTTTGGTCCACCAGCTTTGGCACATCTGCCCGTAAGATTAAACTGCATGTGAGTTACATTTCCCTAATCAATTTTGATTTTTACAACCCAGGCTTTGACTATCTGCTTGAAAGCATGTGCTTTTCTTTCAATGGAAAACATATTAAGACACACTTTAAAGTTGTTGCAGATTTTTTTTTTTTAATGGGGAAACATTAGGCAATTAAGGAAATCATGCACCATGCCATGTGGAGGCCTCCTGACAAATACAACTTTGGTGGCCATGACCCTGGCCAGAGGAAGAAGGCTGTGATGTCACCTCATCCCCAAGTCCCAGTTTCACGGATAGTATCTCTGAAAGGAATTGTCTAAAGGAGATTGTTCCTTATGAAAAGTTCACATGATGGAGTCTGAAGGGCTTGTTTCACTTGAAGCCCAGCAGGACAGAGCTGTTTGGAAAGAAGCATTCAGTGTGTTCTGTTTTGCTGAAAGCTGTCACAGTGAACAAGTACTTAGCAAACAGCATGAACAAGGATTTGAACTAGAAAACTAGCAGGGCCCTGACAACATTGTAATAGTGGGCTTGTCTGTTCAGAGCCTGTACAATGATGCATGGGGGCATGAGAAGGAAAACAGGGTAACTAGATTTTCTTTTTTTTTTTTTTAATGTAACAGTTTATCACTGCTCTGCTCTGGTTCGCATTATTGTGGTTGCCTTCAGCATCGGTGGAAAGGGAAAGCATCCTGGTGAGAAGGGCCACGGGGCAGAGGCACCGTGCACAGCCCAAAGGGTGAACTGACTGATTCACCAAAAAGCAGTCAGCTCTTTTTTTATTGCCGTTTTTTAATGTTACGATGGTCTGTTTAAGCTGTCTCTCTTTACATCTGTAATCTGTATTTAGCAGTGAACAAAAGTTGCCTGAATCCCAGATTCAAAGAGAATCTGCCATTCCACACCTTTCCAAACAAGCCCCATTCACCCCAGCACCTAGCTGCTGGCACCACGAACTTAGCACCCGCTAAAGGCTCTGCTCCCTCTATCCCGTCATACAAGAGACCACTGAATGCAGCAGAAGACTCAGAGACATTGAACAAGTAGGAATGTAGAACAGATAAGCAAAAACCCTCCTTTCAATTTTACAAGCTGTAACCCTCTTATTTCCAGAGCAAACCTCCACAACACTAGCCTTGTCTTTTCTCTGTGGTTATAACCACAGTTGTCTAGTTTATGACAAGAAAAATTGCAAAAGCTGTGATAAATAACTTCTTATTTATCACTTCTAACATGCTGTGCATTTTCCTAGATGTGGGAAGTCCCTAACTGATGTCCTTCTTTGTTATCCCCTTTTCAGGTTGTCTTCTACTGAGACGTAAGCAAAAACCCTGTTTTCCTTCTTCCCTTTACCAGGACAGAAACTTGCACACGATTTAAGAGCAAAGCCCAGCACAGCACCCACCTCTTTCCTTATAGACCTCAATAAACTCAGGATTAAAAGTACTTCTCTAACTCATAGTAAAACTTATGACCTTTTATCAGGTCCTGGGATATGTTCCCAGACCTGCCATTCATTCTGTTTGTTCTCTGTGCCATGGCTGAAAACTCCTGCTAATAGCTTGTGTAAGGAATGCAGGTGGAGGAAAACAGAATGAAGAACCACATGCTCCTATCTAAGCTTAATCCTTGGAAAAGAGGCACTGCTCAGTCAGCTTATTGCTGGAAGGCTTGATAATAGGAACTCAATCACTAATGAAATGGATCAGAGCAACTACATCGATCCTGACTCTCTTCCCGCATGCACTTCTTTCCTCCTTTCATGCTCAGTAATAGTATTAGTGTTTCTGTTTGTAAATTGGGATCTTAATTTATAGGACCAATATACTCCACTTCAAAGTAATTATAAAGATTATTTTGTCTGGCCTCAATATGGCCCATATGGCATATATAGTAGAACTTGGCATCTAAAGAATATCTACTTTTAATCTGAGGCCTTCAAACCCTTAGCGTTAAGGACTTCTCAGAGCTGCAAAGACAGGAATGCTTTTAGTAATCCACATGGTTCCTGGGTAAGCTTCCCACAACCCCCCCTTCGCAGCACTGCTATATGTCTGTTTAGGGAGAGCTGTGTTCCAGGGAATCCAGAATTAAGACCACCAAAGTGACAAGTCTGTGCTGGTATTACCCAGAAGATACTAGAAATGTATTAGTCCTCTAAAAGAAATGTAAACTGGGTATTAGATGTTTCTTCAGGTTCCAAAATATCTTGTGGGGTTGAACTTATTCCTGTGATATCCAAAGTAGGCACCTCCCTCTGACACCTCCATCCCTCAGACCCTGTAATTGTATTACAAGTTTCTTATCACCATTAGTGTAACAGAGTTTTTTCAGCAAAGCAAGTATCTTTTGCAAGGAGACCAATTATGATAAGACTGTTCTCAAACTGATCTTTTTTTTCAGCTACTTCCTGAGCCAGGTAGCATGTTCTCACCCCGAAGAAAGGAGTGGCCTTCCCTGTTTTTTTTCTTCACTTTTCCAACCCGAATCTCCTCTCATTTCAGGTATGAAGTTTGAAAGAGAAAGAAGCAGAAGTTTGAAAGTTTGAAAGTTTGAAAGAGAAGAAGTTTGAAAGAGAAAGATAATAAAGCACTGCAGAAGAACCGTTCTTTAATGCGGTACACCAGTAAAAAAGAAATATCAGTACAAAATACCAAGACATTCATGAGGTGTCTTTGTCATATCTTAACTTTCCAAACAAAGAAAATCAAAAAGCATAAATCCACATAAATGCTCCATTCCTCTATCAATTGACCATGCCAACTCCACGCAGAAGTTTGAAAGAGAAAGGACTGGGCTTTTTAAAAAATGCCAGCACAATGTAAGGACTTACAAACCTTAGAGCCCAAATGACAGCTCAGAACCACGCTGTACAGAAGCAGAACAGCCCCCGTTCACCCAGCTGTGCCGTACTCACCAGCTCTCACCTGCAGCATTCCTACCGCAGACACGCTTCAGTCTGTCAGCTCACAGTCCTTTGAACTCAACTTCTCTATAAAAGGGCCACGCTGTTTTGTCTAGAAAGGTGAAATCCTTGTCATTAATTACATCCTCTGGAAACCTTACCCATACTTGCACTGCACTGAAGCAGCTACCACCCCCCTGTCCTTTTTGTAGGAGATACGGGCAGATGTCTGCTCTGCAGGCAGCTGTTGCCGCAGTCCGGAAGCGACCACTGTCCAGCTCCTTGCTACCATCATCTGCTGGAGGTTTCCAGCCCCATTTGCTTGATTTATGGGATGGTTTCTCTGAGTTCCCTCAAACCACTCCAGGCAAAAACTGGATGGGTTAATTTAAACATTTTTAACAGGATAGCTTGGGTTAGGCTGGAAGATTTTGTCTGAGAGAATGCTGACATTATGCCTTCACCACAAGCCTGAGAGTGAACTCCCATGCAGAGGTGACCTCCAGGTAGAACTGTTGACATTTGCAGCTAGCGGAGCTGGCTCTGGAAGATGCTGCCACTTCAGGCTAGTTCTGGAGAGCTGCATAACTGCACATCAGCAGGATGCAATCGTATCTCCCACCTCCATCTCTATAAAATAGCCAATGTCCTTTTTATGACTGGTGTCTCTGGTTTTGGCCTCTAAGTTTGCAAAATCACTTTACTCCACCTGCACTCTTCTTTGCAGCCTTTGTAGCACCACAAACAGGACAGCAGCTGCAGATCTGCTGCTAAAACTGTTCTGGTGCCATGTGCTTACCTAGAAAATAACAGCAGCAGGATTTTATGTCCTTACGTACCATGGGGAAAAGATATTGCTTCTCTCCTCTCCCTTCTCCACAGATAAACCATATTACTCATCTTTATGTTGTTTTATTCCCAGGCTAGCCTATTTTTAACCCATGCACTGTTTGAAACTGTAAAATACAGAGCTCCTTTCATGCAGGGAGGGATGCGTTCCTGCCAGCTCCCAGTGTTCTAGGGAATTTGCCAGATCCCTCAATAATCTGATCCCCTGCCTTTTGGCTCCAGTATTCAGAGCTGGCTCTTTGGTGTGAGTTTTCCCAAAACAGGCTCTCCGTCCCCTCCTGTATCGTGCTTTCCCCACTGCCTGGTAACGGCGTGTAAGGTCCATCTCCTTCAGTATTTCCTTCCCCAGCAGAGCAGCCTGAGGGAGCAGCAGGAGCAGTCAGCTCCAACAACACAGGCATTTTCAAGAACGAAGGATTCCTACTTGCAGAGTCCCATTTAAGTTTTCTGGCACTTAGAGCAGCACAGCAAATACACTGGGCTTGATTTCCCCAGCACAAAGCACCCCTTATGGGGCTACAAAAGCCAGCAGAAGAGCCAGGAACAAGGAGAAGCAGAAGTCACATAAAAGATGGTTCAAACAGGGCCTGAGAGGGGACCAGGTGCAGCTGGTCACTTATAGAGTCACTGGTTACTTATAGGCCCACCTTCCCCTTGCTGAGGAAGTCACCTGCACACATCAGGCTTAGCAGCCAAAGGTAAGGGATGTCCCCTGCCCTCTGGTGCTTGCGTGGGAATTAGAGTTGAGGCTAATTAATCAAAGTAAAAAGTCTATGCCAGTGAGACTGCAATATCGTCAGCTGGGGAGAAAAAGGGGGTGTCACCCTGTTTTGCTGTTACAGCAGTACAGATGCAGGGGCTGAGGATATTGCCGCTCCAGACAGTTATCAGCCACCTGACAGGCTTCGCTTGCAAGCTCTTGTTCCCAATTCTATCCAAAATGAACAGATTTTGCTGAAAATGAATGTAATTTTTAAAGTCCCAAGTTAATCAAATGCTTTAAAAACACAGTGCCTGCAATACAATGGATCAACTTTGTCCTGGGTGTCAGCCTATTCACTCCAGCAAGCTTCCACCAGAGATGAATTTGCTCTGGTGCCTTTGTCAATAAAATTCTAGATTAAAAGAGCCCCTATATAGAGCTGGTCCCAGAGGTAATTGCTAGTTAATCAGCCAATTAACTGACCCAACGAGTAGGAAAAGGGGAAGGGGGAGCAAGGGGGAAAACAAATCAGTCAAGGTATGGTAGAACGTAATTCTTTAGGAGTTAATGTTAGAAACCTTTTCAAAGGGATTACAGCCTACCTTGACTCATTCCCCCCTTCTTCTTTCCTTTCTCTCTTCTTCCCAATTTGTAATTGTTGGCTCCCCTAATTGGCTGATTAACTACTTATTACAGGCAGACCTGGAGGTATGTGGGATCCCGTTAGCCACGGAACTTGATTTCATCTAGTGAAGCAAGGCTGAATGCAGCAGAGCATCTGCATGGGCTGTTTTTTTCCTAGCCCAGTCTGACTGCTTAGACTTGAGCAGTATTTCTTTTGAGAAGAATTTCTTTCATTTAACTAGCTTCTACTTTATTTATTTACTACCAGGAAAATGAAGGATTTTTTGTTTGTTATGCAAGCAAAATGATTTTTAGCAATGGAGTTTGTGCCCCTCAAATTAACCTATTTACTATTACACTGATTATCAACATCGTTAGGGTATTTTAATGAATGAGCTGTTACAGCTGCTTGATGTTATGATAAGAAGTAATGACAATAGAATTAGTCTCTCTTTTTCTTTGATAGCCTTACCAGGCTGATTTCTACCAGTAGCTATCCTGGGAGATGAGTCCCAGTGGTGAATGGGGAGAGCTGAGAAAGTTACTATAATTTCCTCTCCTTGGAATTGTATGAGGGAAATGAGCAGAGCTCACCTTTGCAGTTGTTGGCTTCACAAAAGATTGACACTAGGTCACAAGGGTACCAGTCCAGTCTCCTACATCCTGAAACAACACAATCAAGCAGAAAGTCAAAGTTTCTCTCTGACGCTTCAAAGAATTTTGTTGATTGTTCAACATAAGGCAAATCTTGCAGCATCCCATCCATCATATCCAGCACCATGCAGACAGAGACAGAGCTGCTTAAGCAACAACATCTTAATGACATCACAGCCTGACAGGTCACTAAGTTCCATCTCTCTAAAATTATACCAATCACTGTGCATGGTGCAGTGTTGATGGAGTGTTTTGAGCTCTCACCCTCCTATGATTTTTCCTAAATAATAATTTTTCGTAAATAATTTTTCTCTCCTCATTGCTTCCTGCTTGGGCAGCAGAAACCTGTGCAAAGCAGTAACTCCTTCAAGCGCGTTTGTGCAGGGAGGGGGTTCTCCTAATGTAACCTCTATTGCATAAACCTCAACTCTGAATTCCACTTCTCTCCTTTGGCTTTGGAGGAGAGTTTGGGATTTTAGTTCTATTTAATGTTTGTGATGATTTATTCCTCCTACCCCTCTTTTCTCCTTTAGCAAAAGAACAGGCTGAGTCCAGGCAGCCCATCCTCAACTGCATGTAAATCACAATCTGATTAGGAAGTGATATATTCATCTCTAACTCCTGCATAAAAGTTATTCAAGTATTTTGACAAAATAAGTGCTGTTTACTTTATACGTTTTCTGCTAATTCTAAAGATTTCTGCAAACCTAAAGGATCTCATGGAATTTACAGGCTTGTGGCTTTGCTATTGAAAGTATAAAGGCATGCTAAATTAAGTTGATTTGCCTGTGAAAGAAACACGTCCATTATTCATGTCAGGGCCCTGTCACATCAAATTGAGGGAGCGAAGAAAACCCTTTTTTATCAACGTTTAGAAGCAAGGAAAAAACCAACCATTGAGAGACTGAATTTCAATTGGGAGAAAGTCAGTCTGAAAGCAAGGTTAAAAAAAAAAAAGTTGGGGACATGTCTAATGTTGGAAATCAGCAAAGGGTGGATTGATTTAACTTTGGCTGGAATCTTTCAAACAGAAAGCCAGGAGGAAACTTAAAGTAGCAAGTAGTACACAGTCTCGATGTCTCTCGTGTAAACTTGTCAAAAGTAGTTAAGCTAATTCAGATTTAAGTCTTTTCAGACACATTTTTCTTGGATACTTCAGAATAGTAGTAAAAACTGTTAAACAGCTAGCACATTACGTTTGCGTACTACTAAAAATTTTATTCACTGGTTATTATGTGATTTAATCCTCATTAGCAGACAACACACAGGTTTTTTTTTTTTCTTTCCTTTAAGTCTGATTTGCTGACGGAAAAATTGAAAAGAAAAATGTGTTCAGTATGGTTGTTCTATGGCTGCGCACAGCTGTAGCAGGGGCACTGACAGGATCAAAAATATTCAGGACTGTTTCTTGTCCGCTATACGACACGCAGTACTTCAGGGAATCGGAAAATCTTGGCTGATTTTTAAATGACATAGCATGATAGATACATACAAAATAAATTGCATGTGTATACATGGCATTTTTTACATTTAAATATATATCTTTTTTTTCTGTTTACTAACTATTCTAATAGAGAGAGAATTAAATGAGAAACTGTAATGAGAATTGTTTTATACACTGAAATCCTTCTGACTGCCTGATTATAATTTCTTGTGTGGCTCTTCTATTTAACAAAAGGAACTGTAAGCTTTTTCCTCTCATTACAGTTGGTTTTCATAAGCTTAAAAACAGCATGTTAAGTGGCATTTCACAGTCTCCTGCTTAAAGCCTAATTGGTTTAGACTGGACACCTTAGAGATATTCTTTAAAAGTCCAGTTTTCATGTCTCTGACAATATAATATTGTACAAAGGATAATTCAGCAACTTGATTGTCTTAAATCATGTTTCTGCATACCAGACCTATACATCATTTCTTGATGAGATTTGTTTTTCTACCTTTTGTTTTTCCCTAACCTCTGAGCCCTTGGGTTAACATGTTTTCTGCTTTAAAGCTCTTATTTGAAAGATACTTTACCACCTCATGCAAGCACTCTCTCAGGCTTCCCAACTTCAAAGTCTCAAGCTGGGAAAGCAAATCTAAGTCCCAAATGCTGGACCCTGCAGCTTCTATAGGACCCTCTGCTAAAGTTAAGTTCTTGTGTTTAATTGAAAATTGCAGCCAGTGTAAATAGGAGTTAGTTTGCGGCAATCTTGCCACAAAGGAATTACCTTGTGGAGTGGCCACATTGGGGTAAATAGAGAGGATAAAAAAAGAAAAGGGGAAAAAAAAAAAAAGAAAAAAGAGGGGAAAAAAAAAACGGGTAAAAGAGAGAGGCATTGTACTGTGGAGGTAGCATCAAGACAAGGATTAATGGCTAGAGGAATTGTATTTTGTGTGCTTTCAGCGACATTACAATCTCCCAAAAGTAAGTGTTACTAATAAGTGGGCCAGTAAAGAGAGGTTAGCGTATCAAGGGAAATGGGAAGATGGTTTTGCAGTTAATCAGAAGACTTATTCCGTAAAGACCAAGCAAAGTGCTGCTGATTTGTTTATTTTTAGTAATTACATTTGGATCGATTAACGAAGTTAGTTTCTTATAGAGTCGACAAGTGATGGGAAGTGATATACACATACCACACAAATGACATTTTCTGCCAACTTATGCTATTTTTAAGTGCTCCCAACTTTATTCTACGCTATTGCTGGCGGGGAGAAATGCAGTCCATGTTTCACTGCAGATATGTTGTGCTGATCTAATGTCGAAATTCATGCAGCCACACGGGAAGCCTGCCAGCCCCTACCGCACCAGCACAGCAGGAGCAGTGGCTGTGGGAAGGAGGGCAGGTTTCCCTTTCAGTGCTTGAACCTCTGCTGCCCTGGGATTATGCTGCTGATAGAGGCTCACACAACGTTATCAGATCTTTGCAGTTACTAAAAAAGATACAGCGAGAGAAAGCTAGGAGAAAGCAGCGCTGCTCCTGTTCTCCTTCCTCACTCTCCCAGGAGCAGGGGTGAGGTGGGTTTTTTGCTTGTTGGACTCCCTGAGCTGGCTCAGTGAATGGTCAAGCAAACAGCAGAACTGGCAGAAGGGAGTAAGCAGGAGGAAATAAGGTCTCCTTTTTCAGTGGGAGCTACAGTTTTAGTAGCTCAGCTGCGCTGTGAAACTGCAACCTGAGACTTGCTAGATTTGGGCTCAGTTCATAATTCCTGTACCACTTCCCAAGCGAACCTGGCTACGTCATTTGATCTCTTAATTATAGGCCTCTCCACCTACAAAATGGGAAGAATAACTTCTCTTTTTCTTCCAAATTTCTGATCTTTTCTACATAATGCAAAATATGGACGCTGTCTTTATGGGAACCCATTCAGCACTTGTGATATTTTTTTATTAAAATTATTATTACAATGATAATTTAAGCAAATGTAACAACCTCTATTCTGTCTTGAGCAGACCATTTACACCAGGCATTTCATCACCCCCATTACAACAGAAACAGTTCAGTTATGTAAACTTTGGATATTCTGTAAAAGTAAGAGTAAAGACATTATCATGCAGTAGAATTGTTCCATTGCTATCACTGCACCTGCTGTTAGCTTTGGTGTTTTTTTGTTTGCTTTTTAATAAATCATAGCTCATCATATTCAAACTACTGTTTTGAATGGAAGCCAATGGAACCAGAGTCTAAAAATACAGTGGAAGTATAACTGGGTTTATTCATACATAATGCAGAATTACATGAAACCGTAACAGAATTCAGTGAAATACACTCCACAACATTTTTTTTCATTTTACATAACCTGTTTTTAATAAAATATAGAATCTGTGAATTTAAGCACACTGCTAATACAAAACAGACCCATCCTGTTTTAAAACAGAAAATCACATTTCTACTCACTTTTCAGTAAGGGGCATACAAGTTGCAGCAGTTCAAAACTCTCTTTCAAAAGTTTTTGTGGTGTGAATCCATTGGTTGCACCTGTGAGAAACAGAACTGATTAAATATCAAAAAAATATATCCTAATTATTATCTAAGTAAATTACTTTAATAGGGTAATATTTTTGAAAGTTCTAAAATTACTCACTTTGCCAAGAATTCACTAAGACTTCTCTTAATCTTTCTTCTTGAAGTTTACTATTCACTTAATTCTTAACTCTTGAATTTAAATAGCATTTTACCTTATTTATTTATTTACTGTCATGGCAAATAATTGAATTGTACACGGTGTGAAACTCTCCGTGCGTACACAAATGGCAGGCCTTTCAAACTGGGATCAAAATGAAGTCAGAGAAGGAAAACACTTAGTTTGAGACATTGCCCATTACTATTCTGCTTACAGTACACACTTGGGAAGTTTTCATGTTCATAACTCACTGTCTGTGATGCACATACCTCTTAAAGATATGCAAGTTCATTTCAGCATTTATCTGCTCTTTTCTCCTCAGGAGTTCGACTGTTTTTCCGCCTGATGGTTAGAATGAATTGAATATTTTGAACTCATCCATCAGATTTGGAAATGATCCCTGAATTGATGAGAGTGTTTAACAGTTAATTGAACATTTCTATTGTGAACTTTCATTGTTCCAAAGTGCAAAAATACTGCTCCCAGGAACACGGACAAAGAAAAGAGGATCCACGCTCTCACACCACAAATATTTTCATCCTCTAGAGAGCAGCAGGCATTTAAGTAATGGGGCATCACTGTTCTCACTCGAGGATATTGCAAGGAAGGGTGATCAGAAAAGGACTTTCAGAGGTCCTGAGGGCTCCCGTGTCTTGTAGTAGGAAATAATCCCTCATTTTTCAATTCCATGTTTTGTTTGTGCTTATCTCACACAAAGCAACCTCCCTAAAAGTACAATTCAGCCATCTCCCTGCTTCCTGTAGCCACGTAGGACAAACGTTCATAACAGCAGTCTCAATTATTGGTCTGCCTGCATGACCCACACAGCAGGGCGTATTTTCTTGAGTTGGTAAGTCGGTGTCTACAGATACAACGCACACAGTCTTCAGCCACAGTGAGGCTGTTTCAGTTGCTTTTTGATTTTAATGTGACTTGCATACCTCATTCTTTGACTTTTTAAAATTCACACATGCAACTGAGGAAGCAATAAAGGAATCTTAACTTTTTCTCCCTCCCTGAAAATCATGAAAAATGTAAGTGCACCATAGTAGCACTCCAAATAAAGAAAAATTATTTTTCTCTGTTCCGAGACAATAATTGCATTATTGCACTTCACCTTTCTCCTTTTCACCAACTTTTATACTGTTCTTTAAGAACATGACTTCAATGTCTTCCATCATCTATGGCAAGCCCTTAGCTTAGTGGTGCCATCAGCCCTGGCACCCAGCGGAACAGCAGCAGTGTGTCCCACCTCCAGAGCATCTTCACAAAACTCCATCACCTTTTAACAAGGACCTTCAAGAAAATGCCTTCCTCCTCGTGCCTCTCTCAGACCATGAGACTTTTCCACTGCCTGCCCTGCTTTGCTGACAAGCCTAATTCCCTAATTTCTCTTGAGCAGATCCCTTTATTTAGTAGATTTTTTTTCAGCCCCAAGATCATTCCCCCGTGCTAGATGCTTAATTAACTCTTCTCCCAGGTCCCCCAGGCTCCCACAGCGTGAGAGGTCCAGCCCCGTTCCTGCAGTTTTGGCTAAGCAGTCGCTGAGGTCTGCACTCAATTTCCTTTGAACGATTCAAAACCAAAATATTTATTTCTAAACAATATTTCTGTTTCTACTGTGGGAAACTGGTAAATCATGCTTATCATGGCCTTCATCTGCTTTCTGATGTTGCAAAAACCAATTGTATTAGATATGTTGCAGGAATACGGCTAGCAATTTGAAATTCACACACATGTAAATCAAACCATTCCTGACCTCTTGAATTTCTGCCATTACATACAGAGATGTAGAAATGTTAATTAAAATGCTAGTGCAACAGGCACACATACATGCACAACAGCTCACCAGAAGAAATCAGGCCCTAGAGACAATTAAGTCAGTTTCTGCAGTATATTTCTACTTATGCTCAAAATGCTCCTTGGACAGTGTCAGAATCATTCCCAATACACTACCAACAAGAACAGGTCCGTGAAAATAGGTAGGTATGGTTTGGGGGGTATTAGATTCTGTGGCACAGTAATTTTCTGTAGGTTTGAAAAGCAATCATTCCCTTTATTGTCCTGCAGTCAGCTCTATCTGCCTGAACTGCATTTCCCTCCAGGTGCTCTACACTTTTCAAACTCCATAAAATCTGTTTAATTTTCTGATTTTCCCATCACTTGGGTAATTGGCAGCTCCCTCCTGCCCCCTCTGCCGCACAGCCAGCAGAAACGCAGGCAGCGAGCCTGGTTCCTACCGTGCATGGACCACTGGGCTCCTGTCCTCCATGGCTTCATCCCTCTGGTCATCTCATGCTTTGGTACATATGGAGAAATATTTTAGTGCTGTTCAACAAGGTTTTGATAAGATCACTCGAAACTTCATATCAAATCAATTGTATGGGTGCAAACTATGGTTTAAATACACATAGAAGAAGCAGAGAGAGTTTTAGCTGAACTGAGACAGTTAGCTAAATATAAGGTATCAACAGAGAAAGGAGCTTTTAAAAGCTGTTTTAACTGTGTTGTCACAGAAATCCATCAGAATGGCATCTCCAATTTCAGCAGGGCAAAGGGTCCAGGCAAGGAGGAACGCTTTGGAAATAGTTGGACCGATGTACCCACTTTTATCCTTACATGCTGCTTTATGCCCACTCTGACTTACCCCTGAGACTGGAAACTCCTTGGAGCTGCAAATGCCCTCCAGCCTTTGGCACACTGGGCCTTTCAGGCTGAGCTGTGCCTCCCATAGCACCAACAGCAAATGTAATGAACCTTAAGTAAGGAGCAGGAGCAGAGATTGCAAGTTCATCAGTTGTAAGCAACAGAGAAAAGGAAAGATGGGGCGGGAGGGAGTTTCTAATCAATCACAGGACAACAAAGATGGACTGAAGTGATGCAGCTGCAAAAGAAAGCAAAGGTGATCCTAAGCCCCAGCTGGTGAGGGCTGTGTATCTGTGTACCACTGCACTGGGGACCACTGAGACCTCAGCAGATAAAACCATGCATGGTTCTGTTTAGGAAAGTGGGATCCAGCCTCAATCCAGGGCAAAGAAATGAAAATTCATTTTTATGCAAGGAGATTAAAAGAACTTCCTGCTAACTACAACTGAATTAGGGTAAAAATCATTCTTTAGAGAGACAACACGGGCAAGAACCGTCCAGCATACTCATTCATGGTACTGTCAGTATTGACATTCAAATATTATGAGTCCTACCATGAGGCTGGCCTAAAATAAATTCTTTGGACTGATATAAAAAATATAAAGTTTATATTCTTTTTTTTTCATCCTACTATTTAAAATACGAATGTGTATGTTGTTCACAGGAGCTAGCGTCTCTTAGCAATCATGGATTGCTTTTTTTTAAAAAAAAATAAAATAAACATTATAAAAACACAAAGTCCTTGGGAAATGCCTTAACTCCTCTGACTTAACAGCAATTCCTCCCCAAATTAAAACACAGTGTTTTTTTACTGTATCGAACCTGGATATTATTTGCGAGCTGGTGATGCTTAAAAAATAATAAAAAATAAAATAAAAAATAACATCAATGCATTAATTAAAATGATGGTATTTTCATATCGATACAGAGTAATGTTACATGCTTTTAACTTGAGCAACTTTTCTGCTAGTAGCTCTAGAGCAGCGTGTAGGAAGCGCAAGCGGTGTTTGCAAAGCTGCCTGGTAAATGCAGTCCTGGCACTGCTCTACCTGCCACCTAGTGCAAGACACCAATGGGCAGTTATGACACAGTGGGTGTGGGAATAAAGGATTTCTGCCCATATCCAGTAACTCTTACAATAGCAGCTTCAAGTGCTGTAAATATTTCTTCCTGTTCCCACCCCCGGTGTTTTACCAGACTGTCAGGGGTACAGATTACACAACAGATTACTTCAGACACCCTCATGATTCATATCATCTAACGAGATATGAGGCATGGAGGGGAGGAGGGGCAGGGTTTACACCCTGGTGCACTGCTCCATAGGGGCTATTGAGAGATTTGACCACATAAAGACTGGGAGTAGCTTTACAGATCGTTCAATGAGAGCCTCAAAAGGTATTCTGTATCTTTATGCCCATCCAAATATTTACAGATCTTTTAAAGATCAAGACCGTCGTTATCAGTTTATGTGCTATATATTGGCATTATCCAGCGTGACCTCAGGAAAGCCGATGCCCTGCAGCAGCAATGCGATGGTATGTTCAGCTCTGCTGGATCTCCATAGAGGGGGCTTGGAATGCACTGGGGAACAATACCCAGGACTGCACAGAGCAAAGAATGAAGGGCAGCAGAGTTTGATAACCACATTAAAGCACTACCAACATCTGTTCAAGCCAAAGACAACACTATCTCCAGGAATTAACCTTCTGAACCACTTAATCATTAACCTCAGCAGAGAGAAAGTTAGACAACAAGAGCCTATTTGTCAGTAGCCCCTCCGAGATATGTGGCGAGCAATATTTTACTGAGAACAGCGTGAGAAGGGCTTGCCCAGCTTTATAAATTTTAAACACAGAATATATTTGTGTGGGAAACAAGAAGACAATAGATGTAAATAAACAGCTGATCCTACCTTGAAGCCTTCATTCATTTATCCTGTTTGAAGTGGCTTGCCTGTTTTGTCCTCCATTGTGTAATAACATTTCCTCTAAACAGTTAGAGATGCTTCACTTCTTGTTCAGAAATATTCCCAGGTTTGGAAAAATTTACAAATGGATAGGATGTTAAAATTTTAAACTTGCACCCATGTCTCCAGGATTTCTACTGAAAAACAAATAGGTGATTATTGCTTTGCAAAAAGCAGGAGAGCTAGAGAAGCAAAGTGGTTTTGTTCAACAATTATTTGTCTATATACACCGCTTGACATGTGAGGTCACCCATTCAGTTTTTCTGCTATAACCTGAACAAATGTCCTCCCTTCACAAGACTACAGTTGTTACAGATTTTGTTTCTTTTTCTTTTCTTTTTTTTTTCTTTTTTTTTTTTCAGAGGAGTAAAGGCTTTGGTTTCCTCTAACTAGAGTGCCCCAAATTTGTAGCAAAACTACACTGTAGTGTACTGGGGCCAATGCTTTATTCTCTGGACTTCACGTAATCATTTACCAAGGGGGTGTAAAACACTGCCACATAAGAATGATGCTGTTTAACACCCACTTTGCACCAACCTCAGTGGCCACACAAGGTGTAGGACAATGCATCATAAGGCCCTGTAAGGCTGCACAGATATTGCCACAGTTGGAGGGGTTGGGAAAAATAGAGAGAAAAAAAAAAAACTGTTGGGAAGATGAGTGATGGAAGGGCTAGGTGGTGACAGACTGGTCTCTACTGTCCACATGGGTGGCTCCTGTCTATTACTACTGCAACTGCCCAAGAGAATTATCAGGTCTCTGCTGGCTGCAAAAGGGATGGTCTAATTCCAAGGGATGAGGGAGGTAGAGCTCAGCCATCTGTTGTTTTTTGCTGGATTAACTTTCTGTTGGTGAGCAAGTTGAACCGTCTCAGTGCAGAGCCTCGTGTATGTCCCAGCACAAGGGTAGGATCATTCAGCCAGGGACAGTCACACTTGCAGGCAGAAGCAAGATCTTAAATCAGCTCAAGCCACAATGTGTAACTTCAACTTTATATATTTGCCTACAAAGCAGACCAGTAACAGCAATAAAAAAGATCCATAATAATTTATATATTTTTTTCTAATAAATGGTACACTATTTGTACCCTTGTTAGAAAAGCTCGGGTTGAATGAGCACAGAAACTGAGTTATGCTCTCAGATCAGGAGTCAGACTGCACCAGCAGAAGCATCAGTCTGGTCTGTCTTCCCTTACCTAAGCCCGTCCAGACATAAGACAGAGGCACTATAGTCCAACAGCAATCTGTTACATCAGGCATGAATTACGTCCCCCAGCTCACCTGACCTTAATTCTTTCAGTGTGAGAATCATGGGTGATGTGTTGACCAAAAAAGAAAAAAAAAAAAAAAAGCATAATAATTACCTATTTTTAAATCACCAAAAGGTAAACAGTATTGTCTCCTCAAAGATGGTCATTTACAAACACACTGGGAAGATGCTCCTCTGGTCAAAGCATCTTAGGGAAATTATTTTCAGACAATTCATTTCTCCAACAGGTTTATTCATCACAGTCTATATTCCCACAAATTGATTTCTCAGGGCTTATTATGGTAATTTAATCCTCACTGATGACTGTCAGGGCACTTCGGAGGCTGAGCAGCATAACTGGGTTTTAAAGCACTGTCTGCTGAGAAGACTAAACTGGAGCAGCAGACAAGGCATTCTCCTTTCACTTGGGTCGCTGAGCTCATTAATGTGGATAATTAATTGGAGCTTTGTAGCCCTCCCTTTGTACACCGACAACAAGCAAGTCACAGTAGCTGTACTACATCCCCCCCTCACCTGAGCACTCTTGCACAGACACCTGCTGCTCATAATTAAGATCCATTGCCCAAATTTACATATCCTGATTTGTATCACTCAGCTCCCAGAGACAAAGGATCGCATTTACCGCGGGGAAATGACAGCTCAAATTATGCTTCTCATGTACGGCTTGCCTGGGCAGCTGCTTGTGCTAAAGGGCCCTGACATGAAACACCAGAGTGTTTCTATTTAAAAAGTATATGTTTGGATTGAATTTAAAGAAAAGCACATGGTGATTTCCCCCTTAGGGGGATAATAGCCTTTTCATTAGATAACAAGTGTCAAAAGATGCCATAAACTTCCCCGCAGGCTTTGTTGCCGCGCAGCGCTGCACGGAGCGCAGCAGTGAACTTGCAGGGTCCCCCGCTCTCCCCCTGAACCTGCTGCTCACGTGCACGCATTGGGTTTAGGAAGAGCAGGCATCTCACGCTACATGCAGTAAAGACCATACCCTCAGCTCACCGGCGAAGAGGAGGCTGAGCGTTGAATCCCCGATTCAGCAGGGCTGATATGGCACAGGAGAGAGCGCGGCCGGGAAGTCAGGCTTCAGTCTAAAAAGACAATAAAAAATACCATGTATTGCCATGCAGAGCAAATGGAGTGTGAGACTCCCACTGACACTTCAGATGGAAACAATTTTCCATATACACATATAACTTTTGCTGTCACCTGTCCCTAAGCTTTTCGGGCAATGCAAATAGCAAGAATGAACCCGCTGGTGATAGTCCAAGTCATCCCTTACTACACTTTTCCTCCAGGTTTATTAGGTTGCTGCAATGCCCCTGGGCAAGATTCAGCCTTCATTCAAAGACCTTTTAAGTCTTCACTGGGTTTGAATCAGTCATCCAAATGATTAAAATAATTCTAGATCTGATTTATTCACATACCACAATTAATGTTAGGTACATGGGGTCTTACCCAGAAATGCTACGAGGGCAAGACCTCGTTGTCAGTGGGACTGGCATTTATAACTTGCTTCAACTCATTTTCAAATCTGGAACTCATCTTCAAGAGAAGGAGTTAAATTAAAACTATGAATGCCAAACGGTAGAGTGAATGCAGAAGTGCAGAGAGACTGTAGATGGGACAACTGCAGCTACATGGGTTCCTAGGGTTAAGACGATAAGCTGGACACACCTGAGGTCTGATCTCATTTGGCTACTCCTTTTTTTCAGGGACGAAAGCAAATATTTTATTCATGGTATCAGAAGAGCAGAGTTCCATACTAATTCTGAGTTTCTTTCTTTAAGGGAACTTTTAAAAGGATCTGACATTACAGTTACCTACATGTCTGCTCCTGAAAATATTAAAACTATATATATTTTGTGGCTCACATTTGAGAAAAACAGAAAGGAAACTAATTTCTAATGGAACTAACAGCTACCAAACTTCATTAAAAATAACGACACTTCAGAAGTAGAAATGAAAATGGTACATTATTCCTTATCTGTGACATAACTTCAGAATACATCCATAGGAGTACCTGTTCAGCAGCCTGTGGCAAATGAAAAAGACAAAGAAAAACATTGCATTGGGAGTCATTAATTGAATTAATTAACCTAGTGACATTGTCATAAGAAGAATTTATCTGGCAACCAGCAGGAGCAGATCTCTAATCATTTCACCATGGCTTCTTCCACAGATTAACAGTCACACAAGCCCCTGGCAGCTGGCTGTTAACATTGCAAATTATCAGAAATTAATTAGATAAATGCTGTGCACCCATGTGGATTTTTTTTTTATTTTTTTTTTTTTAAGTAAAGATTATGAAGCCAATAGCTTGTGTGATGATTTATTTGGAGAAAACATCATTGTTTAAACGAATAGGTTGCAGCATGGCTTTTTAATGGGAGGAAAGAAAAAAAGGGGAGAGGTGGCTTAGAGCAAACTATAGTAACAAAAGCCAAACACTTGTAAACAGGAATTAAACAATCCACCCTGAAAATAGGGATATACACAAATGAATTCAGAAAGGTCTATTATTTTTGGATAATAAAAATAATTCCATTTGCATACTATTCAGAATAATTAAGGTCGCTGTTTCAATCTATTAAGCTGGGATCCAACTCTTCAGAAGTACTTCTGCAAGATAGCTTTATTCATCCAGAGAGTAGCCAGCATATCACACACGATAAACAGAATTTTACGGAAATTGAAAGAGGCTACATAAAGCTTAGCCTTATTATTTCCTGCAACCTCTTGTCAGAGTAACAGGCGATGTAACCATCACACTTTAGAAAGACTCCTTTAGATACTGCAGTGCTTCTTAGTAGTAGTCAAGGACTTGCCTAAAATAAAGTCTTAATCTCCATGTGATTCAAACAAAAGCAAAAGAGATTCATTCTCGCTAATGGATTTCAACTGTCCTCTTAAAAATCTCTTTTATTTCTACCTGACAGTGCTTTATTTGTATGTTTTCTATTTAAATAGACTTTGAAAACTCCCAAAAGCAGCTTTTAAACATGCAAAACTGGCACTTTACAAACAACTGTAATGCATTTATATTTAACAACCTCCAATAATCCACTCTTTTGGAGGAGTGGGGTTTATAGAATACAAACAATAACAAACTTAGCCCAAGAATCCACAGATTCATCTGGACACAAAGCTGCTGTGAGGGTGAAGGAGGGGCAGGGGGAAAGGGAAGAGGACAAGAGAAAGATGAGAGTGGAGACTAACGTTCTTGAAGGATGTATGGAAACACGGAGGGTCAGGAAGGATGTTGCTGACACTCAATACTGAGGCTCTGAGTAGGCAATCACAGGTCTGAAATAATATCTTGTAAGAGACCCCAAGGGAAACCCAGCCAGCCAGGTTATCATTCCAGGCTAATGTGATATTCTTCCCACTGGGAACTGTAGGCTCACAGTCTCAGGTTTCCAGTCCCTGGGGGAAGATGAAGCTGCTGAGGGTCTTTCCGAGGACAAGGCAGCTCACAAGGGCTGTGAGAGGTCCTCACGCAGCAGGTGTGGAGCTGGACAAACACAGCAAGGGCAGCACAAAGCAAAGGAATCGGTGATGCCCTCCCCTCTCACACTGAAAGCAAAAATGCCCTGACAGTCAGGAGCACTGCCCCAGCTGGGCCAAGCTATTCCCCAGCTTTCCTCCTAGTCACGGGTAGGACACGTCAGAGACTCAGAAAGCTCAGTTATGTTTGGCTAAAAACAGAAACAACAGTTTTGGGGAAGTGGAGATTTCCAGTGTTTCATTGTGCATGGGAACAAAGCCCGCATCACAGAAACTCCTTTAAACCAGAATGCTCTGTGCCAGTGCCCGTCTGCAAAGCGGGGATGTTCACAACCGGTGCGTGGGCAAATCTGGGTGCTGCCAACTTTACCTGTTCCCTGCCTGCCCACCTGCCTAGCAGGCTACGTCCACGCCAGGTACGTAGCCGGGAAATGTGTCTATCTGTGCCTGCCTACGTGCAGGCAGCCATAAAGGCTTCCCTGGAAAATATGTAACCTCCAGAAACCTCAAGTTCTCAGACATCAACAACCTCCAGTGCTTTCAAAGCAATCTAAAAAGTATCAGCCATTTCCTAGTATATTCCCATGCTCCTGCTCATGGATGTACAGTTACTTGTTAACACGTGTACTGGTCCAACTTTAAACAGCTGCCTCTCTTCCTATGCTTGACAGGTGGCTTAGTGGATAAATACTGCAGAAGGGAAATAAAAGACAGCTTCTCGAAAGCTGATACCTCAGCTAGGCTCGGTTTCTTGCTTCTTGAGAAGCTGCTTTATCACAGCATGAATCTTACTGTTGCATGAGTTAAACTGTCAACTCAGAAACTTACAATTAAGCCCCTACATCCGTGTTTATGTAACAACAACAAAATAAATCATTTAAAAAAATACATTTTTCAAATGCTGATTTTTCATTGCCTGGCTGCAGAAACCTGAACTTTATACCTTTATATCTATACATTATATCTTTATATTCTGACACCAATAAACACCTCCTTAACTCCACTGAGAGTTAAGGAAGTATTGGGATAAGGCTACATGGAGTGAGACAGATAAACAGAAATGCAGACACTAGAACCTGATCACTTAATTATGATATGATTTTCTTAGGACGTGAAAATTTCTATTTTTAAACCATTTAATTTCTTTTATGATTGACTACCACAGGAATTCAAATAATTGCCTAAACTCTTCAGATATATATATTTTTATGTCTTTTGGTATTTGAATTCTTATGGACCCCTCTCAAGCATTTATCTTAATGTCAAAATTATGTAATTTAAAAATCAGTTTTTAAGTGAAGATAGCAGTTATCATTAAAAGAGAGAAAGAGAGAGAACACCATTACAAAAACAAGCAGTAGCTGAACCCTTCTTAGCATAAGCTTGTGAGGTATTTCCAATTATGCTGCACTTCAGGAGAACTGAAAAGCCCACATAGTATAAGCACGTGTACAAGCATTTACAATATTTTTCATGCAACAGTCTGTGTGCATAGATGCTCAGGCAAAGAAGCAGTTGGAGAAGGCTGCACTTCACCCTGAGAATAATTTTAAAAGACCTCTGAAAATTTTGTGTATCATGTCGTGAGCATCGTACTGAGGCAGAACTAGAGAGGAGCTTTTTTCCCTCTGTGAAAGTCCAGGCTTTATATTTTTCAGCATTCTTGTGCCAGAACTGTCTTGTGTGAGTACTTTCAAGTAAAAGAAATCTTTAGCATGTATGATGCACTGCCGTGCAAAGCTACCTAAGTGTCTAATTTCTTTTGTGGATCTTGTCAAAATCCCTTGTGCATATATGCACGTGTGTTTGCCCCTACACTACAAAAGCACTGGAAGTCTTGTGCCTCTTCATCTCCTCACATCCAAAGAGAAATGATGTTCCCAAAGGCTTCCACTATGAAAAGACTGCAAGAACAATTTTTGCATAAGTTTTACTGTGCCAAGATGACAATAGCTTGTATTTTTTCTACATCAGAAAATCTTTTCATGTATCCTTTACTCCCCCTACCCATTATAAAACTTATGTTCCTCAGAGCAATATGAAACAAATCGTGGGAGAAGACAGTAGCTTTAACCAGAATTTTCAGAGAAAAAAACATGGTTTTTTGTTTTCTTGCACTTTCCTGGGTGACTTGTCATGTCAAATAGTGTCAGTCACATCTGATTAGGTGACTTTATGACTCCAAGACATAAAGCTACATGACTGATGCACATCAATCCAATGCGCTGCAAGATGACTCCCCCTCTGGGAAACGTAAAAAAAAATGCACTTTTCAAAAAGCTTAACCCTTAATGCTCAGAGTCAAATTCCACTAGCATGCTTCCATTACAGTGATATGATAGATGGTGACCGTTGACTTGAAGGTGTAAAGAAGTGTGGCTTTTCAGAAAGTGAGCTGATTTAGTAAAATGTCTGAAGAACAAGTTGGTGAGTTTTTGACTTGGTATTACTATATCAGACAGTGGCTCTATACCCTTATAAAAATTGTTTTAAGGAACATATTTAATTTCTAATAAATTCAGAATATTTTGCTCAAGATTTACATGGAGTAAACAGGACAGGTAATTTCTTTGTTTCAGTTATCCAAGCTTTTAGTTTATAAAATCATATATACTTACAGGTCATACATCACGTCTCTAAGTCATTATTAGCAATGGATTTATGCATCTGCAAATAATGAGGCACTATAACTGAAACAAAAGCAACCAGTTCACAGAGTAACAATTTACAGGTCATCATGGTTTTATCATAGCATGTTTTATGCCTAAATATGAGAAGTTTTAATAAAATGTTAATTGGTTAATGAAAAATCTCAGGGGAGAGCTACATTAATTGCCACCTATGGTTATTTCCCCCTCTTATTTAAACTCAGTGATAAGACTGGATTGTTCTGGGATATATATCCTGAGGAGCAGCATTTTCATGATATTTTGAAAGTAATTTGCTATTTATTTTTTAGCAGGAAAAGAGACATACAAAGCAATATACACATGGTGTTATTCATAACAGATTTGTGCTTTTTTTTTTTTAACAAAAGATAGACCAGATATCTACTCTGATATAATCTAACAACATGGAAATAATTGTGCTACATCAAAATAATACAGGTGTTTTACCTGTAGACAGTAACACATTTCAGCATTAGCTATTACCTTACCATAAAGTAATATTATTTTCTTGCAATACGTGATGATTAGATCTCAAAAAATCACCCTGTTTATCTGCACAATCCTCATTTTAGCTCTTTTACCTATTTAAAAATAATCCACCAGGAAAAAAAATGGAACAGGTTGTAATGAGATTATTTTGAGAATTTAATGGAAATAGTAAACCCTGTGATGTCCAAACAAACAAGTAAGAAATACTGCAGCAGCAACGAAGGACCTGCACTTTGCCTTAGGTGCCATGGACAGCACCCATCTCCCACTTTGGATCTTTCCATAAACTCTGGGATGCTGAACCTCACTTGCTAAGAGCCTTGTCCCCAGGAGAGTCAAACACCACAACACCTACTAAAGACGGACAGTAGTAACAAGGATGGTGTTGGCCCGAAGCTAACCAGCATCGGTTTATCTACAATTTATGCTGCTGGGCTGATTCAAAAAGAAGTCTGTGTGTCAGCAACTGATGTAAAGTCTTTGCATGTCTGTGATGGCTTATGGGTGTCATCTTGATTAACAAATCATACCAATAAAAACCTAAAATTACATACATTAAATCGATTAATAGGTTTCTAAATGTAATTATAAATAGCAATCTTGTCTGACAGCTTTTTCAAGTGCAGTCCCTAAGGGTCTGTTCTGTGCTACTTAACATTTCTATCAATGACTTGGGAATAATATAAAAACATTACCGAGAAAGAATGCAGACTGGGGGAACATTCAATTAAAAAAAAAAAAAAAGAGTAGACCAATAATGCAAAGTGAGCTGGACACCTCTGTAAATTATGCACAAAGAGCAAATACATGTTTCAGTAGCACCAAATATAAAATCACAAATCTGAAAATGAAGTATGCAGGCCACAGTAATATGATGAGTAACATGATGAGGAATCTATCCCAGAGAGCTGACTTTGAAAAAGATCTGTGGGCTGTGGATGAAAATCATTCTCCTGCACAATAAGTTAACTAAAGGGGCCAGTGTAATCTTGGGGTATATAAGCAGCAGAATCTCAAGGCTCTTTTACCTTTTTGCCTGGTATTGGTACTACTGTTCATGAAATCTGCCCAATGAAATCTCTGGCATTTACAATTCACTAATGATGTAGAATCCAAGAGCCCAGAGGAGAAGTAAATGAATGAGTAAAGTGCAAGAAAACATGTTTTGTGGTGAAAGACTCCAAGAGCTCATTCCAAAAAAGATCATCTGACTTGATCATAGCCCCTACACAGAACAAAAGGAAGAGGAATTTCAGAGCTGATGCTGCTGTGTTTTAGACAGAAGATACAGTAGTAGCTGGATTATGAAATTTGATAAATTTATATAAACTACAAAGTTCAGATTTCACTCTATATTTGAGCTCATAGGAGAACAGTGCGTTTTTTTTTTCTTTACTGTGCACAGATGGCTCTGTAAAGACAAAATTTTAGTAAAAGCACAAGTACTGACCTCGCAGCAACAATTCATGAAGGCAATCCCACCGCTTAGGTTATTCAGGAAGTTAAATTAGATGATCATGACCATCGCTGCTGACCTTTAGATCTATGACAGTAGCTGAAGATCAGACCTCAAGTCTGAAAGAAAAAAAATAACGTTCACATTCAAGATAGTTAGCCATTAGAAACTACTCTAAGGACCATCTGTAGTGTTCGTATTATTAACCATGAACTCCAGTTTATCCCTTACAGCCATGAGTTGGCTAAAAAATCCTAAGAGAAAGACGGGCAGAAAATTTTCACCCTTACACAAGCTGCACAAAAGGATCAAGAACAATTGTTCCCAGTGGGAAGGGGAAAACTGGAACACGGGAATCTTATGAACCTTGCACTATTGATTAGTGGCACTCAGCTAGGACACTAGTAAATACTGATGGACCATTGCCTATCACTGCTAGTCAAGGTTTCCATGTGCACTGGTGTAGAAGGGATAAGAAGCATATGACACTTCACTGGACAGAGGACAAGACTTAGATTTGCTGAAAAGGAGTTGCATTCAGTTATTCAAATTCAGTCCAAATTTTTACAACAGCAGAATGTATTTGGTTCTGCAAGGAGGACAGGATTGAAAAACAGACGCTAGTAGATTTCACTTGCATTTATCCTGCTATTTTAACATGAGAGGTGACTGGGAGTTAGCCCAGCATTATGCCATCTGTATCACTAAGACCAGCTATAGCCTTACTATATTTGTGACAAGGTGTTGACTGATTCAATTGCTTATTATTCCACTATATCACTTCCTTTTTTGCTTGCACTCTTAAACTAGGAATAGGAAGACTGAGATTCAAGAAGCAGGCAGACTCCTACGCCATTGCAGCCTGAGTGCAAAAAGACACTGCATGATAAATTCCCACCTGCATCAAACATTCTTATCTTCTTCTCATTTCTTGTGCCCTCTCCCACTCACCTGGAACTGAACACTTCCCCTTTGTTTTATCTTATCTTGAAAACAAGGAAATACCGCGAGGTACATGTCAATATGACCTCTGTGAACTAGGAAAAAGCTGTCTAATGTGATGCCTTGTGGCTCCATTAAACCAATTAAAGATGCTTTAGGCTGTGAGTTTAAAAAATGTAAAGAGACTAAAGACTTGCTCTTCTGCTCAGAGATTCTCCCTAAAATGAGTTTACATAGGAGATTTCTAAAAATTACTTTTACACGCTGCTTTTTTATTTATTGAATATTTACACCTTGTTTAAATGTCATGGATTAAACTGAAAGTCTTAGTGTTTTAGCCAAGCTGACTGTTAACTGGGGAAATAAGAAGTAACCTTGAACAACATGATTAGAAATTTTCTTTCCATAGTTTAAGAATTAGTGAAAGAATAAGTAGTATGAAACAATTGCATTTATGAGATTGCCTTTGCCTTATCAATGTACAAATTCCATATCTCAGGGAAGACTGAAGAGTGAGTTTTGCTATTAGCTTTCCTCCTATATTTCCGTATAAAATTATACTTTTTGACCAGAGGAAATTAGGGTATATTAAATACTCTTTTTAGGTCAGAGAAGACCGCTATACTTTTGATTAAAGACTGGTCATCCCACATTGATCATACTGCAGTGTATATAGCAGAGCAAATCCAATGTGGAGGAGCAAAGGCAGGATGCTGGTTGGCTTTAATGAAATCTGAAATGCTTGTGGAGTTTCTGGGCTGTGCAGGAAGAAAAAAATGATAATAATGAAAGAGCAGTCTTGAATGTTCTGCTTTTCTGCAGCTGGTATTTACCTTTGAGTGGAATCAGTGCCAGAGTAACACTGTCTGAAGCTAGGGATGGACGAGTCTCAGGAGCACCAAGCATCCAGATGAAGTGAATTAGAGTTTGATATCACTAATTTAGATCCATGTTTACCAGGAATGACTCAAGTTTCCTAATGCTGTGGAGGCAAACACGTTGCATTTCATTGTAACATTAAACTAAGCAAAGTCAAATGGACCTTAAAAACTTCTCAGAATTCTCAGGAGAACAGAGGAAGCCCATGTTCCTGCATGAGTCTTGCCCTGCTAACGTCCAGACTGGATGGTTCTTGATCTGAAGACAGATAATATTAGATATATGCCAACTGCATTAATATGATTTAATTGGACAAATTAACACAGAGACCTTTTCTACACACAACTATTACAATAGTATACACAATTCTGGTTGGGGATGTAATCTACAGAAATAGATACACTAGCACAATCTTTAGTATAGGCACCAATATAAAAACCACTTTATTGCCCTTCTTAGATAGTAATAGATGTAAGGAATGCTTGCAGTACCATCTTTGGTGTCTGACTATGCCAGTGTAATGATACTGGGATTTAGGAAAGCAGTGTAATTTCTGGGTGCAGGGAGTGCGTTAGTGTCAGAGGAAGACTTTACAGGAAGTTACCTTTGATTATCTTCAACCTAAATGGCCTTTGGTTTCAACCTGTCTCATACAAGAACATGATTTCAAGACTATTAAAATGTATAATGTAACAGAGGTGTTTACAGTTTACCTGAAAATGTATTGTTTTATTTCTAAATTTCCACCCCACTGCTGAGGTCAAGAAGCCGCTTCCCTGTGGGCCTGTCTAACTGCAGAGAGGATCTGTAGTCACTTCCGAGCTGCATCAGCAGATACCCGATCTTGGATGAAAAGAACTGGTGAACTTTTGATAAATGCTTTCCTGAGATGAAGTCTGAAGACCTGCCCTGAGGTGTGTCAACAAGATGCTTCTGCAGATATCCCACAGAAATACAGATACTGCTCCATGCGATGACATTAAACTAGAATTACATTTAATCAGCTTCATTGTCAGTCCACGGTAAAAGTGAAACGTTCACTAGTCTGAATCCAAAGGGACAGCGTCAGCAAATTTCCCTCCTCACCCAGTCTGTGCAACATAACTCTCTTCTGAGAGTGGAAGACTGTTCTGTTTCTACAGCCAAAGTGCTGTAATTGGTAGTAAGAGAAATAAGAAATTTGTCCACCAAAGACAAGTCGGGTGGGGTGGAGCTCATCTGCTTGTAAGTGAACTCAAATCAACCTATTACACAGGCCACAGACTATGATCGGTGCTTTTGGTCCAGAGCATCACCTCCAAATGGTGCCACATTAAAAAGGAAGAGCCAGTCTTACATATACCCAGCTATCTGCACCCAGCTTCCCTACTCGAATCTGCAAAGCTTCCATAGCAGTCTCCATAAAACATCTACCATCACAGCTTAGCTACTTCCGAGGGTTAGCAGAAGCCGTGCCTGTGCACTCCTGGCCTGGCCGATTTGCATCTCAGCCTTAATGCTATTTACTCACAGTCCTGCTGTGACTGTTATCAGACACGCACGGTTTTGTGGTCAGCTACTGTGTATTGCTCTCTTCAGCCCTTCAGGTTTGACAAGGATGGATGTGAAAAGAAGTGAAAAAGTAAGAAAATGCAGTATACTAACAACAACAAGAACAACAAAAACTCTGGTAGCTTTTTGGCATTTGCACCTAACTCGGACATTTTCTCTGAACAATAAGAAGTCAATAAATCACAATAAGCCAGTTGGAAGTGAAGTGTTTAACTAGCTAAACCACTGAGCCTTATCTGTTAACAGATAAGTGGGAACCAAATTAAGGAGATCACTAACTTTAAAGACAGGTAGCATGGACAGGAGGAGCAAAAATGATCTCGTTTTCTGTTTCTCTGGGTTAAAATAGCAGCAAGGACATAGAAGCAATGCATTTGAGACAAACTTTTCACTAAAATAAAAAGTTATGCTTTCACCAACACCTTCAAAGACTGTCTAGTTTGCACCAGTTGATACAAAAAATGACATTAAAGATGACAGCCAGTGCAAAACACTGTCAGCAGCAAACAGATACCCTGCATCACCTGATTTTTTGTATTCCTTCACTGTTTGAAGTTAAATTTTAAGTATTTTTCCCACTACAGAGATATTTCTGAGTTATCACTATTTCTGTCCACTAAAACAAAAAGCTACAGATTGCCTTGCATAATACTGTACACTACCAAGGGTCATTGGCCTGGGAAAGTATCTAAATGTTTCTATAAAATTCGTGGAAACAAAGCCTTACGATGACTGTTCTATACTACAATTGTTCATATATTCCAAAAATCTTTTGAAATGGGTGAATATGAATCAGCATGTATTTTAATAGGAAATTTTAGGGTAACATGAACCGCATTTAGCTGCTCTGCAGAATGAGTAATTTAAACAACATTTACTCTGAATGAAAATGCAGGTATTACTTCCTGCTTCTCCCTCACACCACACATGCACAAAAGGAAATGTGTTGAGAAAATTACTTTAAAATTGATATTCTTCTTCTAATAGAGTCCCTGTTACCGAGGCAGGACTCAGAGCACAGCAGCACATTACGGGGGCTGCAAGGTGAAGGCAAATTGATGTTTAACTTTGCGTTATGCTTTGTAAACTTGGAGAATGGAAATGCGCACCAAGATCAGGAAATGCTATTACTGGTCATAGAAAAGGGTGCTGGTGTGCTGAACCTCCTGTGTTTGAACAGTCATGGGCAAGCAATGCTGCAGGAGCTGCAGCAACCCGGGGCCAGCCACAGGGGGAGCATGAGAAATGCAGTTCTTTGACCAGCTTCTCACTTGCAGTGGGCAGAGGGGAAAGGAGATGACACTCTTCTGGGGTGAAGCAGTGGAGTAGGACACCCCTAAAAGCAGACTATTTCCACTGATCAAAATGAAAGGCAGGAGAGCAGTGAAGGGTTTGCCCAGCTAGGGGAAGATTAAGGATGAAGTTACAAGTGATTCTTCGGCAATTATCATTTGAGGGTGTTGTAACTCACCTCCACACTTTTTATCCATCTGGAATTCTGTCAATTCAGTCAAAGAACTTCATATTTGCCAGACTTTATGCCAGTGGCATAAAGCTGGTAATATCTTGCTTAACCCAAGCGAGCCTGTAGGACAGTCCTTCCCTGCCAGTGCTGCAGAAGCAGTAATGGGGCTAGGGATTTGATCCTGCATTCTGCCCTGCTCACTGAATGCATCCCTGTTATTCCATCCTCCCTTCTGCTATGAGCAGAAGCTTGAAAAAATCTTTGCGGAGACATAAAACTGGGTTTCTAGCATAACTTGGGGCTTTGCACTCAGCTGAGTAACAGGAGAAGCTCAAACAACTTGCCTGAGGTTGTACAGCAAGAGAATGGCTCAAAACAAACCCTGTATGGAGGAATATTCTCGTTCTAAATAGTGCCAGTGGGAAGGAACAATACCATTGCCCTCAGTGACTCCTACAAAACATCACTGCTGTCATCAATTAGCACAATGAGATTAGTACCTATGTTCTACATACACAGCATCTTCCAGTGAACAGCTCGAGTTGTTGTGGACCCAGGATATCTTCACTGCGTAGCAGGAATAGAATTAGACTGAAAGAACAGGAGAGAAGGCAAGTCCTTCACTCAGGTGAGCATTACAACTATTTAGGCACACAATACTTTATGAGCATTCAGTGGACTCTACTTACAGTGCATGTACATATACATACGTATATGCATATATGCATGTACATATACATACAGAGTAATGGCTTAATGCTCGTGCCAAAACAGCCTTCATGTTCCTCCCACGTGTTGCACACTTTCAGCAATCAGGCCCCAGTTCTCCTTACTGACTCCAACACACTCTGACTTCCGTGGACTTCTGCAGAGTCAAAGAGAAACAAACCTTGAGGATCAGAGCTTTACATTGTGAATTTCTGTGTTGGCCTTCTATTGTTCCTAAAATGCCTCTAGTGCTCTACAAGGTGTCCAGAAATGACGGTTTCCCCAGGAGGAGGTGAATCACCAGAGGTGACAAGAGACGGGAAGTTCCAGTGCTCAGCTAGACTTTATTTTAATCTGGTCAGTGATCTCAATCACATCCCACAATGCCCAGACATATTAGAGAACACTGATATCTGAATTAAGATACTTAAAGGACCTTATCTGCAATTAGGAAACAAAGAAAAAAATGAAGCAAAATCAAACTCCATTAATTTTGAATTTTCATAATAGTATATTTATAGAATTTGGCTTAAGACAGAGTATTGTTGTCTTTGTGTCCGAAAAGGTTTAGGAATGACTACTTGATAACACACCTTCTAAAGCAGTGTTTTGGTGTCTGCTAATGAAGGCTGTTTTTGTCATCATAGCCCTGTAAACACACACATGTAATACATCTAAAACGTATCCAAAATACCGTGTTTAGAGATACTGTATTTACTCGGTCCACCATCTCCCACAGAAATCAGTTCCTTGCAATCAGTCCTTTATCTGTAATGCAATTATTTATTTCAGTGTTTCTTACATAGAAACTATCTTGCCTCTACTGCAAGTCACACACACCCTCTAACAGCACCAGGCTCACTCACTAGTCCAGTTTCTCAGGACTCTAACAACTTAGCTGTTCAAAGACAGCCCAATAGTTTATACACGGTTTTCAGTTACTTAGTAGATCTAGAACTCCTCTTGTGTCTGTAGATAGAGCATCCTTGCCTATATTTGGGTGCATTCCCTCATTATAATCTCTTCTGGAGGGGTTGTTGGTTTGAATTTAAGGAAAAAGAGGGAAACATGAAAGCTGGGGCATGTTACTGAGAAGATTATTGATTGATAAATTGCGTGACAGTATGTGCCTCCAGAATGAGAATCCAGTATAGCTGCAAACCGTATCACTCTACAGGTCACAAATTTTCTAGTGTAGTCTTAAAGGTGCTCAGTACAACTACACCAATGCTTCTGTTGATTATAAATTCACTGTCTTTTTTTTTTTTTTCACCAGGGAAGGAAGATATCTAAAACAGTATCTTTTTGGTCAAGACTTCATCTTGTCCCACTACCACTTGCTGCCAGCAATTAATTTGCAGTTAATTCAAATAAATCTTTTAGGAATATTTTCAGATATAAGAAGAAATTAATAACTTTCATTTCATGACTTAGTTCAAGAGGATCTTTTCTGACTCATCCTAGACAAAGCTCCCACTGAAATCACTAGAAAAGGAATTCAAGATAGGGCATTTTGAGTTTTTTGTTGTTCCAAAAAAATCCCTGAAGTAAATACAATGTGGAGTTCCAGTAAGTGATAAAGTTCCTCCTTGGGTGATGTCATTCAGCCTTTTTCTTCTTGTTGCTTAGTCAGGATTCTCTAACCACAGCTTTTCAATGTCTCACCTAACATTTTCATTGATGTGGTTATTCATAAGGACACTATTCATAATAACCAGTTAAAACCAGATGTCAGAAAAACACAGGAAAACAATTACTGTGTTTTCAGAAGCTTCTGGTTTTCTATGGGAAACCTACAAACTCTAAGGGGGCACTTATTAGGTGAGGTTAACTTTTATTGAGTATTGAAAGTAAAATCTGCCTTAATTATTCTGAAATAATTAAGACAATAGTTGTGTAAATCTATATGCTTCATGTTAAAATATGATTAAATGAAATAGCTTTTGAAAGCACTGAATTCTCTGAACATTAGAAAACATGAGCATTTATTCATCTTCCCAGATCCAGACTTAGAAACTCAATTTTAAGTCATTATTTTGTCGTACCTTGCAATATTTGGGCACATTTGCAATATGCTTACATATTTGGGAATCAAACCAAACTTTTGAGAGAGGCTTTTGACCACTGCTGTCTATATTCAGTAACAAAATACTAATCTGTTTATTTTACAACTTGCTCTTGCAAGACCTACATACTGTATGTTAAGGTGCATTGACTTCACCTGCTGGTAAGGGCTGAGGGACCTGGTTTTTGACTGGCAAAACCAAGAAAGCAGTTCATGAAGCCAAGTGTCTTCATGTTTGTAACTGTCATCCAAATTATACGGATCAGGACAGCAAACAAATCTGTGGGGAACCTGGATGTGCAATTAGACCTACATGGATAAAAAATATTTTCTTTCAGAGATAGAACAGCATTTCAATTGGAACTTCTCAACATGCCGTGATTCACATTGTGAATATGGTCTTGTATTGACCCAGCACAGAAGATCCTGGGCCATAAATAAGATTTCTGAGAGCTAAAATAATAGTCATCAATTCTGATCACAGCCACATAACAGCATCCTATTAACTTGGCCAAGAATAAGACAACAGCATCTCCCTGAAATACTAATCACCACACCTGGAAATGTGTGCTCCTCTCTGCTTTTAATCTATTCATTATTTAAAACAATTATATTTCAATTAATCAACTGGCTTTGTTGATGTTGAGTATTGTTTCACTTTCCTATTTCTATCACTTCTGAAAGGCATGAAGAAAACCTCCTGCCTGAGAAGGTAAAATAAACCCTAACTGGCACTGAGAAGTGAATTCCACTTTTGTCAGAAGGAACAGAGCCTGTGATATCAGGGATATCACACAAGTGTATCCTCAAGATCAGTTTGGCCCACAAAAAGGGAATATATAACTTCAAAAATGTTTTTATCTTTAAAAAAATCTACTAATCTAGTGAAAACGTTGTTCATATTTACAAACCTAGTTTGCTTGCATTTGCATTTTACTTGCAATGAATTACTAAATGGATTAGGAGGACAGTCGATCAGCTAAGAGGAAAACCAAAGTTTATGCAGACTATTTTTAGATTTGCAAGCCCTGTCACGAGGATGCTGCTGGCTCTCAGAACAGCCAGAAAGCGCTGCACTTTTGCAAATAAGCTATGGTCCAGATATATTTTAAGGATGACTATTTCTCTCCAGCTTTGTGGAGAAAATCAATATCTTGTTTTCAGATGTGTAAATGTAGTCGTCTCTCTAAAGTGCCCCGGTCAGTTTACCACACGTTCAGCAGCTGCTTCTTTCCAGGCTATCCCACGATTCCCAGCCTATGAGGATTGACAAGGCAATGATAAACTAATGTGCCCCCTCAGCTCTGTGCACGGCCCATTGTTCCGGCAGCTGAGACCCTCTGCTTCTATTTGCTTTCTCCCACATACATTATTCAACAGCCCAGGAAAAGGCCAAGAACCTCTTTCATTCAGGAATTCTGTATTAAAATAATCGATTTCAAACTGAAGCGGGGAAAGGAGGCTTGCTACAGGCAAGGCCTATTAATAAGCCACCAGTCTCTGCCATTTGCATTGGAATCATGCTATCATGAGATAATATATTATTATATTTCTTATCCATAAAAAGAAGAAACCTAAGAATGCCGTCCTGTCTTTTTCAGCATAAACATTAATTAAAGCAACACCTTCCTGATGTTATATTTTGGCACACCATTTCCAACATAAACACCTCATTTGTGAGGGTCTATGTAATAGGCTACTTAGGCTACAGTTTGATTTAGAAAGTCTTAGGGAAGGAAGGAAGAAGTATAGTTTCACAGAGGACAGACAAGCTGGATGTTAAAAATAACTTAAAACACTTTCTGTGAATGTTTCAACAGAGGATTAAAATCCAAATTCATTATTCTGTGCAAAAGGTTTACTGGCATTACAACATATTAGGTCATGCCAAGGAGATGCCCAACACTGTTAATTCATAAACTGTAAGACATTCAAGTGCAGTATTTCTCCTTACAGCCCTGCCAGAAAAGAACATAGGAATAAAGGCAGGACACGCCATTGCCATTGCACGTCACAACCTATGGCACATTTAGGAAATATAAGATCACCACCTTCAAAAAAAGTGAAACGTGTCACTTCCACAGCCAAAGAGCAGCAATCTCACACACACACACACACACACACACACACACACACACACCCCAGAACAAAACAAACTACAGAAGCATTGCTTTTTACATTATTAATTGGGTCTATTTATCAGAACCAGTTCTGTCCACTCCCCAGTTAAACCTTCCTATGCCACTCTTAAGATTTCAGTGTAACGTTCCTCTCAGTTTTCTAGAGACGTTCACATTTATGGCTGCAGCATTTTACTTTGTCCATGCTTGACATCTTGCATGGACAATAACATTAAAAAAAATAAAAAATAATTTAAAAAAACACACATACCATCAGCAAGAAAGCATGCAGAAACCCAGCCCAGTGTCAGTCGGAGCTAACAGCAGTTATCTTACGGCTTTCAAATAATGTTGACTATTGCCCACTTCTGTATTCGTGTTTTCTCCTCTTCTACTTGAGGTACCATGATAGCGCCTTGTTATGAATGTTCCATCCACTGTTTGATTTTTCTGCTAACCAAGAATGGTCAGTATTGTTTAAAAGTGATTTTAACCTGATAACACTGGTGAGATAAATATTGTACCTACTTAACCACCAGCAGCCTTGTAAGCACCAGGGTGTGAGCGACTAACTAAAGGTGGTCGTGGACAAGCTCTGCTCAACTTCATTAAGGGGAACAACCGGACAGTTTCAGCCCAATATCTTGGCTGTAAAGTCAAAGTATAAGTACATGCAAAAAGTTAGATGCTGCTGTCAAAAGTTTGAACTTGCATCTCAGTGGGGTCATAGCAAAATAAAGGAATTTACCCCGTTCCGACAGCAGTCAGAGGAATTTTTGTTAGTTCTGACACTGGCACCAAACTTACACTTTTGGAGATTCTGACAGGAAAATCCAAGAAGCATTTGATGGCAGAAACACACAATCTGAAGTCAAAAAGGTTAAATGTACTGGGATTTGTGCTCATGAGTCACTTCCACAGCTCAAAATGCTCACTCAGTAAGTGAATAAAACATTCCAGAAAGTGCCGTGTACAGCATGAGGCATCCAGCTTCAATAAGCAGATAATTTTTGCCAGCGGATGACCAGTGCCACGTAACTATTCAAACTTTTGTTTTGCACTCCAGAGAGTTTAATTTCAGAACTCTGCAAGGGATGGGAGCGAGACTCACCTCCAGACGAGGCGGTAGAGCATATCTTTGTGTCCAGGTTTCCCATGGTCTGAATATATCAAAACCTCACATTTCCACTGTGCAAAACAAACCAATCCCTCCTGCTTAGCATTCATAGTTTTGGGGACTAGAAATCATTCCTGTGACAGAGGTCTGCTGCTATCTGCTCACTCTGAGCCAAGTCAGAGCATAATAGACACCTCAGTCCCTTCCCCTGCCAAGCCATGGCTTCAACAGGAAGGAAATTTGGGAGCACGAGCAGAAGACCGGGGGGAGACTGAGCTAGTCTGGAAGATCAAGGGGTCAGGATCCTTTGCCCACTCTGATTCCTAAATTCTGGCTTCTCTCTTTTTTGTGATGCTGGTGTGCAACTACCTTTATCTGGTGGGAAAAGAGAAAGTGGGGTCTGCACCTGTGCCAGCGAGACCAATGCACTGTCAGGTCTAGTAACACAGGCATAGTCTAGAACACTTTTACAGAATGAATTCACCTGTATCACCCAGAACATGCTCAGTTTCTCAAAGTCTGCCTTTAAAAGATGGCTAATATTCAATTTTAGCATGGATTTTCTGTCAGTACACTTTTAAGATTTACACATATCTCATTTTTACTCTACAAGTGCATCAAATCCTGGAAATGTCATACTTTACAAAGATGTATTTCTGAACATAGTTATGCAACAGCATTAAATCTCTGAAATTAATACAGGTTATCTAAAATATAGAAGCAAACCCAGGATGTTTCTAACCTAAACTAATTACATTTCCACATCAAAGTTTGTCTACAAACCTGTAAGTAGTTTCTATCAACAGCTGCTTCACAATTCTTCCGTAAAGAATTTGCTCTCTACAAAGCCTCCAACTCAAACCAACCAGGCTAATAATATAACTGGGGGTAGGAAAATTTGTAAGATATTAGACTGTCTTGCTTTCTCAAATGACTTAGGATTTAAAAGGATGAGGTATATTGTAACTTGTGCCAAGATCTTGTAGCCACTGTAAAACAAACTCTAAGCTTTAATTTTCGCTTAATGGAATGATTAAAACCCTTATTGATATATATATTTAAAAAAAAAAAGAAAGAAAGAAAGAAAGAAAGAAGAATATAGCTCAAGACTCCATACAGGCATTCTATAGTTATTTTTCACAGATATTTTTACCTTTTTTTAAGTGTCTCACTAAACTAAATGCTTTAGTAACTGTGGGCAGCTTCCATTACTCATTATTAGATCTTTGATGTAATTCTTCTCTAGCATTCAGCACGTGAATTTACTCTGCAATTTGCACTCAATGCTTGCAGTAAGCCAACATGTACAAAGACAAAATGCTGTCAACATTTATCTGCTGCTTTACACATGCCTGGAACAGAGCAAAAGGAAAGGGGCAAGCATTTATATTCCTGAACTCAAAGCAAGCTACATTCACTTGAGACAGTGCAGGATAAAAGACAGAGTAGAAGAGATGAGAAAGTAAACAGGAAGTGAAAGACTAAGAAAAGGATAAGAGGCCAAAAAAAATCCAAAAACAATTCAAAAGAGAAAGAAGCAGATAACGGAATGGATGGTTAAAGAGAGAAAGAAAGCGAAATCTTAAACATAAGCTCAGACATGTAACACACTGAGTTTGCCCAGGAACACGGCAAGCTCCCCACCGCTACTACGAGGAGCCCGGTGGTGGTAAAAGGCAGGTCTGAGCACTGCCAGCCTGGATGACAGCAAACACCAGCCTGAACAGCACCCAAGGGCAGTAATTCACATCAAGCCCAGGGCGAGCCTCAGCTCCATCTGAACATGGGAGCGGGGAATAAGAAAGGAACAACTGTCTGCCAAGGGGACATGCACAAACTTACACAGAGAAAGAAATTTGATTCTCAAACTTTCTGAAAATTCACCAAATTGCACGAAAAATGGCCATGTAACTCTGCAGTATAATGAAAAACATGCTGGTACAGTTAGAAGGGAGAACATCGCAGAATAGGCAATTTGAAGAATAATCCATATGGGTCTTGTGTAACTAGGGCTAGTTCAAAGCACAATTTTTCCTTGGAAATTGGTACATCTATATCAAAACCTTACTGGGAATGTACAGATTCCTTGTGTGTGTGTGTGTGTGTGGTTTTTGTTGTTTGTTCATTTGTTTTTCTGGAAAATTATTGAAACAGGTTATTTCTATAAGTTGAAAGCAAAAACATATTTTTATAAGATGTCACTAGATTTCAAATTCCAAAATTTTGACTTTTTGTCCTACATGGTAACAAAGATTTTGAAGATTTGGATTTGCAGAATTCTTCCACTGGTAGAAGATCTCGTTTTATTCCTATTCTGTTTCTTCCTTCCTTTCTTAACAAACAGACTTTTTTTAAAAACAAGGAAGTAAGAAATCGTATGAACTGCACTTGCAGATGAGTTGAATCGCTAATTACATCTCACAGACCAATTCCATAAGGTGCCAAATCCTGCGAAAGTCACCCGGCAGCACTGGGGCTGGACGGTGCCCAGCACTTTGTTAAGAAGATCCTTGCCAGTGCTGAAATGAGCTGCATTGTAATATTACATGCTTGCTGCTAGAACTGATCCAGAGAAGGGCTAAGTGTCCTCAGCTCTGATTACCTCTCATTGGGAATTGAGAGCACTTGGCAAGATCCAGCCTTAAAGCTGTCTGGCACATTATCCTATTTCATAGAGTGATTTATTTTAAGTGAAAGCATATGGATAGCAAGTGTCAATGGTGCAATAGTGCTAATGTTAGGTGATGCACCCATCATACACGAGAAGAAACGTGGTCTCTCCAAGCAGAAGGTAGCGATGCATATGCTTCTGTCAATAAGATCCCACACACATTCCCGATGAGCACATTTATGAGCTCCTATTATCATTAGGGGGAGGGGGATGGGGGACGTCCATGTCTCTACGTGTTTTCTGTGCTAATCTGAGAGCTGGACCAAATCCCAGTACTTGGGTCACTTGTACACAGAGTTCTCATTGTGAATCAGGGGTAAAATGGCAGCCTCTCAGTTGTGCTTTGAAACTATGCATTTTTTAAAACTTGTGTATGCATAAGCCTCTTATTTAATGAATGACTCCCTTTGTATTTACATGTTCCACCATCCACAGAACAAATAGGGTTTAGTCGTTTGAGAATGAAAACTTCTAGTCCTCAAGGGAGAGAAGGGAAAGAGAAAAAATACTTGCAGCTACTTTATGGAAGTGGTAAAAAAAAATCAATTAGTCTCTTAGTTTTAGATCTTACCTGGTTTTCAAGGCACTACATTGACAAAAATGTGCTCTTTCCTAAGTTACATTTCTGATTTATTCCACAGAAAAAAAAGTCCTGATGTAAATGTAACTGAAACATATTGGTTTTGATGCAGCTGAATTCAGATCAAAAGTGGTCAGAAAAGTTATTTTTGGCTACTCTTTATCATTATCCCAAATTAGAAGTATCTTACCAGACCTGACGGTTTCTTAATCTTATTAATTTTTTTTTCCTCCCTTTAAATTCAGCTGGTAAATGAAATATGTGAAATAATAAATAAATTAAAAATATATGGCAGAAATCATTTCAAAGGATTTAGCGGCCAAGATAGGAATGTACTGAAAGCAGCATTTTAAGTTGTCTTGGTTTCCAAAAGGAAATAGTTATAAATTAGTTCTAGGGCACTCTGACTCATTTATAAGAGTGGTTCAAGAAACTCTTCAATATTAATTAGTAGCCTGTGAATTCAGCCTATGCAATTATGATGAGACAGTTCTTTGGGTATGAAAGAGCTAACTTATCATATTTTTGAATTCACCATCTATAAGCTTGAATATTTTTGTATTTCCATATTTCTCAAGTAGCACTTAATTTAATCTTATCCCCATTTCTTTCAATAAACCATTGTTGCATCTCTTAAGCAGCACAGCTTCCTCCTCTAACTCATCTCCCCGTGAAATTGGTTTAATGAAGCAGAAAGGTATGAAGCATTAACAACACTGGAATTCATGTGGTAGCACTTCATTTTTCAGAGGCACTCACATTTCCTACCTAATTTATAAAATCAGCACACAAATGATTTTTATCACAGCCATTACATCAGTATAAATTACTGCCTTTTCTATAACACGGCAGTTAGTCAAACTGTTGAAATGGTATCTATTAGTCATAGAGAGGAGGAGGGAAAAAGAAAAACCTGTAGGAAAGATTTAGTGTAAAATAAGGACTGATAGCAGCCTTATTGAAACACTAATATTAATTTACCAAATGAGCCCAAAGTGCATATATTTCGCAAAGGAAAATTAAAAACACACAAAGTAAAGCAAATGGGTCAATTTGTAAGGAACCAAAAAGGAAAGTCAGCAAACAAACTATTCTGCATCAGAGGCAGTCAGAAATGCAATTAGGAAGATCCTCACATCCAAGAAGGCAGGAGATGCCTCACTGCCAGTCAGAGCCCCACATCCATCCCAAGCTCCCCCGTTCACCTCATTGCTCTAGCACTGGTGTTCTGCTTTTGCGCACTGCAGCTTCTCCAAAGTCATGGTTATCCTCCTGTCTTCTTCCACATGCACGGCTACCTGCTTGTATCCTGACTGTTCCTTTCCAGGCTAATGGGAAGCAGCCCCTACCACCCATGTTGCCACACAGCAAAAAATATGATGATGCTTGCTGGGAAAATTATGCAGTGTCTCTTGCTCTTCCCAGTGAGTATAAACTACTTTTCCAGGACCTAAATCCTGACTTGCTAGGTTTAGCTTGTAAAAAAATACCTGCTCATTCTGCAGATGCATCACATACTTGAAAATACTTTGGTCTTGTACTCCTCTGTAAACAACACCTGTCTCTGCTAGCAGATCTGCTGCTGGTCTTACAAGTTTGTCCTGGGCCTCCTTTCCTGTTTGCTGTTCTTCAAGCATGACTCCTTCCAGGATTGTTCTGTAAATTCACTGTTACCTTCTTTGTCAGATCTCTCCTTCAAGTCTGCCTATGTGAAACAGCCATCTGATAGTGCGTGGACAAAAGGTCAGCAGGAAATACTCTTTCAGAATCACAAAGATGTTCCAGGACAATCTACTCTTCCTATAACTTTTATTCTCACTCTCCTTTTCCCAATTATTTCCCCTTCATGTACTTTCTCCCTCGTACCCGACTGGAAAGGCTCAGAGGCAGGGACCACGCCTCTGATTTGTCCTCTCACAGCAGCAGACATAATAGGACACAAGACATCATGGACACTGCTTGATGCCATTGTCATTAGGGACACTAAGTATTGAAATCATTTAAAAAAGAAAAAAAAAAGAGCTGATTAGGTCGTCAGTGCAACCACATAAAACCTACAAAGTGTACACAGTTCAAGCTGCCTTTCCTCTGTGTGTTTTGCCTTATATTTTGATCTCCTTCTGCTTACAGTTTTCATTAATTAGCCTCTCGCTCTGTATAGCATTAGGGACTTTTTGCCCGCCTTTCTGTTTCTAGCAGACATAAAACTGGTGTATAAGTGTCTACTGATGGCACCTTGTGGCTAAACCAGAGAAATGCTTGGGAGTATGAACAAGAATGAGGAAGCCAGGAAAATATCAAGAAAATAAAACAGACTGAGGATCATATCCCCTCCCGTAGTGACTGATGAAAAAAATGCGGTGCAACGCTGTGAAGTTTTGCAAATACCTCCTTGGCAAAGCACTGCACAAACCCTGCCTGTCTGCCTGCTGCTCCCCCCATCCTCCTCAGTCCCTGCAGCGCGCTGGAGCAGTGGGCGCAGAGACCTGCAGTGCAGGCAGGGGATTTTGCCTTAAACCTCATCCCAGCAGGAGGCAGGAAAAGGGGGAAGGGGCCTGAGGCTTTCACTTGACTAAGTGAACTGGCAAATCCATCTAATCCAACGTGTGAGGGGGAGGAAGGAAGGACCCAGGCTTTCCCTGCTATCCAGAGCTCCTACGAGTGTTAAAGCCAGTTTCGTTGGGTGCCTTTCAACTCTGCAGAAGAGAGAATCAGCTCTAAACCCAGCAATCTCTTTCTAATCTGCACTGACCTCCAAAGCAGCCCTTTCTGCAGCCCTTTTAGGAGGCACTGCAGGACCTGTGCTGTGGGTGCTGAGTCAGCCAGGACTCAGGATGGAGTGACCAACAATGAAAAGTCACTGGGTCCTTGATGACTAGTTCAGGCACAAGCCCCGTTCAGGACAAGCATCAGCAAAGCACGACCAAAGCTGAGTGTATGCCAACACTGGCTCTCTTAGTATTTGTGCAATAATTTCTCCCCCCCCACAGAAGTAACTGACAGGATTCCCACAATGCGATGAGGAACAATGGTGGGATTAAGGGACAGAAAAGGATACAGATGATGGGTAAAGATAAAGGGTATTTGGCATCAAGCAATATTACCTGAGATATGTCCTAGGTAAAGATCAACAAACCAGGAGAGCATGCTAAATTACAGACAGATGGGATAACTAAGCCAACTGAGGGTCTCCCATGAAATGCTGTGGCCACAAGAAGCAAGCTCTGATGGTGTCCCAACCAGTAAGCAATAACAAAGCTGGTTTAAATCAAGACTGCCTCTCATTTACAGTGTTTTCTGTACTTTGGTTGGGTCTGGTCACTTCTTCCTAACCAACCCAGCTAGTTACCCTTCATGTCTCTCTAGGTCCCACTTTGTTCTGTATTATCTTTAATATTTCATTAGCATACTCCCCAGTCCTTTTAAGACCTGGCTCCAAGTTTCTGTTCTCAACAGTTTTTGGTATAATTAAGCAGCATATTTGTCATTTGGGAAGAGAAACAAAAGTACTGTGGTTTGCCCAAGATCACCCAACAGATCAGATCTCCTGAGTTTCACAGGCACATGTAAACATGGGACCCAAATAGAAGTCCTTGTTCTAGAGGAAAACCTCCATGATGCAAAATGAGGGAAGTTCATTTCACGCATGAAGGAATGGAAATAAATATGTGAAAGCTGGATATCTGAATCCCAAAAGATTACAAAAAAAAAAAAAAGTTGATATTTGCCAGCTAGACTTACAGATTCTCGACAGACCTGATCAAGTGTCGTGCAGGAAGGATGTCAAGCGAACATCTCTATAAGCCTTCTATAAATGCAGGGCAGAAGAATGTACCTTGACTGTCCATCCAGGGGTTGGTGCACTCCATATCAAAAGACAAATGAGAATCTCAACAACCAGAAGGCTTTAGGAGCAGCAACACAAGGTAAACAAAAAACATTTTGGTGCCAGACCTCACCTGCAGCTATATCAATTCTCTTTTTCATGGCCTGTTGTAGTACTATCAACAGCTTTGATACATACAGATTTTGCCTACAACTGTACAAACGTGTCTTTTCAGGCAAATTTGGGGCTTTCCAACCCAGTAGAGACAGAAGTCTCTTTTACTGATTTAAAAAAAAAATTAAAAAAAATTGAAAGATTGTAATAAAAAAAAAAAACACCCTGTGTTACGAAAAGCAAAATGATAGACTTAAGAGAGGGGAAAATCAGTAGTACCTGGCATAACTTTTTATTTTTTTTACTTTTTTAAGAACCCCCTTTTTCTCCTCTACTATAAAAACACCTTTTGCCATAAAACGACTCTTGTAACTTTGGTGCTACATTTTGCCATAGCTCTACTTAATACTAAAACGGAACTTAACACCAGCAGATAAAGAATACAAGTCTCACATCAAGGAGAACTTTTGCCTTGGAAAATGGAGCAAAGTGAAAGATTCAATGAAGCCCACAAAAGACCTCACTATTCCATATTACCTGGAAGATATTCAGATACCACTGTGATAAGCAGCCTTACAAAAACTTGGGAAAGGTTGATGACTGAAATTGGAATTTTTTTTTTTTTCCTCCAAAGTAGATGTTTTACTGCTATTTTGAAATATCAAAGCTAAAGGCTCGTCTTTACCTTTTTGTGTAAATAACTTCCTTTGCCTGGGGTGTTCATCATCGGTTTGACCTTAAAATGCATGGCAGCGTTCTTAGCAATATTCAATCAATGGTAGGATTAAAGGTGAAATCAGTTACACAGAGGAAGCCTACTGCTGTTACACCAGTGTGGTGGCTCTAATCTCCCTCTGAGAGACTAAAGATCATAACTGATTTACTTCTCTTCCCTGGGGAACAATTTTCTGTAGCCTGAAGCAATCAGGAAACAGACTGAATTGGCTTTAATACCCATCTGCCCTAGGGGGGAGAGACTGTGAAAAGCTACTAGGTTGTTTCTTCTTCATACTTGTAATTAAATAAACTATGACAAATTTGACAGGCAGAATTTCTAGCAGTACCAGTTGTCTTAAAACTTCCTACTCAGTGTGTAATTGATATACAGCAGCTATTCCCAAGCAGAATTGGGGAATACTTTAGCATTAAAATCAGTGATCTTCTCTCCATACTATGATTTAACCTATTGGCAACTTACCTCTAATTTTCACACCTACCAAGAGACAAAAATAACTTTCAAGATTGTAAGATATGTAGAAAGCTAGGTAAATGTCACTTGCTTTTAGTTTTTGTGTGTGTGTGTGTGGTTTTTTTTTTTCCCCTTGACTGGGATCTCTCTATGATTTCAAGAATGCATGGCATGTGAATGAGATGGTATTGATGCAGTGGAGAAACAAATCTTACATGTGGTACCTAAAGGGGTTGTATATCAGGGAAGGACAACCTAGGAAGTATTTCCATGTAGATTAACAACAAACTACATAGTACTAACAGGTTAATCAATAAACTTCTGTTATTACTACTTTTCAAAACAGTGTCAGAGACAAGGAAGATGAAGTCTTTCTGTAACAAATTTTCTGCAGTTCAACTCATTTCCCAGAGTTGCCATAACAGAAAAAATGATATTTTATAAATAGGGACCAGGTTTTTATTTTATAGTTTCTAGAAAGCATAGGAAAGATATCAGAGTTGCAACAAGTACAGTCATTTCAAACATGCTGCTGTCTGCTTTTCTTATCCAAATACCCCAGCATGACACATTTTTAAAAACTCCATGGGGTATACAAGTGAGTTCGTGATTTTTAAGTTTACTATGTTTGAATCAGAGACATCCTTTTTTACATGACCTTAGGTGAGACAGCTTATGGTCACAGACAATTCTGAATTTTTCTGAATTGTTTAACTAATTTTAGGCTTTTTTATATATAACCAGAGAAAAGCTAAATAAATAAATAAATAAATAAATATTAAGACAATTATTAGTTTCTTTGCCCAGATCTGTTGCCAAATGGTACTGAGGCCTGACATCTTGGCATTCAGAAGAGGAAGACCTGCTACTACACCTGCTAAGTGTTTCCAAAGCACAGTACCACCACTTCAGCAATGGCATTGTTTACCCCTGTTTTACAGACAGAAACATAGACATGGAAATACAATGGCTGTTTTGCCACAAACGTTCACTCATGTTCCTGCCCAGCTTGAGGTAACTCACTGATACCTTTTCAGTAAGTGTCTACACATCTTGCTATAATGCCTTTGAAGAATAACCCACATAATCTGAGTCAGGCTTCCAAAATCAGCATCACTGAAGATCTTGTATATGATAACAGTTTAATCCTCTCTCTGGTCCACACTGCCTGCTGGTAATCAGACATTACATATAGATACAGATATACTGGCAGATATACTTATTTGTTGAACTCTGTACTTAGTTTTTGTACTACTCTACAAAAACAAATTGTTTTAAAACATGCCAAGTGTTTAAAATAGCTATTATATAATTTGTTGTTGTTGTTGTTGAAAAAACACATATAGCCACAAACACTTAAGACAGGTGAGTCATTTTCGTAAGAGCTAAATGTTTACCTGTGTGTGATTAATAGTGATACAAGGGCCCAACAGTGACTGCTAAAACCCTACTTCATGCTGAGATTGCTGAGAGAGAAAATTATGCTGCAAAGAAAATCTATTCTGTCAGATTTCTTACTAAGATTTGAATAATTCAAATATATTCAAAGGGCTATTGCTAGCTATTAAAAACTCAGTGTTAACATGTAAAAAAACAGCCATTTTTTAAAAAAAATCCCATTTCCCCTATTTCTCTTCTGCACCTGCTTTTTATTGCAATAGCCACAGGCTGTAATAAGACAGCAGTGTGGCTTCAAGCCTTGATACAAAGGAAGCTCTGTCTGAGCCAGTTACTCATCCACATGACATGATAGCTCCCATTTCCTCCTCAGTCTTGCTTTCCCAGAGCAGTGACAGAAGCCACATTGCAGAACTGTCAAGATCCTAAAAACTGATTGTTAAACACCAATTACCTTGATTAGGTTTCCTAACCAAAAAAAAAAAGAGAGAGAGAGAGAGAGAGAGAGAGAAAGATGTGAACCAAAGATTTACCTGCTGTGCTCTAACTTGGTAAACTGGAGCCTAAGCCTATCTTCCCTACTCACACATCCCACAGAGATCTGCTCAAAAAACATGGCTATTTCACTTCAGCCAGGAAAAATGCAGCCAGGATCAATCATCCAGATAAATTTTCTGATTATTTTTTTAAATGCCATTTGAAAGTCACTTTCCTCTTCGATGAAGAACTATCTATAGAAATGGATGTAAAGGTATGTGAATTTATTCAAAATTTCCCAAGGGAAACAATAACACAATTTCTGGGCAAGAAAGTTAAAATTAGACTGACTCTCATACAAACAGGAAACATCCAAGTGTATGGCTGTTGGGTCTCTGAAACTTGCAGAAGCGGGGGATGCTCAGTATTTAGAAAACCTGAACGTAAGCCTTTATCCTTCACCTGAAAGGATTTGCCACCAATTCCTCTGAGACCAGCTTCACTACAACCTGCACACAGAGATTGGCCATCAGTCCCCAGATCTGTCTACTCTGTGGCTAACACCAGTGTGACATGACAAGAAGCTAAAGGATCAAGGTCAGTCTCAGCACGACTCCTAACCTACCACGTGATGGGCAATGCCACGATGGTGCACAGCCCCTCTTGCCTCCCTGAGAATAATCACAGAACCACCTAGGTCAGAAAATGCCCTCAAGATCATCAAGTGCATAAACGGAGAAGGATTTTATTTATTTTTTTTGGGGGGGGGCATAACATAACATAATGGATGGACAGATAATGGCCTCACTGCTTCAGCTTTGAGTCCTGCCAAGGGCCTGACCTGTCATCTTCCTCCTTGGTAACTGGGGCAGGAGATAAGACAGGCCATCAATGTTCTTCAGCTCCACAAGCAGAGCAACGGCACACAAATCCTAGGACCTTGCTGCAAGGCAGAACATTATGGAGGAAATCATTTTTAGCCACCCAGCTCTGCTACCTGCTGGCCTGGGGATAGCCCTGTCTGGGGGCAAGAAGGGAAAGAGGGCACAGTCATATGCAAGTACCATATCAATCCTTCAGTGAGGTTATGAGAAGTCATTGATTATCTACACCCACTGACATCCTACCTTCATTGCAAAGTAGATTTTGAATGGGTAAATGGCTTAGGCTAAAATCTAACACCTGCCAAAATATTTGGTAGATACTACTTGCTGAAGAAAGGGGCAGTCGGAAGCAGGTCTCCACTGACAAAGCCTTTCGTTTACTATTTATTATCCTACCTATTTACATTCTCAAATTCTGACATTTTACTACAAAATACTACAAATACTACAAAAGTTTCACCTTAAATTAAACTCGGGCCTGGACTCTGACCCTGCACAGACAAAGCAACAGGAGCCCAAACCTCTTCTCTTGCCAGCAGTTTTCCTACATGACCAGCTAGCAGCTACAGCTGAAATTCAACTCAGGGCCTAGTTAGCTGTGTGGTCTGGCAAACAATCATGACACATATTTTCAGACAAAAAAATTTAACTGTTACACCTACTACAATTACGCATGATAGAGAGGGCAAATTATCTTGACCTTCACATCAGTATGCCTCCCCTGACCCTCTATTTCTTCTTCTTCTTTTAATTAATCACCTTTACTTTCTGTGTCCCCCTGGTCCATCTGTGCAGCAGTGCTAATGAACGAGCTAGAACTGCAGTTGAAAAAAGAAAGGGGATGTTCATCATTTTTATTTAGCTCTGTTATTTGCTTCATTGTTGAACACAGAAAATTATTTGTCATAAAGAAGGGTTCTGGCTCATCGGCTGAGAATAATCCAATTATTTTCCCTTCAATTACATTTAAAATAAATTATTTTTAAGAGTCCTTACCACCACTTTATCACCCACGCATTTCCTGCTGTGTATCAGAAGGTGGCAGACCAAACAGCTGGGGGATTCTGCACCCACTGTCAACCTGCCTCAGAGACAGAACACCAGGCACCTGACTAGATGTGACTGTCCCCTGAGAAGAAGCATACACAATGACTTTATCACCAGTGGCATGATTTCAACCAATTCTTCAAGACAAAGTCTTGTTGCAACACCAACTGCACTCAGTCTGCAGCATCATGCAGTATGAAAACTTCTCCTTTGCTCTAACAGATCACCAAAGAATGACATTTAGATATGACCACCAAAGACAGGTTGGTAGGATTCATTTAGACTGGAAAAAAATACAGTCAATGTGATCTGACTCGGGAATCTTGCTAATGGGCTGCTTTAATGCTCCTCCTTCCAGGCAGGCACATCAGAAATCTGGGTCTGAATCCTAACATTAGCAACTAGTAGCACTACCAAGTAACCTGACGTTGAGGGTTGTATCCACTGATCATTGTTTCATCTCAACTACCAGCACTAACGAGTAAAACAAGTGCTTTTGTAAGACCTGAGCAAGGGGAAAACTATACACAAGAAGAGCATCAACAAAAGTAACTGTTCAAAGACCCACTTCTCTTTGCAAACCAAGATGTAAAAAATACTGCCACAATAACTTTTTAGTAATAGATACTTAGCTTTATCATGGAGCTTTGGAAGAACAAGCTTTCAAAGTGGAACTCTGTTCTGTGAAAAAAGCAGTTAATTTTTTTTTCTCAAACACTTGGAAACATCAGAAAGTCCCTGAGTGCCTATATCTGTATTTATAATAGGTTAACACTACAAAAAAGCTCAGATATTTTCCTCAGTTCCCTCTACTTTTGGAAGATAAAACAGGGAGACGAGAAAGTTGTGATGTTCTTTTGACCTTCTGCCAAAGGTAAGGACCACCTGTCGATTTGAATTTCCCTTGCAAATCTGCTGGAGCTGCAATACTGAAACTGCACTGCTGGTGCCTGCTTTATCTCTGATTAGCTATCATTTGGGACCACTGTTCAACTGATGGAGCAAATGACTGCACTGAGCTGGCATTTCCTACCTCCCCATCACACAACTGTTTAGAATAATATCTCAATGCAACTGAAATGCAGTTTTATTTCTCCTCTCTCATTCTGCCAGAAGAGTAAGAAAAATCTTAATACTAATCTAAATAAAAGGTTTATTTTTATCTTATTGAAGAAGGATATTGTATACTCTGATGAACAATACTAGGATTAAGGTGGTCTCAAAGAGATGTTTGCAGCTCAGGATATTCCCACTATGTTCAGAAAGGATGTTTCTCTCCTAGGGGTACAATATTGCTAAAGAACATAGTTTTTTTCTGGTAGCAAGATTTCTCAGGATTTTCCTGAATAGCTGACAAAAAAAAAAAAAAAAAGACCTAATGGTCTGCTGGCTGTATTAAATATCAGCTGGCATTCCCCAATTTTCTCCAGAGATGGCTGCATTTTCTGTGGTAGACATAGCAATCCAGGAGTACAGTCTTTGCTCCCTGACAGTGCTACAGTGGAGTCAGGTTGCTGCAGTGATTACAGGCACTACTTGCCATCTCCCTTGTCTTTCTCTTTCCTTGTTGCACTAGAGTATACCAGTTTAAAATGGTCTTGACCCTTTGTCTACCATAGTGACCAACTCTCATTGCGTGAGTGTGCTCAAACAGGCCTGGTAATAGACAACCCACTGAGGCTGGCTTTAGCTTTCTGCCACAGACTCCCTCACTTTACTCAACACTGTGCATCCTGTTTGAACGTGACCCCAGATAACAGAAAGCAGACTGGAAGTTTAAGGTGCCTCAGATTAATTATCTGGTCCTGTTTCATTGGTATAAGCAAGTTGTCCCAGTTGGGGCAGATGTGAAAAGCTGCTGTTTTGTGACGTGAAAATTTGTTGTTTTATGAACAAATTAAGTCTGTTCCAAACATGACTCCTGCTCTGTCAGACCTGAGACCCAATGTTTGCAAATACACATTTGACTGACAAGCCAATGAATGACGTCCTCTTTCAAACATGTCCTTGTACACTTGAAAAAAAAAAGAGAGAGAGAGGTGTGGTTTATAGATTTCTGATTTATGAATTAAATAGAACCTGGGAGCTATTTAAATGAAATCTCCATGGAAACTTGTATTTCACAAGATAAGCCTGTGAAAGAAAAGAGCAATGACAGCTTAAGAAGAGAAAATAATCTTAACAGATATAAGCTCCTGTAAAAAAAAGACTAAATGAATGAAAAAATCCACTAGGAAAGCTGAAGCAAGCAGGTATTCACTGCACGTTTTGCCAGAACTGAGATATTTCTGAAATAATTAGACTGAACCAGCAGCAGGTTCCACACACAGTGAATGAGAAAACCCCAAACCAATCTGCAATAACTGTTTGAAAGCTGTTTTTCTGAGATGGTATGAGGGCTTTGGTAAGCCACTTTGACTTTGGAAAGTCACTTATCAAAGCTGCAGTAGCTGTTCATGAACACATCTAATATACCCAAAAATCAAAGCTGGATTTTGGGGACTGAATTACAGGAGCTGTGCTGGAACAGTGGCCATCGGGAGCCCACGCTCAGCTCACAAAACAGAGTGTATGCACATAAACCTTAGAAAAGATACTACTCAACTACCTGCACATCTGCCTGACTGCCAAAGTAAATCTGTAAATACTGCTGTAGATTTCACCCACACAATGCCTGGCTCTGACAAGGTAGAGTCTTCATCTCAATAGATAACCAGGACACTGCCTCCTCCACATAGAAAGCCCCTCTGCACGCTTATTCTGAGGACAGCACCTCAATGGCAAAAAATATTGTGAGTCCACTGGTGTTGTAAAAAGTTATGTTAAAATGCATTCTAAACTTATACAGAGTGAAAAGTTAACACTGAAAGAGCTTACCCCACTGCTGGCTTCCAGCACAACACAGACAAGTGTGAACAGAGAGCTAGGAGAGTGAGACTTCACAGGCCCTGGGACGCAAAGGTGGTGTTCAGCTCTTCAGGATAACCTCACTTGAAAAATGGGTAGGACACAATTTCAGTTAATTACAGGGCTTAATCCATAGTCCCAGCTGTGTTAGGATTTCTCATTCTGTGGCATACACATGGCATAGATGTTCTATTGGGAGACACCCGGCAGTAAGTAGACTAAATAGCAGAGGCAATCCATGGTATGATACACACTGATTCAGAAAGAAAGGGTTTTCTTGTATCAAAATGAACAGCCTGAGAGCAGTACTACATCCTATAACAGAAGATAATGAGTAATTACAATCATGTTAAAAAGCTAAATCTGGTTTTCCTGTTCAGGCAAATTCCCTTAATTACGCAACATCCTAGACGCTAATATTGCTCATGCAGGTCTCATCTCACAATAAATATATCTGTGCATCCAGGGTCCTAACAATAACCCGTGTCAGAGATCTGAAGAAGCTGTTGATAGTTATTTAAAAATAAATAATCAGAAACAGTATAGAACAGCACTTCGCTTTTTTTTGGTAAAGGAGAAAGTACAGTTCTTTGATCTATGTCTGCATTATTTTTGGCAATAATTCTAATGACATTTTTAACCTTGTGTTCATTTCTAGATTTCACTGTAAAAATGTAGTCCTTCTGAAACACAATATTAAAGCTATAACAGAAGGAAATGAGAAGTTTGAATGAGAGCCAGAGAATTCTCCCAAACTTTGCTGACTGTTCCACAAACGATACTGTCTATATATTGTGCAGTATTCTCAAATTATAAAAAATAAATTGATTCCCTTTGAGGATGCAAGGATATGCCATGGTTTTCCATCTATTGAGACATAGCCAGACAGTCCCATTGTATCAACAGGCCATAAATCTGAAGTGACTCTGGCAAAAATTAAAGGAACTACTTCAGATTTCTTGAAGAAAGAGAGAAAAATCTTCCACTGTACCACATTTTTCCTTGACTTCAATCATTAAAAATCATTATTTGGTTCTGTTCTCACAGTTCATCACAGACAGTGAATTTTTCTAACCTTTTCCTTTACTAAAGAGGAAAAAGCCAACAAACTAGGGGCTACAGGTAACAATTGCAACTGGGATGAGACTGAAGGACTTCAAACATAGTATCTGTGAATGAAAGATGAGATCTTAATTGCCGTGGTCCTTTACTATAAACTAGCAATTATCTGTGCTTCTAATGGTTATCTGATATTCTTCAGTAATTTTAGATCATCAGGAAATACCCTCTCATATTCCAGCCTACTACACTGAAGCAAGTAATGCCAGGAATTCTTCTTCTCTAAAATGTGACAGCTAGCAGCTAAACCTACTGTTGAGGTTTTCCTCATTGCTTTTCCTTCTGTAAGAACTCCTAGAACTTCCTTCTATGTTTTGGTTTTATTTTTTTTATTCCATAGAATTAGCTAATCATAATTTCTGAACTAAGAATTAATTCCCAACTGAAGTACTGGATTCAGACCACTTGAGAGTCAAGCTCTGTTCTTTTTTAAAGATTACATGACTACAGGTGCAGGATTTTGCTAGCATTACAAAGACTATTGGCACATTCATTTTCAAGAACTTCATATCCAACAAAGTGGAAAAAAAATAAAACTAAGTTAACGTAATTAATAAAAAGTATGCATTTATAGCTTATGGTTTAGATAGCAGGACTATTTCTGAGTAATTCCCATGGCTACTTTCTGTGAGTTATGATTATTTTACTTTGACTTGCTGGACTCAAAATCCTCTCCTTTCCTCAATACTTTCCAGAAAGATCTTCACAACAACTTTTATTTTCCAACTACCTCCTCAAACTGACCATCTGACAGAAGCACCTCCCTCCCTGATGGGACACATACCACACAGCATCCCTCTGTCACTGTGCTTCACCCACGGTATAACAGAGATCTGGAGGTGACATGGGTAAGGCCAGTGAATCCACACTTTGCATGCTGGTCCCAACACTTGGATCTGGTATTTAATGTAACACACTCCTGGGGCTCCTGAGCAGGTAGAGGACTTGCTAGAAAAAGAAAAAAGAAGTTCTTTTGATTTACAAGGGATAAGTTCTGCTCTTCAAACACTACTGTGCTTGAACGTGGAATAATTTTTATGATATGCCTGTTAATTAGCAGTTATTGAAGAAATATTTATCTTGCAAGAGTACTAAATGATACCATCACCTAGCATGAATGATGGTGCAGGTCAGGGCTCAGTACTAATTGATTGAGGAAGAAATCATTTGAACTGAGGAGTCGTAATAGCAGACACATTCATAAGTGCAGAGAGAAAAAGGGATCGTTTTTGGACCAGTGTTCTTTCCACGTGACAGTGTTGGCTGACTTCTGCTCAAGGCAGTGGTACAGAAAGCCATAGACTGAATTGTTTCAAGCCACGTGGCCTCTTCCAGCTGCTTGTGTGCCACTTCAATCAAAACAAGGTCAGTTAGCAAAAAATAATAATATTTTCATTACTTAAGCTAACACAGCTTATTTAGACTAAAACAAGGAATAATCACACCAGCACTAGTAAAAAGGCCTGCCAAACACTAAGCAGGGAAGACAAAAGAAGGTAGAGAAATAAAGGGAGGGTAACATCCTACAGCTGAAATAGCTGAAAATGGAAGATGGGTCTCCACAGCACCATTTCTGCTGATTCTCTGCATACAGGGATTGAGTTTTTGTTGTTGTTGTTGTTGTTCTTTAATTCTGTTACAGAAATCTGTTATATTCAAATGAAACAGATGATTATTCTTAAAAGGCACAATTTTCTGTTAACACTTTAAAGGCAAAGAAGACTCCCAATACCCTCCAAATATTTAGAAGATCCCCCGTCCTACTTTCCACATGAACACAGAAGTTTTCTCGGAGCTATAGTTCACTACCACATTAAAAGTGAGAGTCTTTTCTGACCTGGTTATTTCTAAGTCTTAGGGACTTACTCATTAGCAAGACAGTAGATGCAATAGGGCTTCTCAAAGCAAATTCTTGAGGACTGGATTTATTGCTTTGTCACAGTCTGCAAGTTTGAATGTTGCTTTACAGGATGGTTTCCTTCCAAAGGGTCTGGTTGGAGCATTTTGATTTATGGATGCAACATCATTCACAGACTCAGAGGCCATCAGATTCAGCACTAAACTCAGGATTCTCCTGAGATCTCTTTCGGCACTTTTATTGCTCCACCACAGTTGCTTTCAAATGCTTTAGAAACACTTATAAACTCAAACAATGGTATAAGTTAAACCTCTGTTTTTTCACAAGAGGGGTATCTGGTGCAGACTAAGGTTTTTTGGCTGTATATGTGTATGAGCAAAGGAGAGAGAGACCAGGAAGAAAAGCTCATGGAAAGCCATTTATATCTGACAGGAGCTCAACGGGCCTTGCTTCCACAGCCCTGAAATCCCCACAGAGGTTTTCTTATCACCTCACTTTACCACTGTATCTTTGCAGCAGAGCTGTCCTTGGGGGAATGATCAAGTCGGTGGTGCAAAGGTCTTTGAATGCTAAGGCAGAGACCTTGAACTGCACTCTGCATTACAGAGTCAGTCCTCAGCACAGAACATCAGGCTGATGCGCTCACGGTAATGGTTGTTGCTAAGCAAAAGGAGCTGATGGCTGTCTTTTGTACTGAAGTTTTCAGGATGTGTGGCCTCGCTGAATGGTCGGGAGGTCAGGAATGCATAGGTCATCCTGGTCAGACCCAGGCCCGATTGAATGGGACACCTCTGATGGCAGATGGAAAGGGGAAATTTGCTGCCATGGTTGTAGGCATCTGCAGCAGCAAGGAGTTCAAAAGAAGCACAAGGCTGCATACGGTCCTAGCCCAGTCCCACGCCTCCCCACCTTAACCTCTAAAGACGTATCTCTCCTTAAAATATGCAGCAGAAGGATATCTTGACTTAATACAACCTCAGCCCTGCCAAATTAGATTTAACATAAGGTCAACCAAGAAACCATGCTGTGAATGTGTGACACAGAGGAGACAGCAAAGCAGTCTAGTGTATTATTTGCTGGCACTGTCTTGATTTTCTCCAGTTCTTTCACTCTCTTTACACTCCAGAGAATTGTAATTATGCAGAAGAGTCACAGAAGATGGCTGAGCTTATCTACAGACCTACTGGTGCTGTAGTCCCAATGTCTCTGCTCCTGTTCTCTATCACACAGTCACACCCCATCACCTGCACCTGTTATGACTCTCATGTTCAAAAGTTAGTCCAGTTCACTAAACTGAGAGAAAACTACACATTTTTGGCAAGTTTTTCTACCAAAACCAGCCCTCACTGGCTCAGTAAGTGACAGGGCTGTAGAGCTGAGACCAAGAAGGATATAAGGATCAGATCTTTCCATACAGTAGGGGATTATAAACTGTACCTGAGCCCTCCGAGAGTGCCTGGGGCAGGAGCTGCGATCACCAGAGAGCAGTCTGAGCTCAGGGGAACTTCACTCGCTCAGTCTAAGAAATAAGACCTGACCCATTTCAGAACATTTCCTTTATGGCTGTACAGCTCTGGGAAATAGGACAGCCGAACATGCACAGGGATCAATAATAGCCAAGTGCTACAGCGAGTCCATTAGGATCAGCCCATCCATCAGGGCCACAAGAGCTCTTTCCATGCCTCACTGTAGCCTGAGGCCTGGCTGAGACAGATCTGTGGTGTCCACCCCAGCTCTTGACTGGCACGTTCAGAAAAGGGGGCTCTTGGCAGGAGTTTAAAAGGCCACCCTTCATCAAAGCATGAGTTTTTAGTCCTTGCTACCAGGATATTGCAATGCTTCAGAGTCCCTCGGTAAAACATAATCCAAGAATATGGAAAGAGCATCACTGAGCTGTAGTTTCTTCACCTTTTGTAATTAAGGAAGTACATAGGGGGATGAGGAGGGGGGTGGCTGTTCTTGGGTAAAGAAGGCAACTTTTTTTTTTTTTTTTTCTCCCTGGGAAATGTAAAAGGAGTAGTTTGAGTTCAGCAAATGAGGATTCGCACAAATGCCATAGTCTCCCAAGGTGATGGATTCCACCATTTAATCTAATGTAAAGTCACCAGCATCTCTGGTGACTTTGGGTGTGATATGGCAATACAGTGCCAGAAAACATCCTTCCCTTAGGGCTCTACTTCTTTGGCAATTTGGGAAGCCATTTAATTCATGGATTTTGGGGGTGGTTGGGGTGGGGAGTGTGCAACATTGCCTAGACTGCTAATTCCAATTTAACATGAATAACTATGAATTTATTCTCCCATGGACTCAGATCTTTTGCATGGGCAATGGCTTTCAAGAATATAAGTAATGAAGAAGCCATTACACCACTGGGTGATTTATTTCATTGATCTTCACTGTTAAAGATGCACAAAACTCGATGAGCATTTCTCACTTCAGGACTTAGATTCGAACTACTCCAACACAGTGGGCAGAAGGGGCTATATCACACAGCAGGGGTTTTTTGTTTGTGTGTTTTACAGGTAGATGATACCAGAAATGAGCAGAGGGTCTCTTGCATTGTAATTGTAATAAGCTTTACAGCTGAAATCAAAATCTAAGTCTAAGCACACACATTTTTAACACCAGCTATTAGGGAAAGTAAAATAATTGCACCAGTGTTACCAAAACTTCTACAAATTACATGCGGACTGTTTTCTTCTTGCTCAGTATGCTGAAACACAGCAGGACAACAGCAATAAAGAAAGGCAGGCACACGTGCTGTCTTCTAGGAGATTGTTCCCAGGGAAAACAACAGGGTTAGGGATTCTTGCAAAGTCAGAACTCAGAATAAAGTAGGAAGGCTGTACTCATCAGAACACCAGTCTGCATTTGTGCAAATTAAAACTCAGAAGGAAAAAAAAAAAAAAAGACAAATAGGTTAATCTGTTGTAAACTGATTTTGACCCTGAAGGTGATCACAGGTACACAGCATTACGGCACTTTAAACTGTTTTATGCAAAGCTTAAAAAAGACCCAGCAACAAACAAAGCTTTTTTTGTGTTTGCTAAACAAAGCATGAAAGAATAGTGACAAAAGTAGGAGGAGCCGAGTTTGTCCGGACAAAGCCAGGAGGAGGAGCCCTCATGCAATGGAAATGCAGTTCAGTGGTCCTGGATTGATATGCTCATCCTTTAAACCCCCAGGGCTGGGAGATCACAGGGCCTGAAAGTCCATCAAAGAGCACTTCTCTGCATTGATCCAGTCTGGAGCGGAAGGCTGGTGGGGGTCTGCACTTCTGTATGAGGCTGCCTCCGAAGATAATCAGCTTTTCTTCCTTGGAAATTAGGGAATCCTAAACATCAAGAAAGTGTTATTTCAAGTATGGCATCTCTCTAAACCTACAGAAGGCTGAACATGTGTGGGGTTTTGTTGGTGGTGTTGTTCATAAATAAAAACAAAACAAGCCAGCGTGTAACATTACAGGCCGGTAAACATTTTAACTCAAAATTACACTCTTAATGCTTCACTTGTTTTTTCAAACCTGTCAACAGCACAACCTGCAACAGAGGCCTTTAACGCACTCTGACACACTTTCCTATTTCTGTTTGGATGCTCCAGCAGCACAGTAGCACCCACCTAAAACCAAAACAGAATGTCTTTTACTCACCCAACAACTTGTTAGGTTACCTTGTACTGCAGGCAGGCAATTACACGTCACTTCAGCTTCTTAGTTTAAGACACTTCAGGTTTGACAAAAGGTAAATTGCCAGCCTGGGGAACATTTAGCCCTGACAGCTAGCCAGACTCAGATTCGCTTTAGCTTCCAGGTGATGAGCAGCTCGGCTGGGGAAGCCCTGCTCTACCTCTCCCAGCTCTGTGTTGGGTTTATTTGAACTCATAGAGCCAATGTGCCTATGTTAAAGGGTTGAACGGAGTAAGTGTGAGTGAAATCAGGCAATCGAGCACTCTCCAGTGTAACTAGAGACTGAAAGTCATTAATCAGCAGTTCATTTGACACTGGAAACTGTTAGGATATTTTATTTGTTCAAGGGGAGCAGTGTTGAACAAACAGAGGATGATATGCACTTTTCCATCACAGCATGTGCAATCTGACTTGCTAAAACTTTGGAATATTTTAATATCATTAAATAGCTACATTTGGCTACAATAAATCAAATGGCTGACAAATTTGTGTACCCTAGAGATCCTGACCAGTGACAAAACAATCTATGATATCCTGGTATTTGAAACTATTTCAGGTGACTGCGCCTACTGCAAAGAAATATGGTTAAAATCACTTCTGAGCATTACCTTTCTGTGTGTATAACCACAGTTAAGAGAAAGAGCAGCAGCTCGGTTGCTTGCAGTGGTCCATTTTGTGATTTTTGAAATGAGAAAGTGTCGCAAAGGATGCAATTCTCCCAAAACACTCAGCACTGGCACAGTGGTGGTGTTATTGGGATTATCAGGCCAGCAATCTGAGGGCTTTGGAAATCACACACTCATACAAAGTACTTTGCTGAGCAAATTCCGACCAAATTGTGTGTGCGCTAACAAGCCTTGGGTGTGTTAGATATCTAAAAAATTAACAGTACAGAAAGATGTTCTCTTTTGCTCTCAGAATACAGACATTTCCCTTTCACTTTCTTCTGGAAAATAATCACACTATTGAAAACAGCAGTAATCAGAGACAAAAGAGATTCCCTTTCTGTTATATGCACGCTCTTAAGTGTTTTTAAGGATATTTATCATTGAAAATAGTCTTATCCTGCATGGGTAAAAAGTTGATTAGCCAACATTATTAACTATTTTTATTACGCCAATATCTATATCTGCCTCCAGAAAGTTTACTAATCTAATCATTATACAGTGTAGAAAACAGCTACAACAATTCAAGAACCTAGTAATCTCTGGCTTCTTTTACAGAGGGAATTTTACAAGTAGAATTTTCCCATTTAAATTATTCTGATTTATTTAGTGTAGACTTATGTAGTAATAACTACTTATGTAGAAGTGATACAGTAAACTGGAAAAAAAAAAAACGGCATTTTTGTTCTGGTGCAATCACATCCATGTAGGAGATCACACTAGTAAAATGAGACAAGCAAGCACCCTACAAACAACTGTAGGAAAAAGGTTACTGCTCATCAGTCTGCCCCCAAGCATCTCTGCAACGCCATCTGCCAAAGGTCATCACCTCCTCAGCCCCAGCAGCGCTACTCGCCTGTTTGCTTCCAGAGATGCTTCGGTCAGAGCAAGCCAGGTTAACTTGAACAGTTTAAACAGACTCAGGTTTGCTTAACCTAAAGCTAACCTGGAAGTGCTCTTGTAAACAGCTTTGCTGGTGAATCTGAGTTATAAAGTTATGTACACCTGGTACCAGCACAGATGGACCTAGAGAGCAGACACACTTTTGAACCTTTATTAAAGCCAGAGACTTCCTTGGGTAGGTTTCCCTAAAACTGAAGTACATACCTACAGAGCCAGGTTGTCTGAGGCCGGATGGATAAATATCAGAGATCCCTATTGTTTCTCTCAGTCCATTTTCTGCTGGTAATTTCAGAGCCATCAGACAAGAACAAGCAGGTACAAGGAGGGTAGCCACTGAGATGGCTCTACAGCTTGGCATGGGGAGGGCATTGCATGCCTAAGGACTTGTCTCAAAGACAAAAGCAGGCAATTGGGATTAGCTGAATTTAAGAAGGGTGATAAAAGGTAGGGGATCAACTGCTTACATGGCAAGATATGGAAAAGACTCAGATGAAAGTCATTAAAACAGTGGTTAAAGAAGACAAACTTAGCACAAGCATTTTGACTTCCTAATAATCAATATATTAAATCAAACCAAGACATATTACAGGGTGAAGAGCATTAGCAGGAACTGTTCACAAAGAGCTCGAAATGAAAAGAAAGGTTGAAGAGAAAAAAAAAAGAAAAAAGATGACTACTGTGCTCCTGTGAAGGACATCCCAATGACCAATATAATGAGCTCAGTTTTGAAATGAACTCAGTTTCAGATACATCATGAATTAGTGTGCATGTACGTAAAAGTGCTTACAGGTGTCAGGAGGCAGCAACAAATGCTGAGTTTGTTCCACAGTCTCAATGGAAGACTTTCAGAACATTCCCACAAAGAAAGAAATGTGTTTGATGCAAGATACCAAACCAAAGCACATCCCACCATAATAGGAATCTGAAAAAATATACAAAACCGAAATAGTCACCTCAACTTTTATTAGATTATTGTAATCACTGGAAGGATTTATTTGAAGCACAAGACAGAATTGCAGCATGCTATCTTTTTGTTTAGCACAGCTCAAGAGTTTGGGTTCCTGCAACATGAGCAGAATTCCATCCATTTCTAGGGCTGCAAAGGAAACCCACTGCATCTGTAATCGGAGAAATACACTCGGTATAGGTGATACTTCCCACAAGCATACTTGACTGTATAATTTGGTGTAGTGTTTTCATTATTTACACAAAAAACTAAGTGCTAGTTTTTCTACTAGGCATGTCATGTGAGGGAGTGATGCCCAGCTGTCGGCAAAGATGTTGAGAGTTGGAAGAGAATGTTAAAGGGAAGACAAAACTGAAAATTCAGCTGAAGCAAAACAAACATTGTTTCATTTAAGTGCAACTGGGTGTAAAACTAAATGCACTTTTTCTGAAAATATAGTATGCTTCTTTTAAGTAGTCAAATCAAAACAAGCATGCTCACTACTGGACAGAAACGGGTGCACTGGTAGGCTTCCCTTGCTTCAGATAACTCAATACTTAGTTATAACTAAGAACAGACACAAAGTTTGCAAGTTCAACCTTTGGTTCAACATGCATACAGCATCCAATCTGCTTTGCACCATTTTAGATATTCATGAAGCATGCAGCGTGAAGTACTTTTCATTTTTGCTATGCTTAGTAAATTAGCCAGCGAGCGGGGAGTAGACAATAACAGCCAATTCCTATTTGATGACTGGGTTTGATTTGACCCATCTTTTAGTGTTTTGATCATTTGGACTGAAGATAAGATGCACACAATTTGGTAGCTGGCAAAGTGGGATTTAATAAGTCTGCTGTAAAACACAGCATGTATGCAAACAGCCCAGAGGATTAGACTCCACTTGCTTAGTTTAGAACTTGGTGCAGCCAACCTGAATAATCAAACGGAGGAACAAAAGTTGTGAATCCCCTCAATGCACTGCTTCATTAGGATCTCCTTACAAAAAAAGAAAATGGGACTCATCTGATCAGTCAGATTTTATGGCATCTGATTAGACCACCATTTTCTCAGCAGGTCCCCTTTCTTTAAACTGTTGACTATGGATGGCCTGCTGAATAGGATGAACTTTGGACCACTAAATTGCAGCATTATGGTTATTTAGTGTAATTTATGAAAAAGAGAGAAGTCGTGATCACCTACTTCATATTGCTAATGATATCTCCATTTATCAGAACACATATGAGTTTGGATCATCATTTTTGCCTCACAGTCACAGGACACTGTCCAATTAGGTATCAAAGGAATTATGTTTGCCAATGGGGCTGTACGAATACTAAATTAAGATTTAATAGTCCTTATATAATCATTTATTACTGTTGACTGTTTGCTGCCTTGCATTAAGTTCCACATCGTCTCAGCATGTTTACTTCAAAGTTTCCTTCATTTAGTATTTTCTATTTGCATTTTACTGAGACTAGTCTGAAAATTAAAAGAAAAAAAAAATCTGAACTTTATTTTTCTGCTCGGCAGTGTTTCATCTAAATATCAATTAAAACCAGAATAAATTAAAAAGATGCTATGAGAATTACATTATTATGATTTCAGTGTAAAAGTCCCCTCCCACTGAATGAAAAAAAGAGATTTCCAGTTACAGAAATTATCACTTTGTCTATTTTCCCTAAAAAATAAGACTGCCAAACACTTCTCATGGAGGCAAATTTCTAAATTGCTGATTATTACAGGTAGTGATTCACTATATCAGTTCCTAACTATCCTTATAAGCTGGAGCTATGCAAGTTAACAACGAACTATCAGGGAAGACAGGAACACCACCAGTAGCCAATGCTACTAGGCAGAAGACAATTGAATAGGCATCACAGAAGCGAAGCATACAAGGACTGAACAAGCATCCTGTCCCAAATCCATCCAAACTACTGGAACGTCTCCAGCCCCCTCACAACTAGGTATATAGCATATATATAGATATATATGCACACATGCAGTTGTATAGCTGTGTACTGATGGTAGATACCTGCCCCTCTGCTGCCAGCAGGAGGTTGACGGGCACTTCTAACCTACCCCAGTCCCAACAAGTCAGGTGCACATAAGCCCTAGAAATAGAGCTCAGCCTGAGCCCGAAGCCTAATTCTGAATCCAACCTCTGGAAACACATCTGTTGCGTCATTTATTAATAAATGGCCGTCGGGACATTGCTCTGGAATTACTAGGAACTAAATGTGATATAATATTCCAGCACAACTTCTGGGATCACTTCTGATTTGAATCCACTTTGGAACAGTGAATCTACGCATGAAGTTCTTCTAAAAGAAGGGTTCATTTTGTCAGCTTTCTCCTATACTCAAGCCATGGTTCATTCGGTGTCTTCTCTGCAGATTTTCCTGCTGTCACACCTAAGATCCAGTATACCCTACTGAGTAGTTTTTACATGGACAAGCAACAGCAGCTTTCTCTACAGCAGGAACTTTGTTCTCTACAATATTTTGTTAACATGATGATTATTTCTGTAATTTTTTCTGTGGGTCACAGTCCATATTTGCTGTCACAGAGACCTTGAAATCACTGTGGGCTGATGCATGCTCTGAATCTTTGGATTTTGATTAGCAGAATCAAACACCAGCAGATACTGCAAAACACCCCCAAAGTACACTTAGGCAGGATGGAGAGAAAAAGTCGCAACAAGTGAGGAGCATGTGTCAGCCCTACACCACAACACTACCCCTCAGAGGCAGCAAAGTTCATTACACTGGACTAAAATCTAGAATGACATAAGTTTTATCTTCTTTCCCATCCCAAATTGCTACTTTCCATTCAACAATGGAAAACTTGCTGCAGCAATATTTCCAGGGAAAAACTTTTTGTTAGATTTGCTACAGTTCATATCCATGAAGCTGTTAGCTGTGAAACAACTGTAAAGTTATCAGCACAGCCCCAGCTACACAATATAGCCCTGCTCTTTGTATGCAAAAGAGGTCCTCATCTGTCCTCCTCCTTATTCTGTACATGTTGTAAAAGCAGCTCCTTAAGAGAAATGGGGAGAAACTCTGTACAGGGTAACATCATATGATGACACATCTCCAGTGTTATTCTCTGTAATACATATTCATCTAAGATCAGCTTTGTAAATAAATGGTTGTCTTGTACAAAAAAATGCTATTTGGTAAGGAAATCAATAAGGGAGTTTCTCAAGTACCAAATGCAGCTCTCCTACTGGCTCTGCAAAATCAGATGCTGATGCCTCCCATTTTGCAGCATGCTCAGCAATGACAAAAAGAAGAGAGGAAGCCAGAAGAAAGCCATTCGTTCAGCTGTCAATGTACATAAGTGTCCACAGGTGTCATCAAGTGTGAAGAAGCAGTGGCAGCCATTTGACATCGCTGCTTCTGTGGATGAAATTTTTACAGCAGAGGCAAAATTTGCAAAATCATGCCATTCTCCTGCCAGAATTCATCAGCTCTTGGGATGTGAAGCTCTGGCTAAAAGGTCCCCTGGCAGCTGAATAGACAGAAACCAAGGACAACTCTTGGGCAGGATGAGCAGGCAGAGCTCAGACCTTCACTTCATCTGCAAGCGGCAGGAGACAGAGCTCTGCTAAAGCTCTCTGAGCCTCCTGTCATCGCAGCATTTGTGTGCTCGTTGTCAAAGACAAGCATCACTCTGGGTACAGAGTAGGGAAACCATTCTAAAAGCCTTCTGTTGAGACAGCGTAGTGTTTGGTAAAGAAACCTGTCTCGGTAATTACTTGCTTGTCTTAGAGCCTTTGCAGAGCTCAGCAACCCTTTTTCTAAGTTTCTAGGGGGGCTCTGCATGAAAAAAATGGTAGTGGTGGTAATGCACATTACAGAGCTGAGGATGAAAAGAAAGCAAGGTAAGAAAGCAAGCAAGAAAGCGAGGTAACTCATCCTCTGAGAATGAGTATTTCAGGAAACAGGATAAATGAAAGCATGACAGTTCTGGGATACCTTCTGATGCTGAAATCACAGTAGTATCATCAAATGAACCTCACATAAGCAAACTTTTCCTGAGATCAGATAAAGTTCATGGTACTCAGTGAAGTCAGATGAGCACATTTCTGTTTCCCTATATACCATCCCCTCGTCAGATCTCCCACCTAAGCAATGAGACTTGCTCTTCTGAGTCAGAGCACCAACATCTCTTGTGTTGGCAGGACAGGAAAACAGATTTTCTCCCCAGCTGGCATGTTGGCACCAAGCTGGAGACACTTCAGCACACTGTGACTGTACACATATATAAACACTACTCCACATACACCCTGACTGTGTTCATGATCCCAGTAATACAACAAAATTGAGGCTGTAGGAAGCTAGTATTGCCTAGTACAGAAAACAGAAAAATCATCCCTATAGAGCAGCAACATGTGGCAAAGGAGTGGGAAGGGATAAAAATAGGACCTGATCTCCTAAACTGCTGTGGCAGGATTACCAGAGAAGGTCTCCCAGAACTCCTTAAAAGAACAAGCAAACAAATAAAGCAGAATTACAAAAACCAGCAAGCGACATCAGTATCCCATGCATAGGTTTTCAAGAGGCAGCTGACATTTAAAGGTTTTCCTTTCCAAACTGGTACCATTATGCAGGGCTGGATGTAAACACGACCTGACCAAGAAAGTGTGTAGACACCTGGCTGCTGCCCATGACACAAACCAAGGCTTAACCGCTGCACGTGGTTGCATTAACAGGGCCTGAATACAAACCACCTTTGCTAAAAAGGGGTGTAGATAGGCCGCTGGAGCTGTTCCTACACAAAATGGCTTTTGCACAGATTGCACTGAACTGAAGTGATGCCAGAGAGCTTATTTGAAGTAAAACTGAAACACCTCAAAAATAAAAAATAACAAAAAAAAAACTTGACTAGAAAGACTACTTCATAAGCCTATAATCATTTCTGTATATCAGTAGAGTTTTTACGTGAAGCAAATACTTCTGCTTTTTGCTCAGAGGTCCCAACTGGATACAACATGGGCACACAAAGTTTACATAAAATGTAGAGGTTGTACAGTAAAATCTTAAACAGCACATCACTAACAGAAACAGCAACTTTTTGACACTTCTCACCTCTGCACATGCATTTCATATTTCCAGTGTAACACAGAACAAAAAAAAAAAAAAAAGGGGTTCAAGTACTTAGAAATTATACTTGGCCCAGAAATAGACTGTGAGTTGTGTCATTTATATGATATAAATAATACATGATTGTCATTTTAAAAGCAGGTTTTCAAAAAGGCTCAGATATGTTTCAGTAAGACTTATTTTCTCCCCTGTGGAAAAATGCAATGTGTATTCTAACAATTATTACACCTTTATTCTGTGCATCAACTCTGTTTCTAAATGTCTGAACTGACAGCATGTCTGGTCACATGAGTCCAGTCAACAAATTTGGCTAACGGTAACGCTTTAGGACAAAATTATGAAAAAAATGACAAATTAGTAATGGCACCTAATCAATAAATGACACAATATGGAATCCATGAAGCTGATAATGCAACTTCACAGTTCTCTCATTTCATAAGGTAAATTTCTAGAGGTAAACATGTGCGAGAAGATGTCTCATTTACGTTGGCTTTCCCCCAGCAAATAATACATTTATCTGGAATTATATAGATTATGGTTCTTAAATGACCACCAATACACTACTTTCAGAACCTGGCTACTTTTAACCTTTTAACCCTAAAACAGCCACTAATAACCAGTCTACAAAGTGCACTTGCCTTAAGATACCCTTTGATGCAATAGAGTGTGCTTCAGATAAAGTTCCCATCGAGAATATTATCACTACACTAACAGACCTGTTTGTCTTTTCTAAAGGAACTCCATAACTTCTCCACTTCATTGAGAAAATACTACCACAGCACTGTCATTTTGAGAAGAACTCTTAAAATATATCAAGACTAACCTGGCTTTCAGATCAATTTTCCTTCACTGCAGTCAGATGCTATGTGAAAGTACTTCAGTAGTAATACTGGGAAGTTTGAAATTACTTACCTTTATTCTTATGACTAGCTTTGGTACTTATCTAAACTTTTCAGGCTGAGATTTCTTGTGATGTTGTTTGCACAATAAGAAATTATTCTTTTAAAAAATGTTTCAAAATCATAAAACAATTTTTCTTCAATCAGACAGGAAGCTGAGTTAATCACAGCAGAGAAATTATGGTTAGGACTCCCTCTTCCACTGTTTTCTCATCATTCAGACCAAATCTAGATGTAAAGAGCCCAAATCAGCTGTGTATGTGATGAGGTCAGGGAAATGTTCTTTGTTAATTTACTTATCTGGAGAGGTACTGAAGGCACCCTCTGCTCTCGTGAGCTGGCAGCAGCTGAAGGACTCTAAATAAACTCCTTAATCTTTCTTTTTTACTATTTCCATGGCGGTACTGGCATGCTTAGAAGGACAGATGAGATAGACATTTTAAAACTACAAAATTGACTTTTAAGGACTTGTTCAACTGACCGCTGCTGTTATTTCCAGGAAATGAGAAAAACACATTACACCAAAACAGTGTGTCCCTCAACTTTTTTTTTTATTTGTTGCTTGAAGTGCACAAATAAGGGGAAAGCACTATGCAACAGGCAGATTTTTGCTGTCCTTCTCCTCTTCTCTGACACAAATCCTCTCAGGCTTTCTCCTCCCTTAGAGATTGCAGCCATAACCTACAATTCTTGGGAGAGGAAAGGGAACAGAGCTTTCAGCTCACGTAATAGAGTGCTACCCATCCATGCATTTTCTTATGACTGTTCATGGGTACCAGAACAGTACAGATGGATCAAAGTACATACAGTTGAATGAAAGCGACTACAAGAGCTGAGCTTCTTATTGCCAGCATACATTAACGTTGTGTTCAATGAAAATTGTAAAGCCTTGCTGTTTAGAGCAGTAAATATAAGTCTATGCTTTTCAATGTTTTTAATGGAGGGAGGGAAAATGTTTTAACTGAGGGAAAAAAGAAAACATTTCATCATGGCAAAAAAAAAAAGTCTTGAAAAATTAGTACATAAAAATTATTTCTTTAGATGATTTTTCTCAAACACAAAAGACTCTGAAAACAGAGGATTCTGTTAAAATAATAATAATAATAATAATAACAATAATAGTGCTTTAACCTCCTGATAAGGAAAAATGAGGATATTGACTCACATCGCCAAGACTCACCCGTTCGCAGCAAGGATTGTACTTAACCCTGATCCTGCAAAGCTTAAGCACATGCCTACCTTGACTGCTAAGAGCACTCATATTCCACAGCAACAGAAAAGGGCACAGACATAAAGGTGAACAAAACGTACTCTTGTTTATCTTGAAAAACTGGCAAAACACACACAGATGTATTTTAACCAAATCCCTTAAACACACAATTCTGACTATTACACGTAACCTTGAGGCAGAGAGCATCACTTCCTCAACCACACCTACAGACATGATTTCATTGCTTTAAATCCATGCTACACTAAAACAGCTCACACACCACAATTCTTACAATTGCTCTCTTCTTGCACTGATATTAGCAAGAGTTTAATCCAGCTGGATTGAAACTGGACCTCAGGGCCTCTGAGCATGGGCACTGCCACAGCACGAACATTAAGTCAATAAAATACCATATATAATTAACAAAATGCCAGCCCAGCACTCGAGGGTGTTTGGCAGGAATAGATCATTCCTTCATGCTTGGATTCACACCACCCAACGTGTGCAATGATGATCTTCAAGTTGCTGTAGTATATCTTGGGTCAATTTACGCACACCTCTACACAGGATCTCAAAGAAATCAAATTTCTTCCAATAGCATTTTACTACCACCTATAAAAAAAAAAGGGGGGGGGTGGGGAATGCTTCTCATTTGCAGAAATACTGATTCAATATGTGCATCAAAACTCAGAAAACCTTTATCCTTAGCAGTCAGATGAAAACTCTGACCAACATCACCATGAAAAGTTAGCTGTTACAGATACTGCAATGTCAGCTCTGGAAAATGCTCTACGAAATATTTCTCTTTTTCCTATATGCCTCTGTTCAAGCAATGCCAAGTATCCAAACTGTTACTTTCTAGACAAATGTGTGTATGTGTATATAGCATGACAGGGAGAAGAAAAAGAGATTTTAAGTATGATTACAGGTTCTTTGAAAATCAAAGCAGTTATTTTCCAAGTCCTTGGAGAAGGCTGTCTCCAGCCAAACATTTAGAACAAGAGGAGGTTGTATATACCCCTAATTTGTATTCATTACAATGAAATGTGCCTCTATTGCCTCCCATCGCCTTAATGAAGGGTTAATTTAAAAATCTAATTGGGAGCTAAAAGTGCTGATGTTATTAAGCTCTCTGACTGGAAGTAAACCTGCACAGAGACAAAATATCCGCTAAAAACCATGGCCAGATCTGCAACTCCTGATTGTGCTCAATGTCTTACATCTCTGCTACAGTAATGCCTATCACCTAAACACTGCTTTCAACCTACAAACACTTTTTGAAGGAGGTTAGCACTGCTGCATAATGCCAAAGATCTGGAAACTAAGGCATACAATAAATAAATAAATAAATAAAGTCATGTGCATAACAAACGTAATGACTGATCCTCTAGAAAAGGTAAAAGAACTAGCAATTACCTTCTTATAGAAAAATATATATGTATAGTAGTGCATATCAGTCTGGACAACTACACTGACCAATAAGTTGATCCCATGGTTTTCCAGGTTAAAATTTTCTGTGAACCTTAAAAATAAACCCCTCTCTACCTTTAGTATTATATGCAATGCATCAAGTCTTCTGCCCACTTACCTAGCAAACTGCAGCCCTATAGCCAGAGCTCAGAGAATGGGCCTTTGCTTCCATACAATCCTATAATCTCCATATCACTTTTAGAAATATTGATACAATTAGTAAAAATAAATAAATAAATAAATAAATCTCATGTCTTGGACATTCTTGGTAAACACATAATTTTAGAGTGGCTTGGATTTCCTCTCCTCACGAAAAGGTGATTTCACAGAGGCACATCACAGTTCAACAGGAGGCACCGCTATGTAAGATGCTGTCCCCTCTGCAAGGAGGTACAGACAGAGCAGTGAGGAGAGTTGTTGCTGAGCAGCCCTTTGGAGAAGTCTAGGTTGTCATAAGAGGCCTCTTCTGATGCGTCTCAGGGCAAAGTTGATCAGCTATGATCCAACCCTCAGCATCCTTCTTTTTCCCTATATTCCCAGTCATATCTTCATTAATCCTGAGTAGAGGAAGAACTGTGGATGTCCCTTTTCCATGGAAGAAGGGCCAGGGGAGCACGTTACCTAGATATTGCATGCTCATCACCAGCACAGATGAAAGCAAACCTGCAGCTTCAGACCGGGCTCCACCCCAGGGTGGAAGGAAGCAGAGGAATGCAGTCCCCTCCCAGCAGCCAGCCCGGGATGGGCCAACTCCTTCACCTCCATCTCAGACTCCTCCATCTCTCCTCCTACCTCCAGCTCCTCCACCTCCACCTCCCCCGTCAGCACATTTCACAGGGACTTGACAGATGAGGGTATCCCTGGCCATCACTGATAACAGTAACACAAGAAGATGGCCTCAGGGCTCAGTAATGGGTTTATCACACTTTTGACTTAGAGGTCACAAGTTTGACACATCACCAAGGTTGGCAGTGTCCCAAATAACAAGTCAGCTGGGGAGAACAGTGAACGCTATGGTCTCCAGCTCGTGGGCTTGGGGGAAGCAACCACTCCTGCTGGAATTGCTCTGACACAGTTGCTTATAAACACAAAATTCACGTGAAATCGTTCTCAGTACCTCTGAGTTTTCCAAAACACTTTCCAGCATGGTAGGCAACGCTGCTAGAATGGCATTCATTACCTGCTTGCTTGTAAGTAGCTCCTGGAAAAGCACTGCTTGTTTTTTAGGGCAGAACTTGCCGTGTTCAGGCACTGGCTGGGAAATGGGGATGGCACAACGTGGGCCAGCTAAGGTGGCGCCCCCTGTGGCACTGCTGACCTCAGGCACCACGCAACCTTTTCAGGCAAGCCAAAATCAAACTGTTTCCCTCTGAACTGCCTCTCAACAGAGTACGATAACTCAGCAAGTGGCTGCGGAGCTGTCTGGGCGATGTGGGTGGGGCAGGCAGCTGGGAGGGGTAAGCTGCTTATCACCTGCAGCTACAGATCCCCACGTCAGTCCCTTCACTCAAATAGCCATCAACATGCATCTGGCCTCCATTCAGATCCCGCCTCTAATTCCTTCTGAGTGCTGGAACATGTGTGTCCTGATCACAATGAAGCATGATTTGCACTCCCAGGTACAAGGATAAGGAAGAGACATTTAACAGTATCTTACCTAGCCTTCACTAGTGCACTGAGCATGGAAGCCACAAGCCAGAAAAACTGTGTCTGCTGCAACAGTTACCTGGATAGGGGTACAGAGCCCCCCTCCTGCTGGTCTGCAGCTTCCAAGATAATTTTCAAAAGCACACAGGGCTGCACTGTCCCGTTAAGGGGTCCTCAGGACCAAGTTACCTAGTCTTTAAAACTGGAATTACAAGGCTAACTGCCTCCATAGTGTTCCTTGAAAAGCATTGTACACAGCCCTGGAGTTAAACAGGATGAAGGTTGCATCCAGTGGCACCCCAGATGACAATTTCAAGCTCTCACGTCTTCGAGCATCCACTGGAATTGACTGCACTGCAGTGTGTGGATCAGTTCAAAGTCAGGTATCAAATAAACAAGATCTGCACCCAGCTTTTCTCTCCTGAATGATTTCAGAGCAATGTACCAATATTCGCATGCTGTGTGCTGCTATGAGCTCCGAAAAGTTGCACTCTGCACTGTTCACTTGGGGATTAGAAAAGGTGCTGTACATCCCTGAGGGCCCTGACGGGCAACTCCCATCGGATTCAGCAGTGGAAGCCACAGAGATCACTTCCCTCAACCACTATGTAAATATCCCGGGCTGTGAACAATACAGAAGGATAATGGCGGTTTATGTTAACAAACCAAGCTGTGAATGGCAGCACTTCTGGAGCACATCCCTGCTGCAGTTCAGCTTTAGGCAACTGGTAACCCCAGGCACAGGAGCAGGAAAGGCAGCCGAATTGGTCAGCATGTCCCCATGCTGTTGAGGAGGGTGTTCCCAATGCATGTATCTATGGGAGTATTTGCATAGGGTCAACATTTGTGAAATTAATTGTAATTATTCATCACTTAAACTGTCGTAGTGTTATAATGCCGTAATATTTTTATTACAATATTTTAAATTCACTTTCCACAGAAGTGTTACTGCTCAAAGCACAGAAACCAGAAGAAAATAAAAACCTAACTTTAATGCTTTTTCCAAGCCCAATGGGTTTTATTTATTTTACAGCAAGCTTCCTAACACCTTTTCTAATACTTAAGAATATAGTGTGTACCAGTGGTTGGTATCCAGTAAGTTAGCTACTGGCTGTGGGCACCAATATAAATGTAATCACAATCTTGCAATTGTGTCTTTTCTGATCTTGCAGAAAAGCTCACCATATTTTAATTGCATTACTGTTAGACCTGCCATAGTGAGCTTGGAAAGCAAATTTCTTTGTGCCAAAAGAGGAAAATTTACCATAGAAGGTTTGGAGCCTAGGGGAACATGGACAAGATAATAGAAGGCTGATGTGAAGACGTTTGACACCCACCAGATACCAGAAAGCTAGAGAAAATAAAATAAAATAAAAGCATATATATATATATTCATCTTAGAAATTAAGGAAAAGGATGGTGTAATAAAGGGAATTGAAAGTCTGGAAGCCAATAACTAACTTTTCTAATTCAACTCTGCACAGGCTGTTTAGTTGGTTCAAGGTAAATATTTTTGAAGATGAACTTTTAAGGTACTTAAATCTGTTCAGGTATGCCTCAATCAGTTGCCCAACTCTCAACAGTAAAAAATACACATAACACCTGTAGAAAGAGAAAAAAATAGGTGTCTATCTTTGGGAGGGAAAAAAAAATGTTGTCTAATCTATTAAGGAAGATGAGTAAAATGCAGTTTATCAAAAGCTGTACTACTTCAGCTAAAGGCATGATCTTAAACCGAGTTATCTTCTGTGCATGAACACACCCTCTCTTTATGCATTCAGGTTCAAACATTTTGGCCTTATCATTTCTAAGGCTATGTGAAAGCTACATATTTCTAATCTTTAAGGATCTCTTATCCAGGGATGTTGTAAGACCACCAGGATTCTGGGCACCAGGGAATACAGGTACTTGTAGCTGAATTCACTGAAGTCTGCACAGTGATTCGAGATCATTCCTGGCTGGAATGTGACGTGGGAAACGAAAGCTTGTTAAGATGTGAATGCAGATGCAGGATGCCATCTGACAGCTTCCAGTCCCTGATGGCTCCTGCATTTACTGCCACTAATAGGGCACTCTGGCATCCATGAGGTTAACCCAGTGATAATAAGGGCATTTTGCATTTTCTATCACCATGCAGTATCTTCCATTTTAACTCTGAAATGTTGAAAATTCATTTAAGGGTGAAAATAGCATACTCATTTGGCCCCTTGTGAGCCTGCTGCACATCACAACTATACTTTTCCAAACAAAACTGACCAGCAACTGGAGAAGTGTTAGAAAATGTCACTTAAAAGCAATGTCCTCAGTGTTCCCTTTAACTCAAGCTTTTTGCAGTCCCCAGCACTGTTAGCAAGCACTGTTAGCTTTTCCCTTGCAGCTACAGCTAACCCTCTCCCATTTGCAGTTTTATCCAGTTCTGCATTTGGTTAATGGACCACTGAGCTCTTTCTTCTAGCCCAGAGAGTCAGAAAACATGGAAGGAGGTGTGCAGCCATGTAGCAGCCACTCAGAAAGTCTGGACTGAAATGAGCCCTTCTGCACAGCACAATTTGCAATATTTTAGTCTTCTCAGATAGGCTAGCGCACAGAAGTGCTCACCATCACACAGTGGCTGGAGAGCTGTGTTCTTTTCACTGAAGATTTGGGATCCACGTCTGCAAATGCAATAAATACAATGGAGTAGCAAGTGGCAAACTCCACCCTAATACTTTCTGACAGTCCCATTTGCTGCCAGAGGACTTACAGTCCTGTTTATCCTTTTACCAAAGACCTGTTCAAAGCTCTTCCTTGCCCCTCCATTCACATACGACATAACAGTCAGTACCCACCAAGACACTGACAATGCTTTTTTAGCTGAGTAACTGGTATATTCATACTTCACTTCTTCCTCATCAAGTCAGCAACAACTCTGCTAGAGGATGACCTTTACCAAGGAACAAAACAGTCAGATATAGATTAAGAGAAGAAACCTCACTTTCTTCTATTTCTACTTTTAATACAAAACAACTGCTTTTTAAGGCACCCTTTTTCCCCTTCTTTCCTGAAACAACCTGCTACAACTTTAAGTCTCACACGTAAAAGGTGCATTTCATGGTTTTGCAGTGTTCTGCTGGATGATATTGCAATTGTAATTCTGTCCCACAATAGGCCTTGGAAGAGGTATTGAAACCTACAGTAAATTTTGATTTTGGCCACACCTTTGTAAAACTAGTTGTTCCACACTACATCATATAACAGAGATCAAAATCTTGACCATCAGTGCTGGAAGCAACAACTCACACAGATGATAACCTCTGGGTAGATTCCCAGCTGGGACCAAATGCTTACATAAAGCTGTCTTACTAAAGATGTACATCATACATGTGTAAATATGTAATTTTAGTTATACCACATGGTTTTAGAAGGGGGGGAAAAAAAGCTAGACCACAATATAAAAATTGTAGCTCCCATGTGTATTCCACTTCCATTCCTGCCAGTGTCTATCAGCGCGGTAGCTGACCTCTCCCGGCCAATCTCTTCCAGTCACATCACCACTCAAGTTAGCAACTCAAAACACAGCAGAGACGAGATGAAGAGATAAGCACCCAATCCTACATTCCTCCCACACCCACAGCTCCCAGCCAGAGGGCGGATAAAGAGAAGGGGGCCAGCTCCCAAGAGTAGTTATGCTTGAAATCACTCAAATGGTGTTGCTAAATAATATGGTCACAACATTTTAAGACTTTTGCAGGGGGTCTGAGTATGTGCTTCACTGTTGATCCCTCTGCCTGGGCTTGTGTCCATTCTTGATGGTCCATTTGGTAACTGGCTTGCAGAAATGCATGATGTCAGTTGACTCCAGGCAGTACCAAATGCAGACAGAAAACAAATCCAATGCCTTTTCCTTACAAAGGCCCAGTTCTCTGTGTTTTAAAGCCAGGTTGTATACTTGAAGCTTTAATGATGCAAGTGAGCAGGCAGCCAGTATTATAATATTTTGTCTGGCTGTATATGCAAAGAAAGTGGCTTCTAAATCAGTAGCTGTTCATTCAGAACACACAGCATAAAGCCATAGAATTTAACCAGGACGTTTTGGTAGGATACAGTACGGATGGGTCACACAGAATGAAAAGGCTGAATAAATCCCATGGCCAATTACATGGTCACTGAATCATGAAAAGGCCAGGCTCCTGGAATTTTGCAGCTGCTAGTAGATTCAACGGATGCATCAAACCAGCAGCTAACTCAGCTGCAAGTTACCCTGCCACAGAACTGATTTGAAACTAAATAAACTTGCATTAAAACCCCATAGCTTAGAAATTTTGCAGGGGAACACCAATAGACTTTAATTCCCATTATCTTTCATTATGTTCAGGATTTATTTGTATATTTTACTGCAAACCACAGAGAGAGGAAAACGGCTTTTGTGTTGAATGGCATGATATACACTTCAAGAGAGCTTACTTTTAGTGAAATTAAGTCTAGAATTTAAGCGGGGTTGTTTACTGGGAGAAGGAAGGGTGACTTTAAATTAAAAACACTTGGGTGAATTTGTGTTGATTGGTTTATGAAGTTGTACCTACCTTGTAGCACGAAGCACTCGCTGCAGACTACAAATGCACACAGGAGCTTGTTAGCACCAGGTAGGGCATGTAGTACAGCCCACATCATCTCCTTCAGATCTCCAAAGCCATTGTGCAAAGCCTCCAAGAAGGCTCACACGGTGCTGAGTGGCTGTCACCCTCTCTCAGTACTACTTTGGCAGTCCACAATAGGGGAAAGATGGGAGAAAAATACATATCTCTGCCTCTACGTGGGTGACGAAGCCCATATAACACAGTAAGGTTATCACCTCTCTAGCATAAATAGTCCACTGTATCCAAAAGCACAATTAGTTTAAGCTAGTTATGCATGGGCTAAAGAGCTGGCACATTTGCATTTCCCTCTCCAAAGCCAGTAACCTCAGCAGAGATGTAAAGAGCATATTGGGAGCAATTCCCTCTTGGTTGCTGGAGCTCCTCTGGAGGTATCATTGATACAGAGAAATGCTGCAAACAGACCTAGGAAACCAATAAGTCCAGTTCTGACATTTCTCTTCCAAACAGTGTGTAGAGCATCAACCTGAGACAAAGAACTATTGCCACTACATGCCACTGCATGTCCCTTCAGGCTGTCCCTGGACCATTTTGAAAATGTAATTGAGTTGCACTGATTTACTTTGTAAAGTGATCTGAGATCTAGCAGAGAAAACAGCAAAAATAGGAATTATTATCCAGCCACGAGTTCTGTCCCAGTACAGCACTCCTGAGTTTCCATGACATTCAGGGACGCACCTGATCATTTACGTTTCAACCAGAGCAAATCAATTCTTTTACAAACGACTGAGTGCTCTAATTCAGGCAAAACCCGAGTTCACAAACGAGAACAATACAGAGAAACTTACTGGAAACACAAGTCAAACCGACCGGCCTGTGTTAACTGCCAGTGCTGACTCAGAAATTACATGCAGAGAACAGCCACCAAGCACTGATCTCTCCTTCTTCCAGCACAAGATTATTCTCTACATTTCACAATATTTTATCCAATCTTGGGTCAGCATTTGAAACATTTTCCTGGAAAGAACTTTGTATGCTCAAGTTGGGGTTTTTTGTTGTTTTTTTTTTTTTTTTTTTTTTTTTCCTGACATTCCTTTGATAAAATCCTGCTTACATCTAACCCATTTTCCTGGTTGTGCCACAGGGCATCACCCAGCAAAACTAGTTTTTCTTTCTTTATCCCTCAGGTATTATGCAGACTTCATAATCCCTTCACTAGTTAGCACTTAGTCCCATATATCCACCTCTTTTTATCTTTCCTGAGAATGTCTTCTTGCCCCAAAGTAATTTTTTCACCTGCAGTCTCAAACTTCTCCAGCTGCTCTATGTGACGATGTGGTGCAGAGACATACACCTGGAATATATAATTCCAGGTACAGATACACTGGAAGACTCCATAAACATCCTGCTCACCTTCCATTTACCTTTTTATTGAAAGCCCATACTTTTTTTGTATGTCTGTACAATGCATCCAGCACAGCCATGACATTTGAGAGATTACTTAAAAGCGAACGACAAACGATTATTGTATTGTGAAATTGCCATCTTCTCTACCTGCCAGCAAAGATGCACAAATGCACAGATCCCAAGGATCTCTGGTATGCAGGGCTGTTTCTACATCATCTAAAGTTTCGCGATAAAAATAGTTTCCTAGCCTATTGGCTCTAAAGACACCTCGACAATGCAATCCTAACTCGCTCTTTGGTATTCAGCCATCAGAGTCATTAGCACTAGCTAGGTGTTATCTTCCCTTTCCCTCCTAACTCCGGAGCCTGTAAATGTTGAAGGTACTTAAGGACAATTACACAGCAACATTGTCAAATATTTAGCAGCTGCTCTTACTGATATATTTCCCCATCCGAAGATGACGCGCTTCTCTGGACCAAGGGAATGAGAATGTGTTCAGACATATGTTTCAGGTGAAGAAGTTGCTGTTTTTGGTTTATGATTAGTCAGGTTTTACCAGAGAACTCTTACTAATGTCCCTCTTCAGGTTACATTTAACGATGAATATGAACAATGCCATAAAATAAATTAGTAGGAATATGGCAGCACCATTTGTGGGATAGCATAGGGACCTGAGAGTTATGTATTTGGTTTTGGTATAACTTGAGACAATTTAAGTAATGTCCTGTATTTTAACAATGATTTTTGTAGGATTGAAAGGGAGTGTACATGTGTAGTATATTTATGCATAATCTACTGATACTTTGTGTGCCAAAGGGTATATGTTCATATATGTATGCCATATGACACCTTCAAGTAAGCATAGGACCTTCTTTTTGTAGTTTGTCTGTTCTCTCCTATCATCTGTTGTGGTCATGCTGCTCCATGCTGTGTCTTTCTTAAGCTTTTAGACAGCAACTTGTCACAGAAGACACCATAGGGGGAATCTGCTGACTTTATTCCTGAGGCCAGGATACCATCCTGTTATACACTCACATATTGTTATAAACTTATATATTTTAAGGTCAGAAGGAACCATTATGATCCTTTACCCTAGCCCCCTGTGGCATAGCTGAGACTATTAAATTTTACCCAGCAGTTCCTGCAGAGGAGAGAATTACTCTCTGCTACTGCATAAGTGAACTCTACTGAGCCCAACAGCTTGCTATTCATACCATAAGGCAAGCAGCACCTACCACAATTTGAGTGATGAAATAAATAATAATGCAGCCAACCAGAATGGGAGACAAACTAGAGAAATCCTCATCGAAATTCAGCAGATTTGGACTAGCTCCCTCCCAAAGCTCCCCGTCCTCCCCTTCACAGAGATTTTAGGGACAAATGCCAGTAGATCTCTATTGTTCCTATTCAGTCATTAGCTACAACTGATTTTTATGTTGTGTTCCCATTTCAAGGTAAGGATAAACTAGATGCTGGTCACATTGTGCATATTGAAAAAGTAACTATCAGACATGGAAAATACAGATGCATTTTAAATACAAAACAATATTGTGTTGTTTTCTTCATGGTTTTAAATAATCCTCAGCAGTGAAACATACATATTTCAAGGTGATAAACTCCTTTCATCCCATTATCTTTGGGCCTTTCCCTTCCACCTCTATTAGTTGTATCATTCTCCTTTTTTACATCTAACCTCCCTGCCCAGCCTTCACTAAAAGGACTCAGAAAAAAACTCCTGGTACTGTTTATCACACTGCCATTTTCTATACGCATACTTCTCATGTCTGCAGCAAGAGAATGATATTTGTGATTAAATCATAGAAGCCTAGTTTTAAATTGGCACTCTCTCTAGTCCTCCCTTCCACATGCACCACTGCAGATCACGAACACAGCCTTACAAGGCTTCAAAGAAAAGGAAAGGGTCTCAGTTTAGCTGGAACAATGCATTTCACAGAGCCACTGCTTTCACTTACCTCCCATGCTGTGGGTTACTATTTGCTTTCCCACACTTCCCTCTGGGCTGCCAGTCTTTGGAGCTAGAATTAAGACAGGCACAAACGGTTATTAAACCTGCTTAGATTTATGAATGAGTGTGATTATCAAAATCACATCTAATGCTGTAGGAGTTGGGAGAAAACAAGTCCTGTTCCTCTGAAAAATTTGCAGTCAAAAACATATTAAAATAAGAAGTGCCAAAGGGTTATTTTTGCAACAAAACTTATGATGCAATTTATTAAAGTCACCTGCTTCCCCTTTAGAAGCCTTTTTTTTTTTTTTCTCATGAAGTGACAAAATAATCCTAAATCCTCCCCCTGCCACCTGAGCTGCTGAGCTCTATGGTTATAATCCTGACTTCCTTATGACTTGTTTCTCTCCTTGCTGAGGAAGGTTTGCTCTACTTGCTTCTCTCCCCTGTGCTTCTATGGGCAAGCCAAGGTAGAAATCTTAAAATACACATCTGGCAGTGGTTCTCATCAGGAATTGTTCAGGAACTTCCCACATGGGTTGGTAATGATCTCTGCTGTCTCCATTTTGAAAATCACCAAGGAAGCTACGCTACTGGCTGCTTCTCACTCAAGGATCACGTTCACCTGCTTCCTTGTCGCAAATCAGAGCAGACAATCTAATGCTATAACCACACACAAAGTACTTTCAGAAACCATTAATGTGTCCTTACTTCAGTATAGAGTTGTCCTTCTGATACAGAAACCTCTGGTTTCACTTTCAACCCAAAATGACTTGCCTGTAAGTGGCTACAGGAAAAAAAATAAAAATAAAAATAATAATAACAAAGGACTTTTGCTACTCATCTACCTACTTTGCACTGAAAATGAAGCAGATACAGCACCAAATGTCTGCCAGTGCCTTCCCAATACCGCTCCTGGGCAGTATTTTCAGTTAGTCCCTCTTCCTCCTCTTGAAGTCCTACACTGAACAAGGCACAGAGGTGCTCAGCACCCACCTCCTGCAATATCACAATGTCAGCAATGTCTTTACATCTGACTGGGTGACAGCATCCAAAAAAACATTCTGCAGACATGCCAGCAACAGGTTAGGGGCTACCAACACACTTCTGGTGGGAAGCTAGCTGAGACTACCTTCCTATTTCTCTGACGAAAACTGGAGATCAGGACTTCTGTTAGGAAAGTAGAGACTTTTTCCCATGGTAAAACTTTGTAGGAGAAATTAACTTTCTCAAGCCTTTGTGTATCAGAGCAGTATCCTGAAGTCACTGGCCTACATTCTAGTCCTCTCTTGCCTAACCAAAGAGAAAATGATTGTAGGAGATACTTCCATGTAACAGGAAATCTGTATGATTGGCCAGATTTTGGCAGTGCCATTCTCCTCATGTAGCTCACCAGTCCCCTCCTATTGTTAATTGGCTTGTCAGTCATCAAAGAACAGAATAACTCCAATGCACAGATGGACAGTTCTGCTAGAGGCCAAAACAGTAGTGTTTCCTACTCCAGAATCTCGAGCAGGAGACCTTTCAATGCCTGCACCGCCTAAATTCTTAAGTAATTTTTTTTTGTTGTTACACTGATGTCTAAAGAAAAGGCAACAGGATAGTCCTTATTTTCTCTCGATTCACCCAAAATTATCAGTATTTGGTAACTGAGGACTTACAAAACAAAACATCTTGTTCTTGGCTAGAATTATTCCCACACAACACAAGTAGACTGAAATCTCTTGAGGAAAAAAGAGCACGAGAGTTATTGGAAAAGGAAGGAAAATACTTTCAAGAATTTAGTATCCTTACCTTGAAAATAGTTTCAAAAAAAAAAAAAAAAAACTTCTGTTACAATATTGCTTGATCTCCACAAAATGGGCCAAGTCGGAAAAATCCCGTCAACTGTATTTAGGATATTCCCTGAGAGAATGCAGATGGGGCTAATCCTTACAGCAGCAGCTCCTGCCACCCCACTGAATGCCTGAAAGGCTACACAGAATTACCTTGACACATACGTTTGCCACTTTGCATATTCAACTCCTTTACTTCCTTTTACTTTAAGGGCATGACAATTAATTCACGTTACTATCCCAGCTCTGGTAAGCTCATAAAAAATTCACACCTGTTTCACAAATGTTCACCTGTTTTGCAGACTAAAGTACAAAAGAAAAGATACTTTTTGCTCAACAATGAATGTGTAACTTAGTTTTCATGAGGAACTGCTGCTATAACATGTGCTGTTTGCAGGCTATATAATGAAAACTGCCCAGTGAATCTTAAAGGGAAGAAAAGAAAGAAAGAAAGAAAGAAAAAAAAGAAGAAAAAAAAAAGATTTTGATTAAAATACCTTTTCTTAATTTTGTGGGAGAGAAGCTTTTCTGACTAGGCAGCACAGCACAATGAAATTGAAATCAATGCCAAGTGCGTTATCCTGAACTCTGAATGGGCAAAGTTCCCATTGACTTTCAAGATTTCTTCCCTTGCAAATGGTATTCAAGAACAGACGTTACATGCACCTAAGCCACGTCCACCACTATGTTCTGTCTCTCCCCTTTGTGTCAAGTAGATGTATAGAATTTCTGAAATCAGCACAGCAAGCTGTGAATGATGATGCATGAAATGAATAAGCTGAGTCTAGTACAAAGGGGAAATCCTGAAGGCTGGGTGCAATCACTGCTATACTATTTCCTATGGCTTGTATAGAAATGATGCATAATATTCTTCAAGGAGACAAAGAAAAAAGCTCACCAAGGCCAGAAGTCTCAATCAGAAGCCCCAGAAGAGATAAATGACAGACAGAAGCTCACAAGTTATTAACATTGCTTAATTTCCCTCTTATTCCTAGCCATTCCCCACTCATGCCTGACTCTTTTCAAGCTCTGGGCTTCTGTGCACGTGGAGCATACACACAGCAATTTGGGGCTCTGAGAACCTGCTTCACTTTGCATTTCTTTGGAAGCAGCGCAGCTTATGCAGTAGTTTATGTTTCACACTTCTTTTCTCCCCATCAGCCGAGGTGAGTTTGCACCAACCCACCAGCATGTGAACTGTGATGGCCAAAGCACTGACAAAGCTGGAGCGATTTCCAGTAGAGGAACTGCGCAAACAGCTCTGGGGCAGTCATGTGTTAAAACCCCACAACTGCTTCCTTGCGTGGACATGGATCAGACACTTCAGTTACATGAGCACAAGGGTTTTTAAGCCAGGCCAAATCGTGCTCGGCTTGATTTCCCTTTATCTGATGTACAACCAAACAGAAGTAACCAGGCATAAATACAGTTTAACTGAATTTAGCAACAAGAATAAAAGAATCCTCATAAAGATGAGCATCCTGCAAATAAAGCTGACATAAATAGCATTTAAGTGGTACGTACTTTGCTTATCACAGAGGAAGGATGAATGCATCTCTGTATGGACACGCTGTGACAAACCCCCATTCACTCACACACTCGCTCACTCCCAGGCAGTGCAACCTGCCCTGCTGCACAACGTAGGTACAGACCTCATTTTAGAAACTGGAAGACTGAGGTATAAAATGAATAAAGAGCTTCCGAGGATGTCTTTGGAGGAGGCAAATCTGAAATCCTGTTTACTTGACTAGCAACACAAAGAAGTTGGCTGTGAATGGTATTCACAGCAAAGAATAATTAATTCCTCATCCTGAGGACATGCTCTTGTGAAGTGAAAGTCACTGTGTTGCAATTATTATTGCATCCAGTGGCATCAGTAAAAAGTCACAATAGAAAAGCATATGGGAAACTATTCTGGTAAACTTAATCTGCATTAATCACTAAATTACCCCATGCAAACAGGCCTGCAATAACAGCTCTCCAATCCTTCCTGGGAAATCCTAGAAGTAATGAATTCAAATTTCACTTCTTTCTTTTTAGGATTTCTGCATTTTGTCACTCCAGGTTTATCACAGAAAGAATCTGAATCTGCACCGTGTAAATTATCTAGAATCGACTACGGTAAACATAGCAGGAAGCTCTAAATAAGTAGAAAAGAAATCATATCGAACTTCTCACTTTTGCAGGCACTGGTAGTAGCAGCAACTTTCCAGTCCCAAACATCACTTAACTTCACCTCTTCAGCTGTATTTGTTCCTCTGAAATAATTCTTTTCATGAGCATTGGGAAATAGTTGGACATGTTCTATGTTAGACTATCTTTCTTTCCAATGTTCCTGAAAAGTATACTTGCTTAGTCTCACGTTTGATATAGGCAAGCACTGATTTATAAATGCTTTCATAAAGTGTTTGTGCTAGTTACATGCCTTTTTCTGAATGTAATATCCATCTCTTTTAACAGCAAAAAAATTAGAAATGCAAAAAAGGAGGTTTAAAAATATTCCCAAAATAGCCACAATCAAAGATCTCTGCCAGGTCCAACCCCAACCAGACTGTATCTAAAATTTAATTTAAAATATTTTCACTTATCAAATTTTGTGGAAATAAATCCTCTCTGCAGCTCTCTGGTAAAGGAAGGAACCATCACAATGTAACCCGAGATGCTTTTTTTGACAGACTCACATTAGCGACAACTGTGATCTCCACTCCTCCATTCAAAAAAGTGTTAACACGAAAGCCTAAATATTGTCATTACACTTAAATGCTAACATCGTTAACCCCTCCCCTGCCAAGTCTGTCTTTCTAAGGGTAATAGATGCACTTGCCTCTATTCTAGGTGTTCCGATATAAGGCTGTAGTTTTTCTATGGGGCAAACACGATTTTGCACTCAGCGTTTCACTTACAGTCTTGTCTGTGCTGGGGATTTCTGGAGCAAAGGATCCTCTGCAAAAACATCTTCCACAGAGCTAACACATCACACCTGTTTGCAACTTCACCTGCTCTCCCTGAGAATGTAGTGGCTTGATCCTGATCCCTTACACACAAGCAGGAGCATGAAATCCCTCACAGCCATTGCTCAAAAGACACTTGGATTTAAACGCGTGCAGGATGTGTCTGAAATTAACTGAAATTTTAAAAATGAAGAGTGGTAGAAATAAAATATACCTTCATTAATTCTCAGGGGCACGTGTCACTGCATTTGCTCTCCAGGCAAATTCCCTGAGTCCAAGCAAAAGATGTAACAGTGATCTTAGGAAAAAAAAAAGTAAATAAAAAAAAAAAGTTGTCTTTTAGGCAATGGCTCCCTGATGGAAAATGTGTGTGGAGAAGAGGCCGTTTCTGTACTTGTGCTTATGTGCAAGGCTGGGTTCATTACTTTCAGTTTGCAATGGGTCTCTCCCCATCCAGCTGTGTGCCTGTTCACAGGGCTCTGTCCGCAGCCAGCAGCCAGAGGCTTTTGAGCCTCGGGATAAAGTTCAGCCGCAGGAAGCTGAAAGCTCTGTGGAGGATTTTGTCTGGGTATCTTAAAAGCAATAGCTCAGGAAAAGCCCCCGCAAGCCAGACCACTGAGGTGAGCTTCCACAGAGAGCTCGTCAGTTAATACAGAGGAAATCTCCTGGTGTCGCCTCAGGGACTTGCTCACCAGCTACACTTAGCCCCTGACTTGTGGAAAATGAGGAGGATAACTTGAATTCAAATGCTGCAAGCCTTCTGAAGAGTGGGGCTTCTCCCCTTTTACGGCAGAGAATCCACTTGTAGAGAACTCAGGTGAACAGAGCAACCTCATATAGTGATGCAGCTGCCATTCAACTCTGAAGACAGCAAACACAGTTCCAGTGCCGCAGCTCAGGACCCCTCACTTTTGTCAGACTCGCATTGCACCCCTTTCGTGGAAGGCTGGGGGAGAGCTATCTGGGGTTTCAGGACCTTCTTGCTTCCCCTCCCAGCATCATCCCAGCATTGCCCGTGGGGAGAGCACTGGGGGAACTGCTTGACCCAGAGCTGAGATGAAATGGGACCTCCTGCTGCCCCTGCCTTTCCCTCAGGTAGCACCACCGATCTCCAGGGTACGGGGCCACTTATCCTCCCAGGGCTGGCAGCAGGCCTGCTCCTATCTGAAGGGTGGCGGTGCGAGCAGGGGAAAGCAACACCACGGGTTTGCCAGAGAGGTCACAAGCAGTGTTACGGAAGGAGTTGAGCTGAGTGTTAGACACACTGGGTTCAAGTGTGCAAAGTGGTTCCCCCCAGCTCCTGCTCGGCTGCTCCAGAGCAGAGGGGACCTGTGCAGTTCCAGGGCTCACTTGTGTGGGATGGAGAACGTGGCCCTGGGCCTTCAACCCCAGGGCTCTTCCGTGCAGCGTGAGCGGCCCAGGGAGGGACCCGTGGGCCTGCAGCAGCCACTCTGGGTGCTCCCTTCTCCGGGTGGCTGAGAGCCTGGCCCTACACCAGAGAAAGGGACTGGTGGTGCGGTTTGCACAACACTTGCTTTCCTCTTGCAAGAGCCAGAGGAAGGACCTGACCGAACTCGGATGCGCGTCCCAGTGGAGAACCAAAGCAGACACTGCCGGGAACAGGGAGCAGTGCAGGGCCAGGAGGTGCTCCCGCTGCCCCTGGCAGATCCCAGCTGCTTTCAGTGGGCAGCGGAGGGATGCGAAACCTTCCCGGCACCACACTTCACGGGGGGGCGAACGGAGAAGGCCCTTCCATCCAAAACCAAGGCAAACAACAAGAACAGCCTCTGTTTCCCAACCCTTCCGTGGGAAGACAACCAGCAAACCCATTAGCTGAAGCAAAAGAAAGGCAGAGGCTTGGGGGGCTTTGCACTACGAGACACACGGCCCTAAGGTGCTCCCCCCTGACTGGGGGTCCAGGACCATTCACTACCAGGCTGCGGCAGAGCCGGGGGAAGGATGCAGTCCGATGGGGTGCGAGGATGCACACCCCCAGGAAGAACCAAGAACAACGCGGGCTCCTAACTGAAAAAAAAATAGTTACCCAGACTCAAAACACACTCGTCAAACACACTGAAAAGATTGAATTATTTATTTTCTCTGGGGACTCCTGTAACCATTCATTTTTAATAGAGTCTAATTAAGAGTTCCCCAGCGGGTTTTACTTTTGTAAATATTTTAGATGAGCTCGGGTTTCTGGGCAAATCCTCCAAAGAAAAAAAAAAAAAGGAAAAAAAAAGGAAAAGAAAACGAGGCGCACATGCTTAACAACCCCTTCCCTCCCCGCCGGCTGGAGCGGCAACAAGTGGCGGCGGCTCGGAGAGCAGCAGCACATCGCCTCTCGGTGCTGATTGAGGCGAGGGCTCCCAGGAGAACCCAAAGCCGAGGCCGGGACGCGATGGCAGCAGGAACCCTGCCGAAATGCTGCGGTAGCCCCCGGCCCGGCGGCAGGAGCCAGGCAGGGAGCAAGCCCGCGCCCGCCGCCGTGGCCGGTACCAAACGCGTTGGTCGGGCTCTTCGTTTGGGAAGGGGAAGAAAACGAGGACTAGGGACAGGGAAGGTGTCTTTCGATAACTTTTTTTTTTTTTGAAGAAATCCGGTAAACAAAAAACTAAAACGTTTCTTCATCTGATATGTCAAAACATAGTTCACAGTAAAATTCACAAACCAATTTACATAAGTTTACAGTTTAGGAAAAAAAACAAAACACACAACTTACTATAAATAAAAGAAATACGTTTGCGACCCGCACAGCTCTTTCCCACCTCCCCTTTTATAAGGAGCAAAACCCTAAAGTTAAAAAGTCGTGAACGCTACAGATTGCGGCTAGAAACCAAGCAATACTCGGCAAGGTGGGAAGAACAACACTTTTAAGTAACCACAACGAAAATGTAAACAACTGAACAACTGAGTTTAAAAAACAAGAGCCCGCCGGGTTTTTGTTGCTTGTTTCGTTTCGTCATTGCAACGCTAGAAATCAGACTGTGAAAGATGAGAGACCTTTTTAAACCTTTGAAGCGAACAAAACAGTGCCCAACCTAGCAGAAACCAGAAGTTGCCGTGGTTTAAGAACTTCACAGGGGCTTCTAGGAGGCAGGAGTTGTGCTCTATTAAAATAACAGCTTGCTCAAATATGATTTTTTTCTGTACAAAAAAAAAATAAAATGACACAGCTAACGGATTTCCTTCTTAAAATGTCTCCAAAGTTAGTATCAAGTCTGCTAAGCCGAGGAACACTGCCGTACGTCCCGGTGCGGTGCAGGAGCGGTGGGGGGGGGTGAGGGATGGAGACGGGGAGCCGTCCGCAGGGCCAAGTCTATATGTGGGTGAGCGGTACGGTGCCATTGACGGCAGTCCCGGCGCTCTGGTAGTGCTGGTGCACACTGTGTAACCTGCTGCCCTGCAGGGCCGAAGGGTCTGTGGCGTCCCCCCCCGGGGGCAGGTACATGCTGATCATATCCCGCAGGTCTCCCAGGCAGGCCCTCTGCGAGTGGGAGGTGATGGCCGGGGGCGGCGAGCTGGGCTCGGATTTCACCACGGAGCCCATGGAGCCCAGGCTCATGGCCGTGGAGGGCTGCTGGCCGTAGGCGGCGGGGGACATGCTGTAGGTGGAGGCGGCGTTCATGTAGGTCTGCGCCGTGGACATCATGGGGCTGTACTGCAGGCCCGTCATGTCGTAGCGGTGCATCTGCTGCAGCTGCGGGCTGTTCATGCCCGGGTGCTGGCTGTAGCCCAGCTGGTCTTGCATCAGGGAGTAAGCCCCGTTGGTCCAGCCGTTCATGTGGGCGTACGTGTCAATCCTCTGGCCCACCCCGACGGGGCTGCTCACCGCGTTGCCCCCCCCGGGGGCCAGCAGGTTGCCGGGCAGCGAGTATTTGTCCTTCTTCAGCAAGGTCTTGGTCTTCCGTCGGGGCCGGTATTTGTAATCCGGATACTCCTTCATGTGCACGGCCCGCAGCCGCTTGGCCTCGTCGATGAAGGGCCGCTTCTCGGCGTCGCTCAGCAGCTTCCAGTCGGCCCCGAGGCGCTTGCTGATCTCCGAGTTGTGCATCTTGGGGTTCTCCTGGGCCATCTTCCGCCGCTGGCCCCGCGACCACACCATGAAGGCGTTCATGGGGCGCTTCACCCGGTCCTGGTCCGAGCCGGCCCCGGCTCCGCCGCTGGCCCCGCCGCCGCCGCCGCCTTTGCCTGTGCTGCCCGGGGCCGGGTTGCCCCCGGCGCTGCCTGGGGTGGGCTGCGGCGTCTTGATCTCAGCCTCCAGCATGCTGTACATGGCCGGGGCCGGCAAGAGGTGCGCCAGGGCGGCGGGCAGCGGCACCTCGGGGAGAAGTTAAAAAAAAATAAAAAATAAAATAAATAACAAAAAATAAATAACAAAAATTAAGCAAGAACCGGTCTGGGCGGCCGCGGCGGGAAGGAGGAAGTTTCTTGCCGCCTGGCTGAGAGGCGCTGCTCCCCGAGGCGCTGCGGTGCCGGCGGGTGCGGAGCGGTTCCGCGAAGCGGCTCCCGCGGGCAGCGCCGAGCGACGCGCACACGGCGGCGGCCTTTGATTGACGGCGGCTATAAAGGGGCGGGCGGCAGCCAATCGGCGGGAGGCTCCCGGCAGCCCCGACGCCGGTAATGGACCGGGGGGGGCCAAAAAGTTGGTGTCTTGGGGATGCTGGGGCTGCCCCCTACCCGCTGAGCCCCCCCTCGAGCTCTGCTCCCGGCTCTGGGATGGAGGAGAAAGCGCCGGGACCGGGCTGGGATGCGAGGTGCGGAGAGGGCGGCGGGGGTCCCGCAGCTGCCGGCGGGGCAAGGGGACAGGAGGAGGAGGAAGAGGACGGGGGAGGAGGAAGAGGAGGAGGGATGGGGAGGGGCGCTGCGAGCGGGAGCCATGCGTCCGCCGGGCACAAAGGGATTTGGGACTCCCCGGTGGAGCCGCAGCCCGGTGCCTGGAGACGGGGCGAGCCCGCAATGGGCTGACACCCCCCCCGCATCCCCCCACGCACCGCGGATGAAGGGGGGGTGGGATTAAACTCTCCGCCCGGTCCCGGAGCGCTCTCCGGGCACGGAGCCGTCTCCCCTTGCCGGTGCCAGGGCACGGCGGTTCCCTCGGGTACGGGCCGGGCTGGCTGCTGCCGGGGCAAGGCCCCCCCGGCCCCCCTTCGCCACTTGAGTTTTTCCACTCGGCTGCCCCAACGGGAGGGGGAAGGGGCACGGTCCTCGCAAAAAACCGTTTTCATGGCAACAGCAAAGTTCCCTCCGTGTGAAAGCAAACTTTGTAGGTGACGGGAGCGGGGCTCCGCGGAGCTGTCAATCACGGCCCTCCCTTTCCGTCCCTGCCCTCCCTTCCCCTCCCCTCCCCTTCCCTCTTCTTCCTCCCTTCCTCGCCCGGCACCTGCGGGGCCGGCAGCTCCGGCAAGGCACCGCGGGCACGGAGCCGCCCAGCCCTGCCCCACTCTCCCTCCCTCCCTCCCTCCTTCCTTCCTTCCTCATCCTCCCCCTGCCAGCTCCTCAAGGGGGGCCCGGAGCCGCGGTGCTGGAGGAGGTGGGCAGCGCCGCCGGGGGGGCTCGGAGCAAGCCCTCCGGGGCTTGGGGGGGCGAAGAGGGGATGTGCCTCGGCGTCCCGACCCCAACCGGGGGAGAGGGGGGCTCCCCCAGCTTGGTATCCCTCGGGGAAAGAAGAGCGTGAGGATAACGGCGCTAATTGGCACGGGGGGGGGGCACCCCGGGCAGGACCCGCGGGCACATCCCCGGCCGGTGCCAGAGCTTTGGGGACACCGCGGTGTCTTGGGGGGGGGGGGGAGGAGTTCATTGGAGTGGCTCCGGAGTTCTGTAGCAGTTTAAGATGCCGCTCCTTTTTCTGGTCAAATCATCTTCTGAGCAAAGCCGAAGGGGAAATAAATCCCGCTTGGGACTCGCTCGCAGTGAGTTTTGTCTTTGCTGTTGTTCGGATTGTTGCCGTGTGGGTTTGGATGGGGTAAAAATTGTGCAGGGTGGCAGGAGGAGGTTGTACTTCAGGCGCTATCACTAGAAGGCACGCTGCGGGAGGAACTGCGGGAGGAACTTTTGCGACATACTGGAAAAGCTTCAAAGAGTTCTATTTAAGCTCAAACCCCTCCAAATATTTTGACCGCTCCAGTCGAGGTTTAAGATGCGCCAGACTGGGATGGGACACGGACTGGTTAGGTCCTCGCATTTCGTATAGATGACTCGATCGCACGTTTGTCGGAGCGGCTGAGCCCGCTTACACGCAGCGAAAAACGCGGCGGCATACGGCGTTGGGACGGGCTGGAAGCCTGTGAACGGCGCTTCTTTCGGTGTTTGAATCATCTAATAAATATTACCACGTTAAGTTTCAGACTCTTATTTAGCCTTTCAATTTGTCTTCGCGCTGCCTGAGACTCCAATTATGTCGTGGTGTTTTGTTTTTATTTTTTTTCTCCAGAGGGCACACAATTTAATATCTTAACATCCACGTTATTTCAAAGCCAGGCGAGAATTCTCTTCAAACACCGCTCATCTCCTTACAGATGAACATAAACCCGGCTACATAAAAAACTACAGGTTTGTATTTCCAGACTTTGCGGGTCCCAGGAGCGCTCTTGCTGCACCAGGGATTTGGTGCCGCGCACGTTTTGAGGAATACTTAAGGCTGGGGCTGGTTTCTATTCCCAGAAGAAGGCACAAGCAGGGCACGCAGCTGGGAACCCTCTCTCGGCACTGCCTGTGGGTCCATCCCCGGGACTCCCAGGGGGATTTCTTCACCCGTTTGGGCGTCCGGGAGGAAGGAGCCCGGTGCCTGGTGGGCTGCAGCCCGGCCCGCACGGCAACGCCGCTGCAGCTCCTGCCCAGCCATGCATCCCCGGGGGCTGCGGGACAGCGATGGGAGGCTCGGAGCATCCCACCCCGGGCACCCCAATGCAAGCGGGACCAGGGCAAGGAGGAGTAGGCAAGCCCTGCTCCACCAGCTGCTATTTCCTAAAGTCATCCTGCGGAGCACTTGCAAAAGTCTGACCCCCCCCGGCCAAACGGCTTGCAGCCACCAGCGCCTGGTCCCTTGTTCCCTGTGCCCCACACCCGGAGCCATTTTCCTAAATTTGCTCCATCAGGACTGGGGGAGAAGCTGTCTGGGGCTAGGAGAGCCCTCTGCGTCTGGGGGGGGTGAGTCGGGGGCACATGGGGGCATGAAAATACAGAAATACAGATGTCAAAGGCAGAGCAGCTCTCGTTGTGTGTTTTTTTTTGTTTTTTTTTTTTTTTTTTGTGACAAAGGAGCATGAGGCGAAATCAGGAGTTTACAGCACAAGCCAAGTTGAACGGGAGAAACCCCACGGCTGAAAAGGCACCTTTGAAAAGGGACCGCCTGCTTCTCAGGCGATCAGCGCTTAATAAGCAATAGCCATTAATATCTGTTAATTGCAGGTCCAGCAGAGCTTGGGGGAATCTTGGAACTGTGTCAGGGAAGATCGCCGGCTTGTGAAGAATAACGCTACGCACCAAACCAGCCCCATTTAATCCTATTAATAAAACAATCCCCTCAGCCTCCAGCATAACTCCCGACGAGTGGCGGGGGCTTGTCCTCACAACTTGCCCCATTCGTTTGGACCACTGTTAGGATGATACCCCGAAAATGTCCGTAAAATGCTTAAAATCGAAGTTCACCTGCTTTTCTGTTTAGACCTTGTTCTAGACCCTCCCAGCCCAGCACGGGGGGCACACACCACCAGTTCCCACCAGCCTCACCGCACGGCTGTGGCTGTCCCCGCTGCTCATCCATACAGGAAAGCGAGGGATCCTCTGGATGACATCATTAAACCCAGCAACATTTAGGAACAAAATTCTCAGGAGCATAGTAAAAGCCACGTCGTTTGGGTACAGATCGATTCCTCTGAGCCGAGCCTCCCGGTGCATTCAGGAGGCAGCGGCAAATGCTGTTTTTAATCACTTTTTTTCCCCCAGCTGAACTTTTATTTGGCTTCTGACAACAATAGCGGGCTGCAAACAGACCTCTCAGAGCGCCCGCTGAATAGACTCTTTTCTAGCCCGGATTGTTTCCACCGGCACAGAAAACAACCAGTAGCTCCGTTTCTTAATTGGGTTGTTCCTGGCCCTCGTTCATTCAGGTGTTCGGGAGGAATTTGTTTATTAGCCTCTGACAAACAGCTCCTCCTGGTAATCGCCTCATGGGGCTGGCTTCTGCGGGAGAGCAGGGATGGGGGGGGGGGGGATTGCTAATAAGGATCCCCTCATCTCCAAGTTACCAATTAACAGGGTTGTAGAGGGGACCACCAGCACAGGACAACTCACCAGAGCTCGCTGCGGAGCCCCAAGGAAGAGATCAGCTTAACTCACGTGTTTCCACGCGAAAACACCGAGGCAAACTACTCGAAAACGAGCACAAGAACTGATGCTAAAGAGACGAGCGCTGCACCAGCGGCGGTTGCTGTGGGGCAGCCTGCGTTGTATCTGAGAGAAATCCCTTTTTAAAGAGAAGAGGCAATAACGGGAGCTTTATTGCGACTTCTCTCTGCTCCTCCAAGTCCCCGTGCCTTTCCTCCTGCGGGTCATTCCTGTTGCCCCCAGCTGCCGCCAGCAGTGTGCTCCCTTCCATCCCCACGCTCCCCGGCCCCAAACACCCTGGATGCGTCCCCCTGCCTGTTGGATGGCCCAGGGTCCTGTCCCCTGCGAGATGGGATTTGGGTGGGACACAGGGACAAGCGTGGGGAGAAGCAGACCTGCCCCCGGCATGCTTTAGTGGGGGTCTCCCAAAAAGCCCCCCCACACTTGCCTCTGGCTACCCCAAGGGGCTGGAGCCATCCTGGGGGGCTTGCTGTGGGCCTTTGAGGGCCCTTCCCCTCCCGCTGGAGAGGGCTGAGATATCACTGCTCTCATTCTTCAGAAAAAGAAAAAAAAATCCTCAATCATCTCTGTTTTACCCATTTAAAACTTCGCAAATCTATCTTTCCTCTAATGTTTTCTATACAGCTTCAGTAACCCACCTTATTTGCTGGTACCGATGGCTAAGCTCCTTTTTATGAGTCATATTAGAAATCAGACATTAATTGTAAAACTGTAACTTGCTAATTAGCTGCAAATAAACTATTAATTAGTGGCAAATTAAAATCAAAACACACCTTATTTCTACTCTCTGACATACAATTTTGAAGGCACATATTGTTTCAAACTACAGCCTGTATCACTGGCAGAGCAAATTGAGATCCTGAAAGGTTTCTCTCCAGGATAAATAATTAAAATATATTCTCCTTTAATTGACATTATAGAGGACACAAATGAGGTTTTCCTTTTAGAAAGAAATAGCAGTTTCTAAATAAAGCTTTGCAGGCTGCAGAATGGAGGTTTCAACCAAATGAATAGTCATTACTACCTTTTCAATGATGTGGGCCTTTTGATCAGAAAAGAAATTAGCTCTAAAGGACAGACAATAGGAAGCCTGCCCTGCAATAGGAAGAAAATTAGATGGCTAAGGCTCTTAACAACACCTATTTCTATAAACCATGGAGCTTCTTGCTTTTCAATTACAGCTGTTCATTTCATATAAGGAAAGTGGAAAAACACAGGGGGAATATAAACTCTGTTGCACCAAAAAGCCCAAGACAGGGCAGGCAGAGTCTCCTCCTATTTCCCTTTGGTTTTTGTGTAAATAGTTAACTAATATTGTATGTTTTATAACACCATGACTATCCAGTATAGTGTTCTTCAGGTCAATCAAGCAATCAAGAAGAACTATATTCAGTAAAGGAACTAGTAGAACATGAGAAACTTTAGGTTAGGTAGTTGGATGTTTCCACAGCACGCCAAACAACGTCTTTTGCACATGCATCATCTTGCATGCATTTCCTGGAGAAAACAAAACAAGAGTGAAGATCTTGAGGAAAATGAATGGCTGAATAACACTCTGCTGTGTTTCAGTTATAGTTAAAAGGAACTCCAGTTCTTCTGAACGGAAATGAATGTTCCTTCATTATACTCACTGCTGAGAGATTATTTTAGATACGTTCTCCTCATATCACCTTTAACTCAAATATCTCAGCTATTTTAGCATATTCTTCCTTTACTTTTAAAACTTTAAAATAGCTTACTGTGTAATAACTTTTAAATGTGTTCTCTTTCAAATTATTTCATTTGGACATTGTTTTCTGAACATCGTTATTTTTCCAGAATATACAACTTATATACGTTTTCCTATGAGTCTTAGGCATAACCATAAAAGCACACTTCTCTTCCTCTAGCATTTCTCCCTAGTCATGCCTTCACGATACAAACAGATGACAATCTGTCATTAACCATGCAATGTACTGTAGTTAAAATAACCTTTCAGTGATTATTTGAACACATAAGAACCACAAAGCTTCATCATAAACAACTCCTGTTCTCATATTAACTTAGCTGGAGACTATAAAGATCTCCTTTACAAAGAAAATACAAAATCACGGAGATTCTTCCTCCCTCCTTCTCCCTCTTTCTTCTTTTCTTCCTCCCTTCCCCTCTTTCCCTTTCTCTCCTTCACTCTTTCTCACTCTTTCTTTTCCTTTCTCTTTTGTTCCCCACTCTCCATACTACTTGCTTAGAAATAAGTCCACATGGCTAATTCAAAGATCAAATAAATACATATATACAAAAAGATCAAATATACACAAATTGTTTTTGCTGTGATGTGTCTTATAATTATCCTTCTCACCTACAAACAAGTAAATGTTCAACTAAAAATTGCTTTCCCTGTACAGAAAACTAAATCATATTAGAAGTGATTTTAATATGAAATATGAATGCCAGTTTTTCATTCAGTGCCTGTATCCCCTTTTAACCCTACTTTGCCCCTATGATTTGTAGGAATATACATACAGTAAGAAATAGTTTAATCTGTTAAGAATGATCTCCTAGGTCACAAATTGGAGTCACTGATATCAGTATTTGAAGCAATCTCCTTTCTTTATAGTAGTTAGAAGACTATGATTAATGCGAGACTCTTCCTTACTTTGTACTAAGGCAAAAATTTCCATTTGTTTTGTAGGATCTTTGTTTAAATTTTATTTTATTTGAAATGACTTTGTCAGAGAAAAGATACCTACACTAGCTAGTGGGAAAGACTTCCCTCCGTGTAAATAGGCAGCTCAAGTGTCATTGAGACTTCTGCAGCTCACAGCACAAAACCTGCATCAGCGAGATGAAGAACTACAGAAAACCCAGTAACGATTCTGCAATCCTCAGTCTAGACCACACAGCGATGTTTTACTTCTGATACTATCTTCAATTCCCTTGAACAACTGGAGAGCAAAGAACTTCCTTGACTCTCAAAATCTGAGTCTCACCTAAAGCTGTCGAAGTATCAGAGCACTGAGATTTTGGAGCAAAGTTCTACTAAGAATACAGAAGTAGGGAACCAAAAGAGCTTTGAGAACAAGAGTGAACAGTTGATAAATGAGCCTATATCAGAGGGATTGGACGTGATGGGGATCTAAAAGAAACCAGTACATGCTCACACTGCTAGTTAGGGAGAGGCTTCAATTCCTTTAGCCCTCCCAGTCCACCATGGAGGTGGTGTGGTTGGCCATGAAAACAACACACTAGACCTGAATATCCTTTCCATTTTATTTTTTTTCCCCTAACACATATTGACAAATGAGGACAATACATGCTCAACAGCCTTCTGTAGAGCACTTATAATATATATGCCTATACATATACAATAGGTATAAAATAACAGAAATAGAATTCACTGAAGAATCAGTTCTTCAGCCATGACTGTTTTCATGGCTCAAACCACATTTCTGACCTGAGCATGAGTCACAAATAACTACACCATTTAAATTCATATTCAGCACTCATCCTCTGTTTCTAGAGTAGCTCAAATCAGTCACCTGATATTGAAGGTATCGCCCAAGAGCCACTCAATCACTAGCCTCACCGAACAATGTAAAGACTCGTGACTAACCACTATCAAACTTCTCTGCCAATTACTGCTTCCTTATAGATGCAATGACTGCTTGGAGCTAACCAGAATACGCTCAGGGGTCACTATTACCCGTGTTAGTGGTCAAGACCTCCACTGACTCTATAGGTAACACCTCTTCTAGTAGGGAAAGCACTTGCAGAGGAAGAACTTACTTACACAATGATGCATAAGTTGAGGACTTGGGAAATTGGTATTTCAGGGCCATTTTGGAAGAGGTGGGCCAGTCACACAATGTGTGTGTGGAAGGACACCTTGGATCTTTTTGCTGGTGCAGAATCTGATCAAAGCCCAATTCTCTTTAGTTAAGAGTCTCTTTTGATTCCACTAGATTTCCTCCTTTCTGCATCTCCGTGTGCCACTGTAAGAGGGAATAGTAATCACACATTGCTCTTTAGCAAAGGTCCCCTGGCTCCTGTGCAGTTTGGCTAACAGGTTTATTTCCTAACCCAGGAGAGGGCACTCTGCACTTCCCATGGCATTCAGGTGCTTCTCCAGTGTTGCCACAGGATACGCAGCTACCAGGCTGTACATTGTCATGCAAGGGAAAAGTGTTACTATTTTTCCTATTCAAAACTAATCATGAGCCATAGAACATATTTAAATTTACAGTGTTATTATTCTTTTGGATTCCCTTAATTTTAAGTGCCTGAGGAAATGAGAGAAAAGATGTCGGTGATGTTGTATAGCATGAAAATGCACAATCAGAATTAAGGGACAATCAAACTTCCCAGACTAATCATTTTCCATTGATAACTGTTGCACCATGACTGTAGATTAATCAAGTAAAGACACAATCTTGAACAAACTACACATTTTTATGGTTTACTATCTTACGCTAGAGAAACCTGCACAGTTCCAGATTGGAGACTGATGTGAGACCTACTGGGTTTACACACGATTGATACTTATGCTGTTACAGTTTGCTTAGAAAACTATGCTTTTAAGTATTAAGAGCAAAACCAAGTTCCACAGTTTGCTGATGTGTGCTAACTTCCCAGCACCAAAAAGGACAAGATGCCACAGAGGACATGAATGGGTCAAAAGAAAAACCTTTATTTCTAGGTCTTTGATTCCAATCCCATGGAGTTACTAACGAAAATTAATAGGTAGGCATTGCTGCCTTATGTATCCTCCGTTCTTTCACTCTGAACTCATTTTTGCATCATTAACTCTAAAACAACTTGAAATTATAACTCAGACATTATGAACTGTGGTAAGGGGGATGTAAATAACTCTTCTGCACATAAAGAGCCCTCCAAGTTAAATTGCCAGGAAAGTGTGGATGAACAGGTCTCACTTCATATCATTACAGTTGTGAGAAAACAGAGGACTTTTGAGTTTAAAATCTTGCCAGTAAGGCATTTTTCCTTATTCCCATGTCAGTATTACACACACAAAAAGTAACATTTTGACATTTAGAAATATATCAGAAAAATTGTTGCCACAAGGGAAAGTAGCATTCATTTTTTCCTTGCCATTTATAGGCTTCTGGCCCTGCTGCTGCTGAATTTGTGGCAGCAACAAATTCCAGTGTTGCACTCCACCTCGTTGGAGGAACGCATTTGATTGATTTGTCATTGGGTTAGCTAGACAACTAGCAACATGAACTATTTATGTAGAAACCTGAAGAAATATCTAACCCTGGGCTTATTGCCTAGAGTGGAGCTGAAACACTTGTGCTAGTAAAACACCTGCCATTTTTGTCAGTTACATGTTTGCAAACTGTGAAGAACATTTTTTTTAAATTCTGTTTTTTACTGATTATGTGCTTGGCATCAGGCCAGGTCACACATTTTGCTCAATAAGATATTTCAGAACCGTGATGATTACAGCTTATGCATTTCATGGTCATGTAATATCTGAAAGATGGTGATGACACATACTGATAACACGTTGATCAAATATAGACTGATTACACTGGTTGTTAGTGTGACCAGTACTGCTTAGCTTTTCATGTTATGTCTGTTATGCTCCCAAAATTCTAGTGTCTACAGATTGATTAAAAAATTACAAGCAGGAAAAATACATATTTGTGTACATACACACACAATCTGGTAGTTACAATCACTGAGCAACTCAGAGCAAGGAAAACAGAAAACTGAAAAATCTTTCCACTTTGTTTATGTGGCAGTTGAATCAGGATTCCCACTGCACTAATAGTGAAGTTGTAGGGTAGGCTGTATGTAGACCCCAACTTATTAATAGCACTGAAAATTCCCACTAATTTATTTTGTAAACAGTTTGCATTATAATTTCTGAAGTTATTTGTAGGAGTGAGACAACATTATGTGTAATAGCTCCTTTCTAAAAAACCAGATGTGTCCATGTAAATGGAGACCACATAAATTACTATCAAAAATGTAAATGGCTGAACAAGAAAAGTGAAATTTTACTAAGTTACTGGATGACAAATATATTATTGTAGTAGTTGTCATGTCACCAGTAGTTAATAAGCATTCACCTCTATTTTTATTATTTTGTTGGTTTCTGAGATTATTTCAAGGAAGCAGTTTCCCCTTCTGCCTGCTCACAGAGCCTGCAGCATATTCTTAATGTTCTGTCACATTAATTTAACATTCCCAGTCTTACAGCACCTGTTTTCTTAAAAAATAGTTACTGATCTTTGGTTCTGATATCAGGATACTGAGTGTCAGATTAAGAGCGTTCTGATGTGAGTGTAAATCCAAAGATACAGCCTGGCTTCTGCTGAGTTACTTTGCATTTATCTCAGTAGCACTGAAATCCAACCAGAAACTGGAATCTATTTCTCTTTGCATAGGATCCTGATTTTCTCTAAGGATATCACTCAAAGCTAGAGTAGGATTTATGTCAGGCATTTTAGGTTGGATTCTAGATTTCCTGAATCAACAGCAAAAATTCATGTAGTGAATTTGCAGACTGTTATGTAAAGGTCTAGCCAAGGCAGTTCAGGGCTGTGAGCCTTGTACCCAAAGTAACCCTGCAGGCACATACAGAGCATCACTTGTCTCCCATCTCTTGTCCTGGCCCTGTCCAGAGTTCTGGGAAGGTCCACAAAAAGTGTGTTACTGAAGGATCAGACCCTACTATCCATTAATATGTGTTAATAAAAATAAATCTATTAACAAATTGCCTTTAAGCAAAAAAAATTTATAATAATAATCTTAATCCTCTGTAATAGTCATGAAGCTGTAAATGGCACTAGGGAAAACTTAGTCACAATGCTGCAATCCTCAATTCAGACCACATAGGACAACAAAAGTTAAACTTCATTTTCCTCAGGAATTACTTACAGTCATTTTAAAGTCAGTACACTCTAGCTAAGTAGCTAAAACCACTAGCTATCTATATGAAAAGAGTAACTAAATTATAGGCATTTCTTTATTCCACCATAGACTGACATGTACTGACAAGACAGTTTGTTTGCTTTTATTGTTCAAAAGCCCCAAAGTCTTTACTGTCTGCTTCTCCACTTGTCTTAAATGTTTGATTAAGCACTGTGAGAATTGTCAGTATTGATAAACTTCTTTCCAGTACATTAAACACTCTAATCCTTTACATTCCTACTCTATCTCCATTGCTAAGTCAGCCAGCTTCCTTAGCACTTGATTTTGGGCCAGTATTTGCATTAGAAATGGGCTATAAATAAAAATGAATGAAATAGCAGGAAAAATTGTTTTTGTGCATCTGAAAAATTCTGACAGTAACCATACGCAAAGGGCTCTGCTTGTTCTGTAATCACAGGAATGAATTATTTCATGCTATCTAGTACACTAATTAAAATGGGTAATTAAACTCAGCACTTTTTTTCTCTTTTTCTAAAAATCTTAATTTTGATAAGTGGCAACGCTATTTATCCTTCCTTCATGAGCGTGAACCAAGCAGAAGTCTTTTGGTGTCTGTAGTGTGTGTTGGATTAGAGAGTGTGTTTATTGTGATAATTTAATAGCAGGAGATTCAAACCAGGAAGTTCAGAACTCAGTATGAACTCCTGTCAATTTTTAAAACAGTTAGCGCAGCATTTTGGTTTTATTTTTTATCACATTCCTTTTTCCCTACTGTTTTAACACTGAAATTTCTCTCTTAAACTAGGATGTGTCAAAAGCTATTATCAATGCATAAGATATTTAATTTAGAATATAATACTGCTCAATTTGAGTATGGTTTACTTTATTTCCATTTTGTCTTTGAATATCTCTTGGTCAAACTGAGAACAGGAGCACATTTCAGGGCAGCAGGGACATGCTGTAAATGATGTACATTTATCTCAGTATTACACAAACATAACTAAATTTGGAATTTGTTTCCATACAAATAATCAGGACAACAATGCGAGCTATATAGCTGTGTTAGCTAACAAAGTTTGTGTAGCATGTTTGCAAACATTTCCCAAATTCAGAATTGTGTGATTTCATCAGAATCAGTAATTCTGATTATCATTTGTCTCTGGCCATACTATGAGCGGTGTGAAGCAGCACGGTTCTGTTGTCCTTGCTGGTGCTTCACTGATTTCCACTGGCTAAGGGTTTGGCTATGTGTCTGTAGGACACTAACAGAAAACGTTAATACCTCCTCTTCTATATTTTGTGAATGTAAAACTTCTGTAAACTTAAGTAAGTAATTTGTATTCAGAGTGTGTTTAGTATTTCAACATTAGAATCAATCTGGAAAATAGTTTACACTCACACAAGCTTAATCTGCCTGTTTATCTTGTCACAACTGCTACAGAACCATGCCATTTCCAAATAAGTCCTGGTGCACTTATATTTGTTCTTAGCAAAGGCTGACCAAGTTCAGCACATCATCTCCATGTTTCTCTCTCTAAAGGATGATTTGGGAATGCCACATGCAACACGGCGAACAACAGTGGTTAGCCAGGGCTAAAGTATAAATACCAGGTCCCAGCCGTGTAATCTTTACATGGATGTTTCTAAGGACCACAGTAGGTATTTTGCCAGAGTGAAGGCAGGAAGATCAGACTCCACAGTGCAATTTTATATGAAAATGAAGTGGATGAGATACTTCTATCAGGCTCATTTAAAATAAAATAGGAGGGCTACCTTTTGTCTGCACTGCTAATAAGAAAAATATGCTCGAATAGAAGGTAATCATAATAAGGTATGTCCCCATTTTCTCAATTTTGCCCAGTTTTCTTTGATATGATTATGGATTTCAGATATAAATGCTATTTCTTCAGGGTGGATTTATAAATTCTGGAGATACAGATCCTTCTAGTACATATATAAGAATTAACCATTTATACATAGGGGAAGAGAAAGGGTAGAGAGACATACAGAAAACAGACCATGTAGCAAGGAACATTGTGTCTGCAGCATTCTTCATAAATAACTTGAATCACACAGAATTGCTAGAGATTATTTTAATGGCCCGACCCTTATGCTGTTATGGTAATTATAGAAAGAGTTTTAAGCCCCTCCACCAGGGAAATTATGCATTGAAATAGTGAAATTTTTTAATGAATTTCAATTGTTATTCAAAATTCTTTATCAGAACTTCGGGGATTAATAGTTCCAGTACTTTTTTTCTTCTGAAGAACCATAAACAGTGCTTAAAAGAAAACAGCAGAAAACATGCAGTACATCTAAAATTGATGCAACTCTATTGATTTCAGTGAAAGGGTGCTGATTTACCCCGAATGAATTCCTAGCTCATCTTTTCTACGTGTGGGAGAAAACTGTTTTAGCATGAAGGGCTCCTGGATATGTAGGGAGGTACTTTAGGACAGTTAAGGCCATTTAAGTCCACTGTTTGCCTGCTGGGTTAGGGAATCAGTTAAGGTTACACATGTCCAAAGATTCTCAGCCTGGCCTTTTCTTTCTTTCCTTGTGGAAATTCTTTCCAGGAAGAATTTATGAAGTTAGCAGCTTTCTCTCTGATTTCTGCACATCCAGAAGTTAGGTCAGAGCAGCAGCAGGTACCTGAGCTTAAACTCATGGTGTTTTGTACCTCTGCACTGATTTCAGTCTGGACAATCACAGACAGATCTTTGGCAACCCATGGTGATTCACCATGCCACAGTACATTTTCTGGTTCGGAGTGAGGTATTGAGCAACAAGTTTACACAGTCGTTTTGGCCTTTTTATTTTCTGCAGCAGTGCTGATGAAGTAGAATTAATGACTACCACCCCTGCTTTTGCTGCAGAGTAGCTGCTCCATCAGAATGGAGCTTGCACTCACTACATTCAACAGCAAAGACTTTACTCCCTTAATTGTATTTACTTATTTGTCAACAAGTACCTAACTCTGCAACACATCCTATTAATTTCAAGTTAGAAACTCACATAGTGGTACTTATCACATGAGGATATAATCTGACTCTGTAAAGGCTAAATATATAGAAATAAAAGGTCTGTTTATAGAGCAAGAAAGCTATCATGAAAGGTGCTCCTGTGAATGATCTGATTGTAGGAGTAGATACTGCACAGCTGAGAGACAGAAAGGGTTTGTCTGCATATGGATATGATACCTTTTAGTTCTCTGTAAATTGATGTTGCAACTTAATGTTCACTTGCTGCCTCTTGTAGACAAGTCCTGAGATAACTGTTCATATTAAAGAAGCTGTTATTTCTTTAATAGGAATCTTCTATCTTTCTGAAGCAGTACATTAAAGACAGATTAGAGGAAACCCCTCTAAAAGCTGCTAAACAGATGTAAACAAAAATGCCAGGGTATTTTATACACATGAGAATAATGATACAAGACTTTTCCAAGTACGATAACATCACTCCTTGTATCACACTAAATTAATAACATCTCTCAAGCACCTGCCTAAACCAGAAGTCTTTCCAAGAGACTAAGCACAACCTCTCTCATTAAATCAGCATTCAGAGGGCTAACTAGCAGATGCTGCTGACATGAACCCAAATGTAATCTCTTTAACCTTGTCCTGTGGGGAGCAGACAAGTCATGACCGAGTAATTCCAACTAAATTAGATTTTATGTGAAAGTGTATAATCTAAATTAAATTTGATTAAAATGATTCACTGATTTGTGTTTGCTTTTAAAGTCTCTAATGTAGCCAAGGTGACCAGTTTTCAGTAATCTATGTAATCAGATCAATTTATTTTTACATGATTGGATCAAGATTTTTTTATCCAGTAGATTTTTTTATATTGATCATATTTCTCTTGAATATCTCTGGATAGATTAGGTGTTTTCTATTCAGACAGAGGCTCATTGTAATTCAATTTTCATCATGTTAATGAAGAAAATGGAGAAATCTAACTGTGTGGTGAATATAAAGATGTGATGTAAAATATCAAGAAGTAATTGCAAGGAGAGAATCATCAGGTCATCAGCTGATCAGAGGACAACATCAAATACAAAAGGTTGAATGAGACGGGTGAATCAGAAAGGACTAGGGGAGAGATTTTTTCTGTTTTCCTGTCCCCAAGACCCTGTTTAGTGGGAGGTTTTGCTCAGCATAGACTCACTGCAGCAATGGGAGTGGAATTCTGCAGCTGCCTGCTTGGGTAGTAATAAATTTCCTGGGCTTAACCCCTTCACATCCTCTTCCCATCCTGGGAACTTATACAAGTGGGGTGAATCTTGGTCACTGACTTTATTACATTTAAAATCTCAATTGAATACAGTGAGTACTAGTTAGTGGCTGTACTAGCAACACTTATTACAGTCTGCAATCAGCAAAAAACATATAGGTACTGATTGCATTTTATTAAATTAACATGATAATTTTATTTAGTATATAAAGTCAGGGGATGTAACTGAATGTAACTGTTTAAATTTCAAAGGGAAGAAGAACACGGACCGTATGCAAAAATTTTTGTAATCTATGAAAAGCAGCAGCTATGACCACTTTTTCAGACACTGTTTCTCCTATGGTGGCTCCATTTTTTTCCTGGACATCATATATTTCCACAGTTTGGAGGCCCTGCTACATATCCACAGCCCTACAGTAAACAGGAAGGCTCTAGGTCATTTTTAGAGACATATATTTAATAGATCTGTAACTGTGCCTAGTTATGATAGTATGAAAAATCTTGAAGTTTGTGCTAAGTTTTACACGTATTAAAAAGTTCTAATTCAATATGTGGAACTTAAACATTAGTGAAGTCATTGGAGCCACTATGATTTTGAAGGTGAGATATAAAAGCTCTTTGGGGAGTGAGGAAACAAGATTAGATGAGTGTTGTTCCAAGGAAGCTTATAATAACCCTTTGAGAAAGAGAATATCATCAAAATTTTGTGTATGACAAATGCTTTTTCACTGGATCTACACCAAAAGGTAACAAAAGTAATGAAAAGAGAACCTGTAGGTCCTAAAAGCAAACAAGTAACTTTTGCACCAGACTAGAAATTTCAATTACATTCATTCAAATTCAAACTACAGGTTTATTTTGGGGAAGTTTGTGACCAGCAAAAATTAAGTCCTTTGCAGAACTGTCTTAAACAATTACTAGTCATTGTTACTATAAAGAATAGCTCCTTAGTTTTCATATCTAAAAGATTGAACCCTTCACCATGATTAATAAAGTCTGCTTGTTATCTACTTTTGCCATAAAAATTGATATACAAAAGAAACAGTCTGAAAAAAACAAAGGTAAAATGCTTGCATGAACATTTGTACTGACACTGCTAATTAAAAGACTTAAGTTATTAGTCTTTAAGAAGAAAAAAAAAAGAAACAAACAAGTATAATTTGGTGGATTAATTTTATGTTCTGTTCTATTTAATCAAACTATACCTTTTAGTGAAAATGACAAATCTGAGTTGTCAGGCTATGGTTGATAAGAAAGATAAAGGTCATATATTTTAATGTCATAGAAGGTCTTATTAAAGGAACCCTAATTACATTAGGTATCCATGAAACATTAATTAAATACTGTCTGAAATAATTAGGTCTAAGATACTGATGGTTTAATTAAACTCAGTTTTTTATTTTATAAGAAAACTACAGGTCCGGTATCAGTCTGTTGGCAGGATAATTGATAACATGTCAGAAGAGCAAAATAGTAACCTTGACCAGCCACATTGGAAGGACAATATGGTGAGCAGGTTGTCCTGCTAGCCACACCTTGGGGGGATAAAAACACACAGTGTGATGGATTTATTTCAAAAGGTACAGAAAACAGAATAATAAGAAATAGAAAGTTTGGGGCTCACATTCTCAACTTGTATAAAATATCACAGCATGTCAGATGGCAGTTTTGAACCTTTTAGCCCTGCTGAGATTCTTTGCAAATTTTGGTGAAGATTCTTTGTCTTATCAAGTAGAAGGACTTCTACAACATATAGAAGATGCACACCTGAAAGCCTGGTTTTACATGTCTAACACATGCCCCCAAAAGTCGCAAACCCTTCTCCTATTCCCTTATATGAAGAAAAAATAACTGTATAAACAAGCTAATGATTCCATTGCATTCAGGAGGCCCTGACAACTGCATGGTTATATATATGGAGATAAAGCATGGCTGGTTGCAGATCAACTGGAAAAGTGCTTTCCTGATCTTTAAGAATGAAATGTCATCCCTTATCTAAATGAAGCTCATACAGAAAACAGTATCTGAGATTATCTGAAAAATGAGTACTGGGAAGGCAAGAAATGCATATGGTAAATTTGTGCATGGACTAAGGCTGTGATGGCATTTTGAGGAAAAAGAGCCTCTTCCTGTCTCTGCCATGACTGGGAACATAGTCTACATGGCATTACAGAGATGGACTCTGTGTCTTGCTTCTGAACACCCATTTCCAATGGTAAGAAAGACCTGAGCTCTTCTCTTTGATTTGCCAAGCTGGTTGGCTGATCTCAGTCAAGTAAACCTTCACACTTCAGTTTTTCCTCTTGTAAAATGCAAAGGAACATCACAATTTGCCTCTTAATTGTAAGGAGGACCTCCTAATGTCTACAAGGGATACTTCAGCAGAATTATTATAGAAATACATCATCAATCAGAGGCAGTCTCATGCCTGCAGTGAAAAACCAACTTCTTCAAGATCAGCAATCACCAAGAGTTACAAAGACAGTTTAAACAACACCATTTCTCAATATGTACACTGTCTAAATAAGAACAATGTTCCAATATATAGCCTGGACAACTAACACTGGCAACATGTAGTGTACCAGATAAAGAGAACAGGATAATCTCTTTATAATTAAAACTCACATGCCTCCTAAACTTCACTTTCCACATTGAGGACTTTTTAGTTTTGAAAGGGAATGTAGTTGTCGCTATACAACTAAAGAGATTTAAAAAGATAAAATATCAGATTAGAAACCTCTTCTAATTTGTATCATACAGAGTAAAGCTGAACCAACAAAGGAACAACTATCTTACCCTCTTGATAAAGTTGTACCAGTTCTAGTGCCCACTAAAATCAGATAATTGAAGAGATTATTATTTCAACATCAAAAATAATAAATGTTCAAAGAACCAAAATTTCATCACAACTGTAATTGGGAGGATGTCATCTTTTTTCTGACTACAGTCACCATTATTATGGCACCTGATGAATACCCATATTTTACAACAGGTATGTGAATGGTTTCAAAGCGCTAAGGAAATGCTAAGCTATTGACTCAATAACTAGTCCATCTCTTAATTCATTTCAAAAAGATAGTTCTACAATAAATATAGCAATTGACTTGTCAGCTGTACACTTGTGCAAAGGCAGAGTGTTTTATATATTGTGTATGAAAAATGTGACAGTTGTACTGGGCACTGTACCTTTCTGTTTACTGCTGCTTTCATGTCTTTCTCAAGATATTCATAAAACATTTCTCTTAGTCTTTCTCAGTCTTGAATCTTCTTTCATTAAAGACGAAGACTGAAATATAAAGAAAATCAATTTTTAAAATCAAATGGAATTGTTTTGTTTGTTTTTTAAAGAAAGCTTTGTTCAAGTCATTCAAAAGACAAAAATGGTATTTAAAGTTTCATTCTTTTCCTCTGCAAATTCTGGATGACATTTATTCCTAATTTGTGATGTAAAATAGTCCTACGTATTACACTACCTAATTGCTTGTGCCATCTGTGTAATGCTGTCTGTACACAAACCTGTAACCCCTCCAGGTAGAAGTATAATTTTTTTAATGAAGCTTTTCATTAAATCCTCTTCCTCTGACAGGTACTGTTATAGTAACCAGTATAACAATGGTTAATGTGTAATGTTTCCAAACTATTAAAACTATAAGCATAATACGCATACTAGGTACCAATGAGAAACGTAGAAAGAACACTTTTCTTATTAGTACACCATTCAAAAAAATTCTGTCATCGCCCCAGTATCAGAGTACGGGTATAAAAATGACATTTTTTTATTCCCAAAGTTTTAATTTCCACTTAAATTGCCTTTTCAGATGTTTTTGAGATACTTTCTGAAACACAGAAATCTTTAATGTATTTGACAGGAATATAATTGTGTAAATACCTCTCAATAAGCATTACATGTCTACCAAAGAGGTTGCAATCTTATGCACGTACACCCACATGTATATTGAAGGTATTTAAAGGTCATTGTTTGTCTGCAGACAGGACACAGACAAAGCGGACAGAGGCACTGAAAAGAGTCCAGGATTTGGGACAAAGAAGCAAGCAGATGAATTAATGTGAAACTGATAATATTGCGTTAAACACAACCCTGTTAGATAGAACACTGCTAGAATACCTAGATATTCTGTCCAGAAGGGTACCCCACATCTCAGTTTTATTTGTTTGGTGTCTAATGCCAGTGTTAGTACAGTACCCATTCTGGTATGTATGATCTTTTCCCATACTCAGCAGTATCTTTGGTTCATGAATACAGCTTCTCAAATCACAAGTCAGAATCAATACTTTTGAGTCCTTACTTAATATTTGTTGCCTTTGTAAAAGTCTACCTTTTTCTTTGACCATGAAGAAAAAACCAAAACCTAAGTATTTTAAGTCAGGAATATTAAAGGTGATGCATGGTGAAGGCATTAATTAATTTGTTATACAAGATGATGGGCCAGATCCTGCTCTCCTAATTTAGCCAAAATACTGGCTGCAATGGAAATTTTGTTTCAGTTTCTCCAACAGGATCAGGTACTATATACAGTACTATCCCTTTACATCATTGTAGCAATCACATCGTTTAGAGAAATGATCTCTCTTAGTTCTTTTCAAAGTGAAATTAACTGTCAACAAATGAGATGGAGAATAAAAGGAAAAACAGCTGCTTGTGTTTTACCTGTTTTGCCACCTGTTAACTGAAATGCATGAATAAACTGAATAGTTTTGAGGAATCCTTAGATTTCCTGAAAATGGCATAGAGAATATTAGCTTCCATTCAAAGATACATGGGTGACTGAGTTTATATAAGCTAAATTACAACTACCCCGTACACAAAATAAAATTATATCAGACTGTGAAGACAGAGTTTTTAAAAAAATGTTTAAAAAGCTTTTAGTACCATAATTCCAGACAGAAACAAGCTTGTACATTAACAATAACACATCTGTTACTTGAAAATTCTTAACCTGTGCACATTTGCTACAATTTTTCACAGATATTTCTGAATATTGCTTTTTGACTTTAAAAGCAATGCAGATCCAGCATGATTTTCTTTATGTGAGCAAAGATGTTCTGCTAGAGATGTCTCAGGGCACGCAGCTATCCACAAAACTGTAAAAGTCTGCAAAACAACCTAGCAGAAGCAGATCTACAATTAACAAACAAATCTGACAAGGCAGTTGCTGGATCTTTACTTATTTTTACATTACAAGCACTTACCTGATGTCTCGTGCAATATGTTATAAAGATATTTCCTAAAAGATTTTGGCAAATGAATTATGTAGCTGAAATGTAATAACGAAGGTAGAAATTTGTCCTGTTATCAGTCACACACATTCAAGCAGAAACCCAGTGCAGCACAGTAGATAGAACTATAAGCTCTGGGATCTTCTCATTCAACCAAGATTGCTTCATACAAAAGTTGACAATACACTACTGAAAGCCATTGTTGATATTCAACATTTTTTAAATAGCTGAACAGAATAGACAATAAGGCATGAAGGAAAACTTGGATAGGAGGCTGGCCTGGAGTCTGGGTTCGGAAAGGAAAAAACATTAAAAATGGACAATAAATATATGATTCTCATTATTAATTGCCCTGTAAATGGCAGTTAACTGATCTTTACCATGCTGAAATTCCACTCCTTTTACAGGAAGAACATAATACAATCCATATTTTTTTCATCTATTAAAGTCTAGGTACAGTTTAAAATACTGGCACTGAGACATATGCTTCCATGGTTCACAAACACCATTCGCTAATGTAAATTAAGGAATTTGCAAAATCACTGAAAGATCCTCCCATTAATTGTTAGAGACCTGTCTGCCCAGGCTGAGGAGATTATACATTTCAACCATTACATCAGAAAAAGGATTCATCTGAAATACTTTTTAAAAATCTGAAAAAATATATATTTTGTATTATCTCCTACCCCTCTATTTCCTCAATTAAAAGAGATCATACCACTATGTCTATTACGGTCCTTGAAGAATTTTACAAAAACTTTAGAGACATTGGGGATCATGGTTTATTCAATCAGCTGTTTGTATTGTGTTTGTTTAAGGTTTTGGTGCTTTAGGGTAAAATTCCCTGTTATACCCTGTATAACTCTGAAATCTGAAACAGTACAAGCAGATGTCTTTCCTAAAGACATGTCTGGAATACCCTGTGCAGAACACTATGCTTAGCAGCTGCTAAAGGACACATATGAGTTTAAATTTTTTCATTTCTGGGTAATCTAGATATTCCAGCAAAACTTTTTATACTTTTTACTCTGTGGCTCACATGTATGCTTGCCTCCGGTTCTGCTTTGGATTTCATTGTGTTCTGCTTCATCCATGCTGTTTTCAGCCCTCCTCTGTCCATTTTTAATGGAGAATATTGTCAGATTATTTCAAGCCAAACCAAGCAGCTAATGATGTATGTTGGTAGAGTAATTTAGCAGGGATTTTTGTTAAAATTTGTTGCGCTATACACTAACTCTAGTCTTACATTTAGACTATGAAAGGTAACTGCACTTTACAGAGCATCTTTCTCTTTTGTTTTCAGCTAGTCTTACAAGGTTTACTGCTACAATCTAGACATTACCTAGGATACTTAGACTTCCTTGAAGAAAGGACATTGCTTGCTTTGTCTATGTTACATCTGAGCTGCTTGTTACAGGAAAAGTCTGAAAGCCAAGGTGTGTCCAACTGGTCATCAAGCCCACACATCATCCTCTTTGTCAGTCTGAACTCAGCTTGAAATCGGGTTGCTTACAAATACTGGCTGTCCCTGCAGCAAAACCCTTCCAGAGCCATCTTATTTGCCACTGAGTGGGACTAATGCAAGGACTGATCTACTGATGATTCTGAGCAGACTGTCAGGCAGAAGGGAAGAGTAGGCTTGGGTATGTTTTTAAAGGACCTTCAGCTGTGGTCCTCTTAAAATGCTTCCCCAAAAGGCAAGGACCAGCTGATGAATACTTTGCTCTCCTGCAAAGTCCAACGGACACAACCCTTCAATGTATGAGTCACATTCAAATGTGACAGTCCTAGAAGACATTCCCCATTTTAGCTGTATTTGACAAATTGTCTATCCTGACATATATTGAACTTAAGCCACTTTAGTTCAAAGTCCATTGTATGAACTTTGTATAAACCAGAAGGTTTGCTCAAGAAGGTTTGCACACAGAAGCTGTGAATAGAAGTGGTCAAATCACTTTGTCAAGCACAGAAAGCCAACAGAAGCACTGAGTGGGAATTACACCTATAGGGTCTAATATCTCTACAGCTGGAAGTGTCTCATAAACTCACCTGCTAGATTCTTGCACGTTAGAATTTTAAAACTAAGAACACAGAACAGATAAAACTGCACTGATCTTTGTAAAGCTAACACATTCTAAACAATCAAATCCTGCAAGGTGTCCAGACTACCACGAGAAGTATTTTCTAAGTTAAAAAAGAAAAAAAAATGTATTTTTTTTTAACATCAGAAAGAAATCAAACACAAGCACAGTATGTTTTGCTTTACAACTGGCTTTCAAGTCTAAGTCACACAAAGGTACATATGAATTAATTTAAATTAGTTCCACTGATTTCAATTAACTTATCTCACTGATGTCAGTGGAGATGTTCATGTGGTTGCAACAAGCCTACAGGATTGCCACTAGGAATATGACATCTGTATTGAACACTATTGCCTTTTCCCTTGTTCCTATGAGATTACTGTAACAACTTCCAGCAAGAAACCTAAACATAAAATGTCAATATATAATTTATATTTTCTTATTACATGCCTTTCTTTTTTCTTGTCACTTAAAATGATTCCTTTTCATGAAGATTTGTGATCTCAACAATTACATAAATGTCTACATTTCTCCAGGGCACGAAACACTAACTGCCTGGGCCAAGAACTTTTTTTGAAATATCGCTCATATGGAAGCTGAATTCTAAATGCACTACATGCTGCACTCCAAAGGTATGTGAGAAGAAATCAGAATATGAACCTGGGCTCTTTTCCTATCTTAACCAAAGTGATGAATCACAGCACACCTCAGCTTTCGCAAGAGGCAGAATATTTGAATAAGGAAAGGAAACTGCCACTTGTTTTCCAGGTCAGATTCCTCCTGTGTTATTGCTTAGATGTTATAGATGCACTGTCTGTTTAAAATTTGTCTGTTATTAAAAGGATAAGAAATTCTGTTCTCAAACCCCCAGTGTTTCACACAGTGGAATTCTAAAATTGTCAGTAATAATTCTGTAAATTATGTCTACAAGAAAATTGCAGTTTTATCCTTCTGAAGGAAAGGATTATTTTACTTCATAGTTCAGTGTTCATCTCTGGAAATAACTTACTGGGTTGCTCTTGGCAAATTCACAAGCTGCAGTTGTCAGGACTATCATAAAGTTGTATACAACATCAATTTAACGATAACATTACACTGGTTTTCTCTCTAGTCTTGCATGGAGCCTGTGAATTTGTGGGAAAGAGATATTCAATACCAATGCATTCATGAACAATGAAGAAAATGACAGATCTGTGTTCTGAGGACATAACATACACCTTGTCCACACTTCATTTGGATCCTTTCAAACAACTGCCAATCCTGCTTCCAGATAAGCATAGAACATTACATGTATTCAGTAACTGTTTAAATTATTTTAAAGTTTTAGGTTACCACTTTAATTGCAAAGTCTTAATTTTCCTCTCTTACTAAAACCCTGATTTGAATTCTTCTCTCATTGTTATAATTTTCTGTGATATAAGCCTGCTATAATTTAGCACTCAACTGCATTGAATCCCATTATGAAGTCTCATCTTATATCACGCAGAGTATATCTGAGTATAACACACAAAATGCTTAGCTTGTAAGGACAGGGAGCTTGTCATCTCTTTAATTTGATCACCACTGTGAAATTTGGGATAAAAAAAGTTGGACCATAATGGCAAGATAATGCAAAATATCCAGATTTTTTAAATGAGTGACACACTATGCATTTCAGAGATAGAGATATGTGTGACCTTCACAGAAGTTAATTAAATATAGAGAAAAGCAGTCTGATTTTTTTTCTCTAAGAAGCTTGTATTTCAAATGTCCCTGACCCTAACTAATAGATGGGACAGTCCAATATGTCTGCTATTCCCCAAACAAGGTCCTCTTGAATAATTTCCCACTAGAGATCATCAGAGTGAGGATGCCCTCTGTCGCTCAGATTTTTACACATTTAAAGGAAATTGTCTTTCGCTAGTCCACACGCAACATTACATTTTGTCTGTTTCCAAGACATACTAGTTAGATCTTAAGTGTTTTAAGTGTTAAGTTAGATCTTAAGTTTGTGTTGCCCTTGAAATGTTATCTAATGTTTTATTTCCCTAATGCCACTATGTTAAATTAGCAGTAATAAGTATACAGACTTTGGTTTACTGAATTCTTTTACAGCAGTCAGAATAACTGTTAGATATAATGTAATGCACAGACCAATATTTTTTTTCCTTGGTGGAGTAATAGTAACTACAAGAAATCACAGACTGAAAATCCAGTTAATGTCTTACAGTAGTGTTAAATAAACGGTTATGAATAAGCTAATAAATCAATGTTTCCTAGGCAGTCTTTTCAAACTTGAGGCAAATTATTCCTTGTACATTAATTGCTTATGAAGTATTCAACAGCTAAAATAAGTTACTTGAAATGGCACAGACCTATATGAAAGAAGAAAACTCCCAGAGTTGGATGCGGGAATAACTTCCTCATTCTACAAAGTGTTTCAGCATTTCCCCAGATTTCACATTCTAGTCTGAGGTAGAACAAATAATAAATGCCTACCTCTACTCCAAAAAAAAACCTACAGAACAAACAGCAGCAAGAAAAAATAAACCACTCCAGAACTTTGAAGCCTGCAGCAAAAGCAGCACTGGTATTAGGGCGCTTACCGATGCTATCAGAGACCTGGTTCACATCCTTGTTTTCCTAGCCTGTTGCACAGCAGCTGAGTACCATAAGCACCATGCTTCTAGACAGTCTGAGACAGCACCCTTTTGTCTTCCTTATTGGACCTCTTCTACTTTGCAAACTAATTAAAAATTATTTCCATAAGAACTAGAACACAGATCTGCTACAGCTCAAGAGAATGATCTAAGCATGGCATGAAAGACTCTGCACCAAAAGACTATATAATTATTTATACCTATAAATACTTTATACTTCTATTTTGGAAATCATATTTATAGAAACAATTACAAATACATTTTAGTTGAGGAAAGTTAGAAAATGCTAACAATAAGTGGCTAAATATTGCCACTTACATAGAGGCACAATTTTTTCTAGCACAGTTACGGAGCATTAAGGCGTGGAGGTGGAGTTTGGGGAAAAGATGCAATAAACAGTGGAGTCTTTTTTTTTTCAATAATTTTTCATGAAAATATCTCCAGAAAGGCCAAGTTACCAGTGTCGGATGTTACAATGTATTTGATTAATTTTTTCTTTTTTTAATATAAAATTGTCAGATAATCTTGTCCTGCAAAAATACTACATTTTAAAATTCACCGTAGAGCTGTCAGGCACCCACAGCCTCTCAGAGCTAGAGCTAGTACTGAGCTTGTGCTCCTTGTCAAAATTTAATGAGACGACCAGTTCTAAAATAATTGAATTTTCATATCAGAGCGAGCCAGGATTACACAGACAATAAAAATGCTGAGTCCTGTACTGTTACTGGCAAATACCTTTTGCTTTGCTCATGAAATCACTATGTAAATGTTCAGGGTTTGTATTTAAGGCATCTTATGCATTTAGAGTTGTAGTACTAGCAATAATTTCAAATGGTGCCGTTGATAAGTAGCTGGGCGGTTTTTTTATAATGTTCAAACTGTAATTTGTTTGGTGAATCAGGATAAGCACTTGGTTTATATTTTATATAAATGTTAATGCAGTTGCAGTTTAATTATGTTTCTTAACTTTTAACATTTCAGAACTAGAATTTGAAGAAGACCACTCCATCAGGTTGTCTTGCTTTCATGGAATACTTGCATGAGTACAGCCCCACTGACTTATGACTTTAAAAAGTAGAGCTGTCCAGAAAGTTAGTGCCTGCTACAGGCCAGGAATATATCCAGTGCTCTCTATATTCCTCAGCTTGCAGGTTGAAAAGTCAGAGCTCAAAGGTCCCCATCAGAAGTACAAAGGAATTTTAAAACCAAACAAAACAACAACAACCAAGGTACAGAATGGATTAGATGACTTAGATAAAAGTTTAAAGCAAAAATAAAACGTACCTCAAAAATACAGCAATTGCTACTACAGAAATGGTGAATGGAAATGATTAAATGGACCCTTAATATATTGTAAAGCTGTTACTGACAACTATTTATCTTATTGTTTTCCAGAGGTTACTATGTAATGTGAAGTATAAAACTGTAGGAATAAGGGTATCTAAAGTTTTCAGACAGGCCAGATGTCTCTGAGTGTCTTAGCAAGAGGAGTTTTGCACAACTGCTCAGTTTTACTGAATTGTAAAACACGTATTTGGCCAACTATAATTCACGTGGAAGAGCTACTGAAGATCTCATAGCATGTAAATGCCTCTGATTCATTATCACATCATACTTTCTAGTACATATCCTCCCATGATACACACCAACCCATCATCATTATTTAAAGCAGAATTATTTAGCTGCACACATTGTTTTGTTTCCCTGACCAGCTCACCTAGTTTAACAGATGTTCGCATGTAGCTGCCCAACACGCTGGAAAAATCTATAAAAGAGGGAGGAGTACAGAAAATACATTGTCAAGCTCAAAAGCGTTTGTGAAGTAAATTCCAGTGTCTAATAAAAGATTAAATGGAAAAGAAAAAAAAAAAAACTCTTATCCACTGTTGTTGTCCTGCATCCTCCCATTAGTCAGGGAGGAGACTGCATTGCTTGATGGGAGATGTAGTTCAGTCCTGACTGTCAAAATTGAACAGCGTAGAAATGTAGGAAAGATGCAATGTAAAATAATAAGAATCTAGCTGTTCGCTGTGAAGAATCTAACTGTTAATAAGAATCCATCAGTGTCGCTGTTTTTACTAACAAAGCATCACTACACCTTCTACTCGCCTTTTGCATTTACATGGGATTAACCTCCCTTAAAAGCGATTCTGTAATAATATATCATTTATATGTACACTTATGACCTTACCGTACTTTCAGTGAAAAAAAATGTCCATTTATATGTATCAACTGCAATATGCATTTTGTCCCGTGATGGGGAAAAAGGCAAAGAGTCACTAATATGGCCTTTTAGCCCTAAAAGACTTTAATACCCCTTTTCCTTATCTTAGATCAACTTTATTATAACACTGTAATTACACAGAAAAAAAGTAATGATCCTAATGTCAGCCACATTTAACCTCCTTTGATCTCCCAGGATTCTTTGCACTAGGGGCTCAAGGAAAGGCCTTCTCTGACTTCTTGATAACTGAATGAGTGATTATCCTCCTTGTTAATGGGCAATGATATAGGAAACTCTTCCATATGTACCGAATATTCATGAGGGGCTGCACAAGCGGAGATAAGACTATAAGATGCCACAAGCAATCACTTATAAGAACACTAGGAAAAAATATTCACACTCGGGGACACTGCTAGACTTGGGGTTTCTGTGCTGAGGGGGAGGGAGGGAGGGAGGGCAGCTCTACTGCTGTCCCCCTGACAGTGTAATTTGGAGAGAGGACCTGCTTCCATCGGCATTTCTATGACTGACTTTTACTAGTCAAGTGCATATAGCAATGTGAACACCTTCGCTACCATGTCAGAATGAGATTTACTTTCACCTGTTATCTTAGCTCCAAATATGCACAACCAAGACAAAGCACAGACATTGCTGAAGACAAAAACAAAACAAAACAAAAAAACGGTTTAGTTTCTAACAGCAACATATACCACCAAAAAGAGGCTCCAAAGCTGAGGGTTGTGACTGTTCTCCCCTGATGATTCTATCAGCTTCCCAAAAAACCAATGCAAAGATGAACCAATGAAACCAAACAAAACCCAGTTTGAATCTTTGATTTTTTTTTTCCAATCTAAAGCTAAATCTGAATTGATGACCTGAAGTTAGTTATGTTGAACTCATACCAGACCTGAACCAAAACAACTTCAATCACAGAAAATTCTGAAATTAACTGAAAGATGCACTGGTTTGACTTTTCAGCATTTAGAGGTCGGTGGAAATTGATGAGGAACTTCAAGCGGACAGGCAAAGCAATCTATTCGCACAGTGTAAACCTGAAGCCCAGACTAAAAATGCATACTTATCAAATTGAGAGACTCCTGCCTTTGCATCTGAAAGTCACCGGGAGAGAACCTGCCTGTTGCAGAGAACTGAACGGGCCATGGTTGCTCCATCTGCATGCTTTACAGTTTGTAAGCATCTTTCTTCTAGCACTGCCAACAGGAGCGAACCACAAGTACAGAAATCTTACACCCATTTTTGTGCATCATGTAGATATTCTGAATAGTATGATGCTGTAGTTCAGAGATACATATACATGTTGGGGCAAGGAAGAGGCTGAGGATTTCTCAGTATACCAACTACTGTACAGTGCACAACCTGGGCTGAGTGTGGACATTGCATCTGTTAAAGCATTTCTGCAGAGGTTTCGACTACCCAGGTCAAGTGGAGCTGTGTTTAGGGGCTGCCCACCAGTCTGCACCAGCTGTATGCATGTGAATCAGGACATGCTCGCTTTTAGTGCAGCACCAAACAGTATTTAGCCTTCTTTACGCATATGAAATATATTTTATTCTTTATTCCCCCTGTATCAATAGAAACATAATTTTTGTAATTTCTAAAAAAAAATTACTAGATTTGAAAACTATTTTTGCAAAAATCCTTTATCTGCCTCCCTTCAGAAGTGCTGCAAATCCCAACATGATTTATCGAATGTCCTTACTTCCGAAAGGCATTGTGGCTACTGAAATAATGAACTACTTGAAAGTCACATTTAATTTACTTCCAAAGAAACAAGCTAGCATTGCTCAAGGTTGCTGGGGAAACAGGAAAGCTGCTTTAGATCAGTCTGCAGCAGAGAAGACTTGCTGATATTTTGCAATTTGTACATGTTCATCATAACTTTAACACTCCCTTATTTTCAGAAACCTATTTCTGACTTTGTGTTAAATATTCATCTTCAGACCCACAGCATTGCCTTGTTTTCAGTTGTGGATTCAGATTCATAAATCTGACTTAAAGATAAGCTGTTTATCAGAATTGTGTACATATTTTCTTCTTTTGGGGCCTGTTTAATCAAAGAATGCATCCAATTTCAGCCCTAGAGAAGTCCACAGCAGGCACAAAATCTCATTTCTTGGGTTTCTACAGTACGAAACTTGTATGCAATTTCAGCTGATCAGACCCTTTCCAAAATCTTTTATTGGTCACTCTTAGACTTCCCTGCTTTAAAGAAAAGTTCTAATAATTTCCAGAGTTGTAAAATGAAGTTACTGCATTCACTTACTGCTCTCCTATAAAGAAAGGGAGAACTGCATTTGAAAGCAACATGCAAGTCTGTTGAATTCCGCTAATCCTTCTACTGGAGATAAATCAGAACATCTTTTTCTGTCAGTTGCAGTACACAGATATGATTTAATATGCACATATCCTGGGCTACCGAGTTTATTCCCAACTTACTGAAAGTTACAGTACTGAAATGAATGGTGCAACAATGCCTCTCATAAGGTAGCCTGTCTTTGACAGTAAGGGAAGCTAATAGATGGAGGAATCACTAAGCTTTTGGTACAGATAACCTGACATAGTTCCTTTAGGTATAAAACTATGCCCTCCCTTGTGCAGCTGAGTTAACCATTTATAATGAGCTTGGATTTTACCAAGTAATTGGTGAGGCTAAGATTAGATCTCAAGCTCTGCAATGCTCAGACCTATGCTTATAGCTGGAAGAACATTTTCTCACAATACTCAGTTTTGTACAAGGGATCGATTCACTAAACTCATGTCAGTCATAAGAATTTCATGTGTAGGAATAAATGAGTTATCTGTGCATTATTGTTTAATTATTACATTATCTCCCTTTTAGAATCTCAGAATTATATCAAGCACAAATTAAGTTAAAAATGAACAAAGAAAACTATTAACCAAAATTAAAGTGCTTAAAATGATTGATGGTATTGAGTCCAGATTGCTTTCAATAAGTATCATAGGATCACAATTTAGAAAATAGCCTAAAACAAAAGATACATAATACCTACCTCTAATTGAATAAATGGTATAAAACATACATGATTTTATTTTATTTTATTTTTTCCAGAGACATAGCTAATAGGTGTATACCATCAGATAATTCTCCAGTTTTCCTGTCAATATACTTTTGGTTCAGATACTGGTAAAGAACACTACATTTTATCTCTATTGTGTTAATTTGTTGTGTTCATTAACTTCCCAGTTTCCCTCCATACAGCTCATGACAGTGCTTTTCACACATTCTATGCCTAATTGCATATTTTGAGATTTTTTGCGATATTACATCAAGTCTTTGCTCTGTTTTGGAGTCATTATGGTTTACAGCTATAGTGGCGATGTTTCAGTTTACTGCCTTACTTCATTTCCTTAACTCCGAGTGCCATCGTTCACCAGGACAAACTGAAGAGAGGAGAAAGCAGAGAACTGTGAAAGGTTAAATAACCAGAATGAAGAACAGGAAGAACAAGGAGAATAGCACATTGGAGACTTGGACCATGCCCCATTTGAACACAACATAGATATAGATAATAAATAACAGAAACAGTGAGGGATGAGAGGAAAAGTCTGTGCAATTGAGGTAAAGGGTTTGTTGCAGAAAGACCAATCTTAGAAGAGAGAGAGCTATACTTTCCAGAGGAGTCCTGCCTGTGACCTTAACAGAGGAATCCTGCTGTGCCTGGAGGGAACAAGGGCTGGGGCTCAGCAGGAAATCTCTCCTTGCTGCAGGGCATGCATGCTTCTGGCCACTGCTGGGGAAGACAGGTAGACTGGCTGCCTCCCCGAAAATGTGCCAGCGATGGGGAGTTCTGGAAAAGCTGTCGCATGCTGCTCAGAGTTCACTGATCATTTTCTTGCAAATGTAAATGGTGCTGTCACCCAGCCTGGTAACAAAAGACATATTGCTGACATAATCAGCTACAAAAGTGGCACATAAAGGGGTAGCCAAGCCAAATTTCAGAAGGAACTCCTGATACCACTTATTGAAATACTAACCAAAACTGGGAGGCATTGGAATCAACACAGGAATGAGTCACCAGAATTTACTAAATTTTACAACATCATTCAAACAATTCTGTTCTTAGTATTGTAGCCTCTCCAGTGCTAAAGTCCCAGAGAAGGAAGTGGGTTGTAACAGAGACAGTATATTCCTATGCTTTGATGCTATTCCTCATTGCTTACAAATAAGTGAACTTTTACACCAAATTAATACATAAATTAATACAAGATTTTCTGAGGGGAAAAAAAAAAAGTGAAGATTGGTCATTAAGGAGAATAAGATCAGGAATAAGGTCGGATCAGTTCCAGAGATGATGCACTGAGGATCAATGCTGGCATATCTAGGTTTATTTCACAGTAAAACGAGTGTACCTTATTTTGTTTTCTACCTCAAGATATCTGATGTGCATTAAGTATTATAAACAACAAGTCTTGGGAACAAGGCCTTGGGGAGCACCAATATCCAGCCTCTGGCACAGCCACATTTCATTCATTTATCGCCAGGTTAAGCAAGCTGCTCCTGAGCCAGAGCAGTTTGGTCAGAAATATATGCTGGACTTGTGGGTGCAATGCAGGCAATTAACATGAACTACTGTTATTTGACACGTCCTCTCAGAACATCAGCTATAGCCTTACTAATATAGATAATTGGTTCAATTGTTTGCAGACACGCAAAAAATTATGTACTAATACATCAGATAAGTGTAGGGTATTAGTGCTAATACATTGATTTTAGCCAGTAGGCGTCAGCTGCTTTGTCTGTGATGGATTAGAACATGACACATCACATCAGAAACACAAAATACAGGAAGTATTAGATGAAAACCAATTTTAAGAGTAGAAAGTTCTCATTCAGGTCTGTTGGCCATCTTACATGTTTCATCTTCTCCTTCCTATTTGTATTGCATTTCCTTAATTCTCTATTGTTTCTGATTGAAAACTATGCTCTAATTTGAATGAGCAATTCAAACCTGCTTCATGTGTTTAAAAAAATCTGGTTACAAGTCCTAAGTATCTACTCATAATTTTTGAGAGATCAAAAGCAGTAGTGTAAAAAATTGTTTGCTTTTTGCCTGTAGCAGCAAGCAGTTGCACTAAAAAAGTATTACTCCATTATCTTTAAGATAAACTATCACAAATATCTGGGAGATAACCTCACTTTCTTGAAGGAAAACCTCCTTCAGCTGCCATAGCTCTGAAGAGCATGTGTGTTTTTCATACAATACACCTGCGAACAGCCAGTTTGGATTCCTTACACAAAGAAAGATGGGTAACTAATCTTTTGCATTTTATCTGGAATACCAGGTCATTCTACTAGATGAATTCAGATTGTATAACACTGAGGTCCAGCTGACCCTAGGCTCTATTATGGCTGGCTGTACAGTTTGCAAGAGTTCCTGCTCCACAGACCTTCCAGTGCAATATAACCTACAAAAAGAGACACTAGAGAAGGAAAAAAAAAACCAAAAAAAACCAAAAAAACCAAGTTGCGTAGATACACAGTAAAACTTACCTCACTGAAAGATTGCTATACAGATTACACAGCCTCACAAAATTACTTTGTATACTCAGAATAGCTTTCACCTAAAACTTTCAGAGCTGAGTATGTCTTTTTCCAATTTTCATCTAGAGAAAAAGACACAGAATAAAGAAGTTGCACAATAAAGGTCATGGACAGCTGAGAAAGACCTCATCAGGTTTTTTTGGGGTGCCCCTTTTCTATAATGATCTTGATCATCCAGAGAGAGCTTTAAAAATGAAATAAAAATGAAGATGTGAAAGGATGTTCTAAGATGAAAAAATGCTAAGTACAGCTTGGTTAGCTCACAGCTAATTTAGAGCATAATCGTCTATCCTACCTGAAGCCTAAATTATCATTTGGTAAATGCTTTCTTTATCTATTGGAATAAATACAGGAACTTAGAACAATATCAAGAAGGAGAAATCAGAGTTTTGTACCAGGAAAACTCCATTTATCTACAGAATGCAGATATAATACTTTTGTGAAGTGCAGACTCCCTCAGGCCACAAAGCTAACTCTGCAATATCCCTAAGAACGATGCAACTATGAACAGGCATACTCAGGATACGGTCAAAAATAGATATTTCCACCTCTATATTACATTACTGTACAAATCAGCATATCCTGTACCTCTCAAAAGTAAGCTAGGTATAGATTTTTTGGCTGTTGTAGAGTTAGCATACAATAAACTGACAAATTATGAGAACATAACACACAAAATATTGCCTTATAACAAGAATAGCAAAAATAAGGAAGAAAAAGGAAAAAATAATCAGGGAAAGCATGACATGCAAAAGTCTTTTACTTGTACGGAAAGAAGAACAGTAATATGGAAAAAAGTGCTCTTCTGTGTAATTAGTATAGTATATTACGGTGTAACAGAGAACCAAAACCAAAAAATAAACCATAAATTCTACTTGATAATGTCAGTTTAATTTAAAACGCTGCTAAATCTCCCAGTATACGTTAGTGTGTATGTTAAGATTGGTGTGTACATAAAGGCACTCCAACAGAACCACACAATGCAATGCTAATAGGGTTAGGTGCTCAGAATATAAGGTAACATAAGTGCCATTTGATGCAAGAGTTGCTAGGGAAGGCTATTTTTTCCTGTCAGTTAATTAAGTGAATTTAGGGCTTTTGAAAGGTGCCAGATTGACAGTCCTGAGACTGAAGTCCTCTATTCAGGGAGCAGCGAGACCCAGGCAGCAGCAGCAGAGCTGCCTCACACCGCCCCTCAACCTTGACCCGCAGGGCTCACCTCTAGCGATGAGCCGCGCTGGCGGCTCAGTTTCCGAGCCTGTTCATTCTCTGGCCTCTCTGGGGAGGCTGCTGATAAAGGTGCTAATTAGGGCCAATTGTTATGGAGGGTTTTGTGCTGCGAACACCTGTCCATTAAAAACTGAACTGGGAATACCAGCTTTTTTTTTTTTTTTTTTATACGGGACGCACCGCAGACTCTAACAAGTGAGGATTTTTCAAGCACTACTGACCTAGGGCCAGAGCTGAGGTAATACGTTTGGGAAAGACAGCTTAAGGATTGCACCAAATTTACTCCACTCATCATCATTATTATTATTTTAAAAAAGTAATAGGAAAAATAGTTTTTCAGACATGATCCATCCAACTGCTTCGATGACTCCTTTTCTAGGCAGTTGAGTCTTGACTTTTGCCTTTGAGATAGGTTGTCTTTCACATCTGTTGAACCATTTTAAGAAAATGTGAACGATTCAGCGTAAAACCAAAGAAGGTGATAGCTAATTCAGCAGAGCAATTGATGTTGTCTAAGTCTTCTGTAAATCTGGAGTGTGAGTGCCTGCACATTCTCCGTTTCTCTCTACCATTAAATGATCAGGAAGGGCTGCCAGTTGAAAAATGGAGCAATGGGAAGGGGCCATCACTGAACAGAACGCTTCAAATGACTAACCTGTTAATTTTATGGGTTGCTTGCAGGCAAAAGGGTAGGAACACTGAGTTTCCCAGAGCCAAACATGCTCTGAGCACCTAAGATATTAGATGCACATAATGACATTTCAGATAATTGCTTTTCATTCCACTGTTATGTATTTTTTCTTTCGTACTGTTGATAACTACTTCCAACGTAGAAGCAAAACTCCCCGAAACCTCGAGTCACTTAGCCCTTTGTAAGATCTTCACTTCACTTGATCTAGTGCAGGAAAGATAAATAGAAATTTTACTGTAAATAAATTGTAAGTTAAGTTGAAGCATCTACAGTGACTAAGACAGCACAGTCCATTTTAAAATAAAAGATTCTTTAAATGTGCTTTTTTTTTTTCCTTCTTTTTCTCCAGAAGAGGCTGACTTCAAGCCTTTATTGTCTTTCACCTCCTTCAAGGTGCAATAGAGAGATATAGCAGCTTAGTGTTCTTGACATCAGCAGAGAGGCTGAAAAAACATTATCAGGGAAGAACCAATCTCCTATAACAGTTGAATAGTACTCACACTGATGATAAAGGTTTGGGTGAAAGATGAAATGAAAAATGTGGCTATAGCTGCTTGTAGAAAAACATGCTTTTCTGTAGCAGTTTTGCCCCCTGTCTTAAGTGTTTATATTGAATGAATAGTTGGTGCTTTATATGACTTTGTTGTTGAATGGAGCAGTCTACTTAGCATGAACTTTTTGATGGCCTCATTTTCTGAAATGATGTACAAAGGTTTCATGGATTATGCATTAGTTCCATTAACTTTCCACTTGAAGATAGCATGGGCAGTGACAGGGCTGATAAGGACTGAACAGCACCAACCCCCCTAAATTTTTGCTCCTAAAGGAATAATTTCAAGTGTCACCTGCAGTAATGTGCCTCACCTAAGTGAAATACATGGCATCACATCTGATGAGGCAGCCATTAGATCACTTTGGTGACGTTTCTTCAATTTTCTCAACTCTCCTGTGAAAACTGGGGAATCTTCTCTTGATTGCTCTCCAGTGTTTTAACCTGCAACAACTAATACCTGTATTTACACATTTAAATACTCCATCTCTTAGCTGATACAGCTCAAACAAGGCTACCACATACGAGCAATACAGGATACAGGATTATGAGCCAAGATGTATAAAATTCTTCTGGTCTGAAATAGGCTTGTGCTCCACCAGTTTGGAGGTAACATTCAAATACTTGACCAAAGACAAATTCATATATAGTTTCTGGAGGAATAAGGCCATGATTTCAAAAGATAAGTGGTAGCTGAGAATGCTTTAACAATTACGACACCTGCATTAAAATTGTTTTAAAATATCCCCTCTGCAGATCTGATTGGCACAAGTATTAGCTTTACACCAGTTCTCTTCATTATTTCACACTGAGGTCATGCTGGGGCATCATTCCTGTTTTTTTGCTTGTTTTCATTAAACAGCCCCATGGGAAGTAATGTGCAGCCAGCATGTTTGGAGTACCTTGGGAATCTAACTTTCATAAGAAAAATCAAGCTAGAATCTTTTCTGTCTTGCTCACACCCTTCTATTCTGGCACCCAAGCAAGCAAACAATTGCTACATCCTTAGTAAACTTCTATAAATAAATAAAAATTAAGAAAAACTGTGGAAGAGAAAGCTGGGAAAAACTCAGTCTTTCTCCAGAAGTTGAAATGTAGATAGGAATACTGGCACACAAAGGTGCATCCGCCTTCCTTTGCACTAAGGCAGTCCAACTGTTACCAATGATGACCATCTTAGGAATCATCTCCGGGCATTTTCACCCACAGATGTCCTAGGCATTTTATTGGCATTCCTTGATCATGAATTAAATTTTAGAGGTAACTGACACACAATGCTTAGGACAGTGCCAGGAGATAATGAGGTGTTCATCATAGTAAATGGTCTTAGTACAAAAAGCTGAGTAGTCTGGTCACAATTAACAGCTATAGTGGAAATTATGGTAGGCATTAAAGGATATCAATCCTATGAACACTGACACTGATACTTCTGCTGTCAACTGACAAAAAAAAAAAAGTAATTAATTGTTCTAGTAGACAAGGTGATGAAGACATACACACTAACCCATAGACAGCCTGGAGTGAAAAAGCAACACATACAGGACAGGTCTCCTCTTTTAAGGGCTCGAACTAAAGCTGATTGTTGAGGACAAAAGGAATAGCACAGATGAAGCAAGGTCAGAAAGGTGAATAAAAATAAGACAGTTATTATGTCTTTTCTGAAAGCAAAAGCAGATTAGAAAATAGGTCAGAGAGTGCAGGAAAAACGTTATTTGTATTCTGACAATTTGCAAAGGACATGTATATTCGAATGTACTGAATTTGTAGGAACCTCTTATTTTAGTCCCAGGGAGTGATGTATTCCATATTATTTCTTCTTATTAGTAGCATTACAATGGGCTTGTTTGTTGTCATTTGTTTTTCTAAAGATCTTTCTAACAAAATATGAAACCTATTGTGATGGGTGCTGCACAAACAATATGAGAAAGACTCTGTCATGAAGAGCCTATGGGCTATGCAGGACAGGCAAAGTAGGGCATTGGCATGAGGAAGGGATGTGGTTTGTCAGCAGTCATGTAGCAAAGTAGGAAACAGTCTGTCTCCATGTCCCAAACCAGTACCATGCCCAAGAACCAGGTATGCATTTAACAGACTCATTTTCCATTTTCTCCCAACGTCTCAAAATGACTACCTGATAACAGAAGCACCTTTAGCTGTTTGGAAAACAGAAATTCCTCATCTTGATCACTTCCTGCTATTTTGTTTTCAACCTGCTTTCCTTAAGTAATAAAACTTAAGGTCAAGTGTGCTCTCTGTGGAGGTGCACAAGAGGGAAAACCCTTCCTAGTCGTGAAGTTCAGACAAATCTGACAGTGGTAGAATTTTCAGATAGTCTACATTTCAAAACCTTCACTGATGAAATCAGGCAGTGAAAACAGATGACACCCTCTTCCACTTAACAGACCAGTAATTATTACCTTAATCTTTTTCAGACATCGAAGATTTCCCACAGCATTCCACATTGGAAATGTACATAGACATACTACTACTACGACTGGAACCTGGCGAGCAGCTGAGATGTGTAATATAATCAGGCTTCCCAAACAATGCTGGAACCCTCAAAAGAGACCCAAAAGCTTAGACCCATACCTTTTCCTTTCAACCCATTCTAACATATAGAGGTGTTTTGTTTTAGTTCTCTTTTCTACTCTAGTGTTAACACAGAAACTGAACAGACAAACAAAACTAACAACCACTTGTAACAGGGAGATGAAAACTGGGTAGTGAAGAAGTTCTCAAAACCATGCATGAAAATATGTTTTTAGTACAAGAAGACCTCTCATACACAAAGGCATAACTTAAAAAAGGCTGAGGAGTTTTCATTGTTTTAAAAATTCAGTTTCATTTTCTCTCCCCACCATATATCTTCCTTAAAATGAAGCAAATTATTTTTTGGTATGTATACAAGAAAATGATAAAAATAAGTGAATTTCAAATATTTTTTTCCAAAAAATAATCACAGTAAACAAAATATTATTTTAATATTGTGTGTTGACATGAGAAAGTAAAGTATTTCTGTAGTGAGAGACATGAATATTATCTGATTTTGAAAGCAGAGCAAGGTTACTTTAAGACTCCATTTCCCATTTATTACATAAGAGAAAGATGTATGTAACTATTTTTTTTACGTACATACATAATGCAGTAAAAGTCTTGTAACTTCATTGTTTAGTTTTCAAAGAAATTTAAAGTAAGTTTTGCTTTTAAGAGACCATTGCCTTTCCTGCATATTTCCTCTAAACTTCTGCATGTTGGTGAAATGTTTTCTAGAATGCAGATTTTCTTGTGGATGTGCAGATTACTCTTCCTTAGCCTCAAGTATCAATGACTGAAATCTTATCCTAAATAAGCAACTGACATGTAACTGATTTTCAAAAGAACTTTCTTTAAGCTTACTATCAAAACAACTGCTTTTGTTCTTAAGATTTGAGCAATATAAGTAAAAGCAATTCCATTACTACCTTGTATACAAGCCAAAAATGTAAGTAACTTCTAATATCTTCACAAAAAAAATGCTTTACTGTTTTAGCACTGTATTTCTAATGGGTATTTACTATGGAATAATGTAAGGAAGAGTTTCCAATGTGTTGTTATCTACCATTAGACACATTCAAATTAATCATTTCTATTTTCAGCAAAATAATTCACATACTGTTTAGTCAATAATAAAATATTTAGTGTAGTTACAAACCTAAATTCTTGAGCTTTGGCTGTGTAGAATTTGGTTTTAATTTTTATTGCTATCCTTGACTTCTAACCTCTTCATGCAGGCTTTCAAAGGAAATAATCAAAGCAGCAGAAAACTAATCAAGATTGCAGCAGAACAAGTGTATAGGCACAGTGTCTAGAATTTAACAAGCTTAGTGATTAAAAAGTTGTGTTCATACAATGATTTGTTTCCATTGGAAATACAGCCCTCAGGATCATTTTTGAACACAATAATTTATACGCTTAATATTTAATATAGTCTTGAAATTAATTTTGTTCTTCTCAATACTTGTTGGTGTTTAATTTTCATATGACTGTTTTATTGAACTGAGATATAACAATGACACTTTAGAAACTTTAAGGTGGCTGTCTTCCTCTGCACTGGTTTACCCATAAATACTGCAGAGAAATGGGAATAGAAAGTCCTCTAAAATATAAACTGCTCCTGTACAATGAAGTTATTAAAATTGTAGATACACAGCCCTCAGGTTAAGCTGCTCTATAATAACTGTAGCTGTATTCAGCAGCTACAAAGGGACAGTATAATTTCTTTCGGAGGCAAAGACATTCCTGGGTGGAAATGAACGCAGAAAAATTCTCTGGCATAACACAGGGCAGTGTATGAAGAGAATCCTAGCAGAACTGTAATCTGAATAGGAAAATTAGTTTCATTACTTGAGGATATTTACTATTATTCTCTGCTCCCCCATTTTGGTTGGGAATAGCATTTTATGAAGGACAATGAGGACTGAATAGTTTTCTGGCAACGAGGCAATTCTGCAGATTGAAAGGAGACTATAATAGGTTTGACAGGACAGAGCAAACAAAATTGTGGTCTGACTGAAAAAATACTTTTCCTCAAAATTTTAACACCTTTCTTGAGGTGTCAGCTGTAATACCATGTCTGAGTGCAACATGTTGCCGACACACTTCATACCATTTAGTCTGAGAACCTTTGCTTTTCCCAAGGAAGTAAAAAGCAAGAGGAAGAAAAGCAGACAACTTTGTGACTACGTATAGTTCTAACAATAGAAACAAATTACAATTATAAAAAATATAGAAACATACATAATTATGTATCAGAAACATATATAAGTATATTAATTAGGAGAAATGTTACACCCTGTGGTACATCTCAACATGAGGATTTTATTTCTTAAGGGGAACATCAGTGGGAAAAGGTTTCCTATGAAAAATAACAAATGAAAAATAAGGTAACAAGAAGAAATGAGCAATTAGAACAAGATTTGGACAGAAGAGAAGATGTAGATTAGAATAAATTTGGATGTTAGGGTTTAGGACAAAACGGCAGGGGAGTTAAATACTGCTGTTAACTGTTCTGCTATTCATGCCTTGAGCCCAAACAGGTGGAATAACGTACAAATGTTCTTCACTTGGTTTAACTGCTCAGCCATTTGACAGGAGTGGCTCTGTCTGCTTTTGGAACGAGGCAAGGTAAATGCTGATGATTACATATGACTGTGAAAGAGGTATAAGATAACCTGCCTTCTTTCCTTTCCTCTCTGGAACAGTCAGATTAGAGTTGTTTACAATTTGGGGCCAGACTATGAAAAGACACATAGCGAAAGCAATTTCTGGAAACTCGATTAGTTAATGCGTGAAGTCCATTGCTTGGGGAAGTCCTACACAATGTTTCTTCCGGTCATCATCCAGGCAGGGCCAGTCAAATTAACACTGCTATTTATAAAGTATAGGCCATCTTTTATTTTAAACTGTGGTCTACTAAAATCAGCAGCTGAAACATATGGATGGTGGGAATCCCCATGGCCGAAAATAACCTCAGAACTTTATCTACTGCTCACATCCGAGGGTTTTGCCTGAAAACTTGCTCCATTGACCTTGGCAACCAGGGAGTTCCCCTTCCTCTTCGCTTGTTTGAGGCTTTGCTACAGCACTTAGACATTGAATTACTGAAAAGTCATAAAATGCTCGGAGATCCACTAGGCAAGCAGTTTACTAATGACTAGAAGAACACGCATCAGTGGTCGTGTTGTCTGAGGTAGACTCTTTTCTCATCCTCAACATTTATCCAAACAGTGCTCAAACCTGAACCCTCTCTTTGCTGCAAGACCAGAGATCAGCCTGCTCCTGATTTAAAATGCATGGCTAAGTTTAAAACTTTAGTAAGGGCCAATCTCTGAATAATCCTTTAGGGATTATTGTAATTAAGGGAGTAATCCTTAGATGCTTCTTAATTTGTGTCCATTTTAAAATCGAGTGCCACTTGTTGCATCACAAAAGAAAGAAGAGGAGGTGAAAATGGCAAAGGTTTAAACATTAACAGCCCTTCCTGTCACCTCATGCATCTGAGCAATACAAACAGGTGGAATATTTAAAACCAGAAGGCCACTAAAAGACAAACAAAAACACAGAAACCCTAACCCCACAAATAAATACACCAGTGGAAAACAAGTGAGATTTCAACCATGGAGAGAATGGTTGATCTTCAGAAACATTCTCTGTACAGATGAAGTAAATACTTGAGGACATGCAACTCATGGGCTCTCTTTGCGTGGATCCTCATGTCCCTGTCTGCATAAACCCTCCCTGACAAGAAATCATCATTCTCCCCTTGAGAAGCCCCTCCTGAGAAAGCATCAGTGACAGCAGATTTTTCAATCACTAGCATTTATAGGGCCTCGTTTATGTTGTTAACAGGGTAAGAATGAATTGGACAAAAGGGCCAGGCCAATGGAATTTTTAAAATTCAGCAGGGAGGGAGATATTAAAGTCACTGAAGTAGTGATACACACAAACAAAGCATTATGATCTACTTCAAACCTTTTGAGATTCAAGACAGATGCTGTAGCCACATGGTGCACAAACGGTGGAATGAAGCAACAAGATAGCATGGCTGGGCTAAAACACCTTTCGCAGTATACAGCCTGTAAATTTTCATCAGCTATCACTATTTAAAAAGAGGGAACATTCTCTCTGCTCTCAGCAGTCCCGTTCTAAGTGAGACAAAAAACATGGCAGGAAAACCAAAACACTGCTCACTAGGCTTGGACACAGCCTCTACCCAATGTTGCTGCTAGCAGTCAAGACGTTAGGCAAGACACAGACCTGTATGCCGCTGTTAAGTGAAAATATTTACAAACGTTTATAAAGGAGTTCAATAACACTTCTGAAAACAAACAAACAAACAAACAACAACAAAAAAAAACGAAACAACAACATGCTAAGGATTACTGTTATAAGTAGAAGAGTGAGAGTCAAACAACCTGTGCAGCTGGTGCTGCATTACACTTCTGTGAGTGCAGAACTCATACAATTCCGTATGAATTGCACCAGGGGCATAGCAAGCTTTCAAAACAGGGTGAGAAATCATTAGAAAGCACAAGAAAAAAGGCTTTTCATAAACGATCAACTGTTTAATGGGACAATCTCCTTTGTGGCAGTTTAAGCGACCTCCATGCTGGTGCAGATGCCACATGGGCATCTCAAGGCTGCAGGATACTTGGGCTGCACTACGTGGTGATACAGTTTTTTGGGGACAATATAGAATGTAAGAGAAAAGATGCAAATCTTCCTAATCTCTTGAAAGAAATTCCTATGAAGAACTAGTTAAGAAATTAAAGTGCATGCTGTTCTCTGTATATGCTCTTTAGATCAAAACAGGATGAGACTAAGTTTGCGATACTGCATTCTTCTTTATATCCTTTCCAAATAACATATACTTTTTTTTTTTTTTTAACTCCCTGAAACATACAACTATTACAAAAATGCCATGCTGGATTATTTGGCAGGCCTTCAGAGGCAGGTGTTCAACATGTAATTATCTTACAGACTCCATAAGAATGATTGCTCCATGATACACATTTATCTTTAATCTAATATAGTTTACAGAGTTTTTTTTTTTCCTTTTTTTTTTTTTTCAGTGACAGATTACACTCTGCTTTATGGAAATGTAACATTTTGTATGAATGGCTGAGTGCAGCCATATTGCATACTAATGAGCAAGACAAAGTAGCTCCACTCTTATTTGCAACTGGCACAGACCTTTCCATTAGCAAATTAAAATCTGTTCAAATTTATTTACTAATATATTAGGAGAAGCTTCAAGCTAACCCCTGTTGACCTGTATTATATAGCAAACAACTGTAGCAGTGAAAATAATTAATAGAATGTATTGCACCTCCTGCTTGTTTCTCCATCACACCCTGGGGTCAGCTGGATAGTGGGTTTGCCATCTGCATTCAGTTACAAGGCCACATTTACTTAAAAATTATCAATTATATTTTGAAATGACTTCCTTTAATTGAACTCTCTTTATTCAAAGTATCCTCTGTTTTTCAAGCTTCTGAAAGCAGGCACATGAAACCTTTTCCATCTGAAAACCAAAAAGTAACTTTCTGTATTACCTGCACATTGAAGCAGAGCAAATACGCAGCCACTAGTTACAGTAGTAAATCTCACATCAGCACCATTCTGGTGGGAAGCATTGCAAGAAACTTTCCACTGCCTTATGCTGGCTGTATTGCTATGTAAATCAAACTAAGGATAGGTTTCCTTAAACATCCTTTATCCTCACTTGTTTTGATTTATTAACTGCTTGTCAAAGATGGTTGCTGCACCAAGAGCTAATGTTTTACCATGTCTCTGGAAATAATTCTGGTGTGTTCCTCTCCTCAATGGGACACATGTACTGCCTCCAGCTTTGCTGATTGTGTTCAGGGCTCCCCCTCTTTCCCTATGTAAACATACTACAGGTACTGAGAAGTTTCATTATAATTATTCTGTATTTTTATTCCTACTGCAGAGAAACATGGAAAAAACTCCAGCAAAATTAATGAAGTCAATTCAGTAATTTTAGTTCAATGCTACTACTTCGAGCAGGGAACATGACAGATGCCCATTAAAAAGTTTGGTATATTACCAGAAGTTTGTAAATTCTCATTCAGAGAAAGCTTGGTGGCTAGTGAGAAGGCAATCTACAATACGTGGGAGTCCATTGTAGAAAAAAACAGGCAAGAATGCTGTACTTTGCTGACCACTTTAACATGCCAATGAAATATATTTACACGTACCTATAAGGAGTTCCAGGGCTAAATGAAGGTGTCAAATAGCTGGCACAAAAAGTACACTCCACACATGCAGTTTGTGCTAGTTTAAGTCATCAGCAGGGAGCTAGAAAGCTGCAGACTAAACCACAACTGGACGCATCTGGGGATGTGCAGATGTGTATTTTCACTCTGGGAAAACACGAAGGTCAGTGGGCCTGGGTATACAAATGAATTTGCAAGTTCCTCAATATATTAAAGTATTTCACACAGTGAATGTAGGCCTATTTTATTATTATACGGATAAAACTGATCATGTAATTTGGGAAAACATGTTTCCAGACAATTTACTTAAATAGTTTTTGAAAACTTTTTTCTTTTTTAAAGGAAACAGCAAATAAACATTCCAGAAGTCATACTGATTAAATATCAAATGTACAGAAAAAGTGATCAATAATGTTACCATCATAATTCCTATAAAGTTTTTTTTTTTTTTTTAAATAAAATATCTAAAATGACCAGAAAATCTAGTCTCCGCATTTCAGCAGAAAGTCCAAAAGGGGCTGTTACACGACCACGCATCACTGCTGACCTCTTGTGGTCACACTGCAGGAATGCACACAAAAGCATCAGACCGCTGAAACGCTCCCCTGCCTTAAAAGGGACAAAACCAACTTCTATTGCATAACACCGGAATACAAACTATAAACATGACAGATGTATTTAAACTAATTTAAACAGTTCAATATTAAAAACTAATCAATTATTCAGAATAAACATTTTGGATTATGAAGGGATTTGGAAAGGAATATTGAAGTCCAGTGGTTCCCAAACTTTTTGGACCCATTTGTCAATCTTTAACATTTGTTGCAGATAATGGATGGACTACAATGAGCTCAATTTGCTTGCAAATAAGGAAAAAAAAAAGCAAACAAGAGCACCCTCCCTTAGCTGAAAAGTACAGAGACAGGAAGGGAGCAGAAGACAGGTGATAGGGAATAGATGCACAGACAGGCAAGTCCAGCACTGCGCATAGTCAGTCTCTAACAGTATATTGCCAAGACTTCACACGAGGTGAGTATACTGTAGTGATGAAATGAATTCCTGCTTCCACATCCATGCAATCAAAGCCAGTGTATGGTTTTATATGTGAACCCAGTTTAACAAGGGTGTTCTGCAACGGAGCAGTTTTGCTGTCGATACAGCTACACAGACAGAGCCCTCTTGTGGAAATACAGCACGTATTTCCTCAGTTATATCTATGAAGCTGCAGAAAGCATATATTCACATTATTGGAGCATAGGGTTTCTTATAGCATGCAAGAGCACAGCTATGCCAGCAGACCTCACTAGTTCAGGTCTGATACTACAAATCCCACTGATGCTAGCCACGTCTTTTTTTTTTTTTTTTTTCCCTTCCAAAAATGAAAAGAACAAAAAATAAAATTAAAAATGGGCGCAATACAACACGGTGTTCTTCTGCTTCTCTATTAAAGTATCCAGCTATCCAAGAAGTAACAATTAGCAGCAGGAGAAGAGAGAGTCGGTGATGTGGTATGTAATTACTGTGCCAAGGTCTCCTCTGGAGACCAGTGAAAGCAGCAGTGATGTGTCCACTGATTTCAGCAGTTTGAGTGGAGTTCTGTCATGTTCCCTTATTTACATGGCAGTCCTCACCCTTCCAGAATGGCCAACACAGGTAATTATTTACTTATTGTTAGCTATTGTTATCGTGTTTGAACTTGTTATTTTCTTGAGACAAAGTGTTTTGTTTTGAAGGGGAAAGGGGAGAGAAAGAAGATGAGAAAAAAAAGAAACTGATTACTTTCGGCACTGATGAATTCAGCATTTAGGCTCCTCCACAGGGAAGATAACCACAGGAAGCTGTTAACAAGAAATCATTTTCTCTGGAAGCTCTACAAGCTCTAACTTTTTGTGCTAATGATCACTCAGAATGCTACTACCAAGATCATTTCCCTATGTTAGGATTTGATCACAGTGTCCTTGAAGAGGAACACATTTTGGTTGCTCTTCTTTTTAGCTGTTAAAACAAACCTCACCTTTCATTGCTTCAGATCAGGGTGTTCTAAGTTTCTGCTAGAGCTGTGCCATAAATAACAGTGTTCCATCACTCCCTTCATATCCTCTATGACCACAAACTTCTAATGTTAATCTTTAAGCTAAGGTTACTATTTTTTTTTCCACGGCCACTTCCTGTACAACTCTGTTCACCTTACAATCCGTAACGCATATCTTTGCAACACAGCAGTCTCCAATTATGCAGCATTATGCAGCACACACAGGGACATGGATACTGAAGAAAAGGGAATTGAAACACTGAGAAGTTACATCATTTGACCAACTTCATCACAGATTAAGGACTTGACAGGTGCCTCTATAATTAGGTATTTGAATGGTCACCTGCCCAGGTATTTTCCTGTTTGGTTCAGACAGGTTCTATTTTCGTTCTTTGAAAGCTTCCCTCTATTCTCTTATTTTTAAATCTTTCCTCCTCTTGGGCTTCAAAACTAAAATCTAACATCAGTTATAACCTGAAGAGGTATATTAATAAAGGTAAAAAACCAGCAGTGTTTAATTATCTTTTTGAAAAGTATGAGGCCTTATTGGGTTCTTGGGCTACCTAGTAAACTGATGCTTATTGAATCATTTACTTTAATAAGGTTCAGGAAATTGTAGTAACTATCTTGCAACACCCAATTTACTTTTTTTTCCAGGACAATACAAAAGAAAAAAATGAAAAAAAAAAAAAAAAAGAAAGAAAAAGAAAATTTCCCTGCTCAGAACTTACAGACTGCTTAGAGGCAGACAGTTGGTACCTGATCCTACAGTGCCGGTGCCAGTTATAATGACAAAAGTCATTCAGTTTTTATCTGCAACCCAATGAATGCTTAAAACGCTACCATTTTTATACCAACATGCTGGTAGACTGATGAAGACATTATAAAGACACCAAGAGGCAAAGATATGCCTGTCTCTGATTGCATAAACCATTCCATTTTGAAAAAATACATTGACATGAGCCTGCTGAAGGGAAAGTTTGCATGCATTTTTAGCAGTTCACAGATCATCATCCTACAGCAACATAAAGCACACTCAGAGACTTAGATGAAAAAAGTGAACCTTCTGATCGATTAGGCACAAAATCACACCTGAGGGATAAATTGTTCAAGCTTTCCAAGGGTCTGACAATAACCTTTGTGTTTCTCATTGCCACTCCAGCTTCCAACCCTTGGACTCATTTCAAAAATGGAGTCTTTTTAGAAGGGATTCTCAAACAAAATGTTAAACATCTGACTTTCTTCATCAGCGTGATAGCAAGAAAAAGAACTGAACTTCATCCCATGTAAATCAACAGCTAGCACCAGAGTGGAAAAGAGAACATCTTAGGACTAGAATTCCTACAATTTTTTTTTTTATTATTATTTCTTTAAAGACTTCTTAAATTATTGCAATTTGGAATAAAAAATTGTAGTGTTATTAAATGAAGCATTATTCTATTATTCTGTGAACACACTGGAGCAGATTGCCACAACAGAACACTCGCATTTAGACATCAAAAGCATTTGGATTTTCAAAAAAGCTTAAAATACGGGCTACTTTTTGAGGGTGAGTCCTGTTGAAAATTGACCATAAAAGCCACAATGAGACTAATGGATGGAGAGAGTTAGTGGCCATCAAACATAAGAAAAAAATGACTTTATTACATTATTTTTATGACTCTGGATTGAACAGAATTTCTAATTAACAAGTGTGTATTCAAACATTCACAAAGTCCTTACTCCAACATACATTACTGGCTTTACACTACTGTCATGTTACATATATATATATATATTTAAAGCAAGGTACTTTGAAAAAAAAATCTTTAAGACAGTTGAACTTGCAACTATAAATCTCTTACCTCCAAATATTTTTACACTGTCTTAAAACTTGCAGAAATCTGGTGGTTTTGATATGCAGGAGCTGCTGAAAGATTTGTATGTTTTTTTCTCCCCTCCCACCCATTCTTTAGAAGAATATCTATCTCCTTAATTGTTTCCGAGAAGCAAAATTTTCTTTTCTTTAATAAGCAAGTTATCAGGGATGCCAAGAAGTGATGCAACTACAAGACTTTTTTCTTATTATTTATTTATGGTGAATTTAAAATGTAGATGTAGAGAAACTTCACTAAAGAATACTTTAAAACTTTATTGTGAAATGAAGGCTGGATAGATGTCATATTCTACCATCCAAAGATTTAATCACTTTCATTGACATGTATTCCATTTCCATTAAGTATCAGGATGCAAAAAAAAGCTTGGAAACAAAATGCATCTTTGGATTCTGTTCTCAGATATTTTCATATATATTAGGAGCCAGTGAAATGGCCTAGGTTTAAAATTAACGTTAGCTGATGTATCATCACACTCAATAAGTCATTTGAATGTTACTGAAAGAGTTTCTAGCTGTATATTCAAGTGAAAGCTATTTGGGAGTTCTAGAGTACAGTTTAAATAAGACTCCAGCAGAGCTCAGTGCTGAACAGACATTTAGAAACTAATCTTGGCATATCGTCTGCTGGCTCACTAGGGAAGTCAAGAACTGAAGTTTTAGTGAACAGAAGAAAGCAAGCAACAATGTTTAATTGTTAATAGAAAAAATAAAGAAGGCAACTCCATCTCAGTAACAGCAATTGGAACACCAACGAGAAAGCAAAATTCAGTTAAGCTACACAGGTTGGGTAAAAAGCTCAAAATTTGCACTTCTTTGCCAGGCAGGGAAGAAGAGAGCTGTCTGTCAGTGGGACCTCAGTGTAATTCTGCCCTGCAGCTGCATGCTCCTGCTGCTTGGACCATTGTAAAGATAAAGCATTTTGGAGCAACTCTCCATTAGGGAGGTTGCTGTATCAGGTGTTACAGCAGCCTCTCTAGTTAGATGAGCAAGTCAGCCCAACATTTCCTAATGTCATCTTTTAAATAAGGCTCCCCAGGCGGTTGTAACTTTGACCCAGGCTTTAACTGTACAGGATACCACTCTCCTCCTTCTTTGTCTAGGCACATTTTGCTTGACATGCATTAATACATTCCTTTCTTCATGAAAAAAAAAAAAAAGTATATTTACTAACCACATTTAGGATGACTTGGGACTCAGTGCTTATGCTGAATTTCTGTAACTAGACTCTTATAGCTATGGAAAACCTGAAAAGAAAGCAGAAGTGGCACCTGTGCTTAGGTCCATCTGTTCAGATCTGATTGCAAATAGCCCTATTGATATTCTGACAAGACTGTATAATTGCATACTAGAATAAACAACACAAGCCAACTCCACGCAGCAGCACAAGAGTAATCACCATAAAGCCAACACCAAATATTTTCTCTAAGGCTAGTTTTGGATCACTGTTGCATAAAAGGAAAAAGATTCTTACAGACTAAGTGAATAAAGCAGGAGCTTTCAGGAACACTGAGATTTTTAATTAGACACTATTACCGAAAATAATAATAGAAGATCCATATGAATTTGTTTTTAAGGAATTATTTTTCCTAAGATAGACTCTCTGACTCAGACCACATCTATATATTTTAATTTTCTTAGCAGTTTTGTTAGCCTGGTAAACTGGGCTTAAAATATCTCTGCATATTAAATATGTCTATATATGCACATACCATGCACACGTGACTATGATTTTTAATGTCTTTTGTGGGGAATTTACTTTAGATGCTTTTAATGTTTTTATTTTATGTGGGGGTTTTATTTTATGGGGGGTTTTCCCTCTGAAGAAAGGAATGTAGCTACATACTGATAATTCAAATGAAGAGCCAGAGCACAGAAAAGACCAATCATAGGAAGATTCATGATGGACTAGAGACAGTGATATTCCCTGTCTTCAGCAGAACAGGGAACATTCCTTAAAATTACATAATAGGCATATCTGCAATGGTGTATTCAAAGAAAAATGCAGAAAATACATCTTAACCACTTCAATTCAAGCAGTACACTGTAAGTCAAGACTACAAAGTTTATGAGTACCATTAATGAATTCAGAGCAGATGTGTGAAGGCTATTACAGTATAGACAAGTCTTATGATATAGCCTTCAGCTAATGGCACTCTGACAGTATTAAAATACCTATTACATTCCCTCGAGTTGCTCAAGACTCCTAGCCTTGATCAGAAGTATGTAGGTAAGTTAGAATTTCCTTCCAGGAAATTCTTCAATATTTCCTTTCAGGTATATTCTTACAAGGAATTAATGCCTGGCCTTACTGCTTACTAACCTTACAGCACAGAAGAGGTAGCATGGTAGAGCTATGCTACAGGATTTTTTTGGGGAGTTGCCGGCACATATAAAGATTTTATATCTTTATACGCTGGCACATATAAAGATTTTGTTCACTCTTATTTAGAGCTGGGCTAGCAGAGCCAGTTTAAATCCCAGCTTAGGGGAGCGAGGCAGTATTTGAATCATCCTCTATATAGATGTGAATAAGCCTGCTGCATTAACACAGAACATACCACAGTGAACCACAAATTGAATTATACCTTTAAAAAAACTACACACGTCGTTTTTGTCTTTTGCCTTTTTTTTTTCCTTTGCCCAGTGTTTTATTAAACAAAATTCTACATCTGTGACAAGCCTGTCTTACCATTACCAGAATTGGATTAGCCTTACTGCTAGTGACTTTGGATGGAGATCAATATGGATTCATTCCAAGGAGACTCTTGAAATATTGATCAATTGGCAAATGGATCAGCATGTTTCATGTCTAAAATATTCAAAATATTCTAAATACCACATTTCCACTTTTCTTTCCTGCAAAATAAGCATCTGCTAAGTTCAACGTGATGCGTAATTGCCTTTTACCCCTTTCCTCAAACAGATGACAGATGACAATTTATCTGGGATTGATTATATGTCACCTTTGCTGAAAGCTTATTTGGAGAATATGACTTCATTTCATGACAGGTAACAAAAAACTGTGAACCTTTGCTCCAGTGGCCTAATCTCCTGAAGGAGAGATGAGGCTCTAAATTCTGCATGAGGTTTCTGCCGGCCCAGGAGCTGTCACTGCCCACAAATTCTGCACTAAATGTCCATTAGAAAGTGGCATAATGACATAAATCCGGATTACCCCACTCATGACCCGTGGGACATCTAGCACTCCTGAAGTTCTAAAAAGATCAGGATGCACCTGTGATTTTCAATTGCTAAAGCATTCCCTGCAATCTTTAAGTGAAAAACTTTCTTTACAAGGGAGGCTTAGGACACTTAAATCCATTTCCCACTGTTCCTTGCAGTCCTAGGACTATCCCAGGTATGCGCTAGAAACATTGTTGACAGTTGTTAGTATTATCTCTTCTCAATGGTCTTTTCCAAATTGTTATGTGATTCTATTTTAGATGTCAGGAAGAATTTTTTTTCACAGAAAGTGTGCTTAGGCATTGGAACAGGCTGCCATCCCAGGAGGTATTTAAGGGACACGTGGATGTGGCGCTTAGGGACATGGTTTAGTGGTAGATTTGGCAGTGTTACATGATAGTTAGGCTTGATCACACTGGTGTTTGTCGATCTAAATGATTCTGTGATTCTATATTCTATGACTATCTTACATAAACAAGGAGAATCAGTAATTGTTTCAATTGGATTATGTTTTCAAATTTGGAATTCCTGGGAGGCAAAATATGACAAATGATTCCTCCTCCAGTTTTTAGCAAGGGAGATTGACCTTAAAACATCTCCCTTAGCCAGGACAGATGGCTCTGGCAAGTTATCAATTGTACTGCCTTCCCATCCATTTTCCTACAATTAAAAACAAGCTTTAATGTTTCCAGTGCAGGATCAAGGTCACAATATCTCACTGTACAAGCAATCCAGAAGACAAGAATGACACAACAGGCTAAACCCATACTGTAATTAAAATTCTTGATTTGAAGTTCTCAACTTTTCACTGATTTCAGCTGAAAAGTAAAAATTAAGTAGGAATTGGAAGCATGAACACTTTAACAGTGGCTGAACTGGGTGCATGCAAATTACAGTCAGTGGAGGACTTCATGTGCAAGGACAGTACAAACCTAGGACTCCTCCAGACTGTTAGAAGTAAACACACTGTATATACCCACATTTTTTCCACCACTTTTCTTCCTTACTAGCTGGTTTTACCTTCTTTGAAATGGAGATGAAGGAAAATAATGAACACCTACTATGCTGTCTCTTTCCCTGCAGAGTATAACTCAGTGGTTTACCTGAACAGGAGCCTATTGTGGGTAACTTTGATTTCAAGTCACACAGGTATAAATATCTGAGATGTATACTTTCATTCAGTGAGGCTTGCTGCTCGATTTAGGCCTAGCACGTATTTGTTCATTATCTTAGGCTTCTTGAAGTTGACGATCCAAGATGTGTCTGTGCACAAAATCCTAGTTAATAAACACACCGAATCACACACTACAGTGAAGCCAGGTACAGGAAAGCTATTTTGCTCATAATCAGAAATGAAATTCCCCATAATAAAAAAGAAACAGATGAAAAAGGAAAAAAGCCTTAGGAAAAAAGCCTTAGTTATATCAAATATACTTTGGCCCATCTTTAACACTCCATATTAGATGGTTTGGTTTCATATTTCAAGGTATGTTTTCTTGGTTATGTTGTTTTTTCTGACCATGAAAAGCAGGCTCAAATTAGAAATTCAGGAAGCTTTAGCTCTAGCTCTGGAGAACTGATTTTTTTTCCCCCCTCTCTCCTCATGAAACCATGCTTGTACCCTGGTGGGCCACTGCTGAGCTACCACATATTTGACCACCACAGCTCAGAAAGTTTCTATACTAATGAGCATGCATATCTCATCTGCAGCACAGATCTTAGGCCACAGGCACTTTATGGAGGCAGATCCAAACTCCACACACTTTTAAATGCTACTTTCACAATGTGGATTTTAGACCAGTCAAAGTCAAATGACTCAAATAGGTATCAGTTTGTGGTGGACACGTTACCATCTGATACAAACCTCCCATACATCCCCCCCTCCCAAAATGGGAACAAAAATTGTACTGATAGGATTTTTCATATTGTGATATTGCAACTAGGAGTCCATAAATCACATGACTGCAAACATGCGCCACTATATCTATCTTTCAATAATACATAGTGCCTTTAAACAACTGAATATAAATCTGCATTAGTAAATATCTAAAGTTACCAATTCTTAAAAAGCTAGGTGTTTTCAGTCTTACAAGAGTGCCCACTTATAATTTAAAAGCTTGCTGTGCACACTAAATTAGATTCAAATGATCATATCTCAAGGCTGCAATTTAATATTTATTTTCTTTCAAAGAAGCTGCAACATAGTATAGTCATATGAACATTAACAGTACTGTCTTCTGGGCCTTATTAGAAATGCTGGCTCTGTATTCCTGGGAGAGTGCCTAGCACTCTTATAATTTCAGATCTCTAGCTGAGCAGTTTTGGCACTCCAGAGACCAGCTGTTTTCCATTTTCTGTAATAATGACAGCAAGAAGCTATAGAGTTAAGTTCATATACCATAAGGAGCATATTGTATATACATGCTGGTTGGATGAGGCCCTTCTAGGTTGGATGAAGCCCTGTGCAACCTGACCTAGTGGGTGGCATCCCTGCCCACGGCAGGGGGGTTGGAATTGGATGGGCTTTAAGGTCCCTTCCAGCCTGGGCTATTCTATGACCACTCTGATTAGCAGTAGTGACACAAATAGCATTTAACTAGCACAGAAGTCTATATTCACCTCACCTTCCTTGACATTGACATAGTACTGCCTTTACTATCTGGGCTTATGTTGAGCAAAGATGACACTGCTCCCAGCTCACCATCTGTAAATTCAAACACTTTGCTTGATATTTGCATCAGACTGTAAGCAGTTTCAGAACATTTCTCCGAAGTAGCTTTCATCTTGTTTGCAAACTACCTGCTTTGAATGTTGTCACATGAATGAAGGATATACAAGTAACACAGGAATTTACAATGCCACCAGCATTGTTGCAGGTGTATAAGACAAGCATTATTCTAAATGAATATTCTATACACTTTGGCAAAAAATATTATTAAGAATTAACAAAATTAAAAATGACTGCAATATATGAAGCTGTGTCTGGTATTCCTCTTACCTATCGTGTCTCACAGCTTCTCTGGCCCACCACAAGCTCAGTAGCAATATATCACCTGTTTCAATCACAAACGACCTCTTTACTACATGCTATAGAAACAGCATCTAGCCATGGCTTAAAAAGCTGGGTTCCCATGTGGGATAGCGAGCATGCACACAGGAATCCCCTAAAGTGAACACAACTCGATTGATTTCGAGACGTGGTACTTTACACATACGCCACTAGATGGCAAGTTATGATTACATTAGGCATCTCATACTCTACTGTAGCAAGGCAGTCGATAGGAACAATCAAATTAAAAGCACTGGGATGGAGAAGGTGAATGTACAAGAACCATTTATGTGGTTCCAGTGCTTCTTTCTCAAGACTGAAAATATTTTTAAAACTATTATTTTGTTTGTCTTTAAGCTTTTTAGGATTCTCTGTTTTAAGGACCAAAATAAGCAAAATTGAGTGATTTTTTCCCCCATTTATTAAAGATATTTCAAGTAATTTAGAAAAAAAAAAAAAGAAATTAACATGCATTGCTTTCTTTCTGTGAAAGGAGCCATGAGTCAGAAGCTAGAGACTAACAACTGCATTCAAGAGTAAGAACACAAGAATAAGCCTGCCTCTCCATCGCTGCACCTCGTCTGGCACAAGACTGGTTTTGATAATTTTGGCCAGTGCTGACACAATGATCCACCAGGTAAAATGCTTTAGAATTTAAGAGAAATGCACTATAAAACTACAAGGTAATATAATTACTGATTTGTTTTTTAAACCTGTAGAATTAACATTTCAACAGGAAACAGGCTAGTTTCTCTACGCTGCGTTAAGACAAGGATCAACTGACACAGTTAAAAGTCAGCTTCACAGGCAATGTAAACATTAAGTCAAAATTGCTTTGTAGGGAAGAAATATATATAGAAAACAAAAATAAAAGGTGAATTTCAGGAATTCCTATAGAAAGGTTTTTCTTCAACAACTGCCCTTTGAGACAGTTCTTAGCTTGCACCCAGTCAGCAAATGCAGTCCTGGGTTTCTGAAACTCTCTTCTCAGCCATGGTCCACAAGAGATATCATGGGAAGTTGCATGCTTTCCACCCCCCCCCCCCCCCCCGCCCCGAAAAAGGTTTATGTAGTATAGGCATAATATTTCAAAAATTCTAGTGTTGAATTCCTTTATTTAAAAAAAGTTAGAGGAAGGAATCCTTTCAACAGAGTCTGAGAAAGAAAATGGTATTCTTTCAATCTAAAGATAACCTTTAAATGCAAAAACTGTACGGAAAACAACATCCTTTTAGGAAGATGGAGCCTTTCTACCTACCATTCTGACTGTCAGCAAAAAGGTAATGATTTTCATTTCTTCTAAAACTTTATCTGCCTCTGTGAGAATGTTAAAAAAAGAAAGTACTGAAGGGTAAGGGGGAAAATGGATGGCGAGAGGTGGCAATAAGTCAACCATTATCATTCCAGCATGAAATAAATCCACATTAAGTGCTTTGGTATTACCTGCATGTTAAAATATCTGTTTTACTGAATTACATGTAGCCACACTTACCTGTACAAAGTAGCAATGCTAGCGAATCATAATTATCTCATAATCATTTGATATCTACAGTGAGGAAATAGATTCAGAACACGCGACTTGTACAGGCAGCTCATTTATTTTATTCATTACAAAAATCCTACCTGTAAGATGATGCAATATTTTAAGCCATTGCTAGTGGTTTCTGACAGCAGTCAACCCAATTCCCGACAAGAGCATGAGGCAGAAGTCACCTCCATACATTTCTCATTTAAGTCTGTAGGCAGTGAGGTTTCTGTTGTACGGGCATGACGAAGACAAGTACATTAAATAAAGCCATTGCTCTTCTTCCCTTTACCTGCGAATTCAGAACAGTTCAGATAGTCTGACCTCTTCAGTGATCCCAGAGGTCAGCATAATACCATCCATGTTGTTGATCTCTTTCAGAGGTTACATATATTTTTTTTTCTGTGATGTTTCTGAAAACTCTAGAAAAATACCTTTTTGGCCACTTTACACACTAACTTCAACAGCTTGGCTGTCTACTTGTCACAAGGATTAAGTCTGGCCAAGCTGAGTACACAAACCCATCTTTCTGTCTGTTTAGACATTACATAGCCTCTGAAAATTTCACTGAACTCGCAGAAATATATTTAGACACTGTTCAATGCATAGGGATGTGTAGGAGATGCTCTGCTTTGCAGAAATTATATACGTCTGAGAATCATCCCCGAAAGCTACATGCGATAGAGCATAGACCACATTTCTCTATAACATGAAAAGTAGCTGTGCATGTCAAAAAGGCACATATGTGTGAGGTATATATTCATTAAATGAATAATATTCAGCCATGAAACCAATCCACAAAAAGCACAATTACAAATGAAACAGAACAAAGCCATATTCAATAAAAACATAACAGTGAAGTCAGCAAAGTTAAGACAAGACGTCTGTGAAGGAATTTAAGGATGAAGTGAAGACAATTTCATGATTAAGGGCACTTGAATGGATGAAGGCTGTGAAGGAGAGGAGTTTCTCATTGAAGCACTCACACCAGTATGGCAAATAGTCCTTATAGAAAAAAAAAAACAGAAATGAAGCATGCTTACATACATCATTTCCTAGGCAACTTTAGAGAAAGTAATAAAAGGAATCATCACTTTTGTTTACTACAATGGCTGTTAGTGACACCTGAGTGAAGTACCAAACTCCACAAAGAAGTCCTAAAAAGCTACCTTATATAATAACTGATGGCAAAAAAAGATACTCAAATATATTTTAGCTGGAGGAGTTTGACTTCTCTCCAAGATTCAGACAGTTCACCATAACTATACTCTAATGTTTCTAACAAATTTGTCAGTCTGAAAGCTCATTTCAGTTTCTAATTATTCAAGAGCTTATTAAAAATAACATCATAAATTCCTACAAAAGAATCTTAATTTCACATTCAATTTTCAGATAATACAGGGCCAAATTACTCTCAAAAAACAAAATAGGGATGCTGGCAGCAAAGTAGAGGAAGAAGGGGGCAGTCCAGTCATGAAGACATTAACTAATATCTGTGAAATGCAGACTTTGTTCTGAGACTTTCACAGGCTGTTTCTACACCTCTTGTGACCAAATCCTTCAACCATGGCCTGGAAGCAGCTGTATTGCTCTATCTCAATGACACTCAAATAGCACTGTTGAAAAGAAAGGCAGGGAAGAAGAGAGGACATAAAATTTGGAGGAAGCAAGTGTCATGAGTAAGAATCCAGAGTGAAATCCAGTTTCATTAAAGCTTAAGGGAATTCTGCCATCAGCTCCAAGGCTTTCAAGATTTCTTTTGCCCATAGTGTAAACAACCCCTGTCAAGGCTTACCCCTGCCTATGTCTGCTGCTTCTTCCTCAGGTAACTTCTTTGCCATGTATCATGTCTGTTAGGATGCATTAGCATTTAATACTGAGAAAGCCCCTCAAACTGCTCAAACAATGCTCCTCTAGCAAGGAATAACATTTTCTGCACCTGGTGAATTTGAGTGACAGATGGTATCATGGTATAATGCATCTGTTCAGGAACATTTACACTGCTTACCTCCAACCTTCCTTCTTCCAGCAACAGTTAACTGACTCAGTGACAAAGCAGCAATATATGACCCCTGCGAGGGAGACAAGTGGTGATAACCAGCCTGCTGAGAGCCCTTGCTGCAGGCACTTGTGTGCTGGTTTAAAGAACATCATGAATAATACACCTTCAATACGACTCCATTGCTGCCAGCTTATCTGGGATGAATCTTCAAGGCCAAATAGAAGCAAGTCAGAGCCATGCAGGAATGTAGCCCCAGTTTTGGAAAAGTGGTGGCATTTTTCTGCCTTCACTCAAGTCCTTTATAACTGTCAATTCAATTTCAACAGAACCAAGATTTTGCTAAGTGCTTCACTTCAGCTGCCTTGAAACATCACCTGCTCACAGGAAGCTGAGTTGTCACTGGTCTGTTTAGCTTACGATGAAGAGACAGGACTGCTAAATCAGGACAGTATGTGCTCTAAATTGCTGAAGATAAATTAACTTATTCATGCTTTGCCAACTCCTGGCTTCCTCGAATTTTGGGTTCTACCTAGAGCATGAAGTGCTGCATTTTTATGTGTGTATGAATTTATAATACTCCTTCACAAGAATTACCATAGGCAAACCTTTTTTTCCCCAACGAGATCTGAATAAGATGCAGTTAGGTTCGGTTAGCCACTTCTCTCTGCTCAAACACTATGTTCTAATGCACACAAAAAAACCAACCCTGATCCTGACAATGGCCAGGACAGCAGGGCAAACGTGGTCCCAAAGGGGAGTAAAGCTACCTGTGCTGTGTTATTCCAACACCAAAATTTACCAAGGGCATTCTTCCCTCTAATAAACAATGTATATTTGAAAACCTGACAGTGGCTGCACTGCTGTGAGAAATTCATGCTGTCAGAAATTCAATGCCTGTAAGTACAGTCTTGACTCAGGTCCTTGCTGCTTTTACTGTTGTCAGCATTAAGGATAAACCCCATCCAAATAAGTTGTCCCGTATCCCACTGGACTTGTACCATGTTCAAGTTAGTGTAGGACTTGAGTTGACTAAGACTTCTACATATTTTATGGATGTATCTATTACATTTCTCTTTTAAGATGTGACATTGATTCAGTAATTTATACAGCAAAAATATGATCATTTTCAACACTGATCTATTTTGTTCAGATCACTTGAATCAAATATGCAGTTCAAGCCCCAATTGCCTGTGCTTGCTTTAAAACAATCCATTAAAATCATGTGAAACCATCAATAGCCAATATCTGAATCAGTAATAGCAAAATAAAAAATATCTGGAGCACAGCTATCTTGAACAATAAAGGAGTTTCTAACAAGAATGGAATTATTTATCAATAAAATGAAATGCAAACTACAGCGAAGACTAGGACTCTACAAATGTCCAGTTTTGTAGGATTCACAGTGACCAGTTAGTTCAACTAATAGGTAAGAATGAGATTTTTTTGCTTTAGACAACTGCGTTATTCTTTTTCATGCAAAATTAATGGACATTTATTCTGGTCTGGTTTCTTAGCAAATACTATTGTATAGGAGAACTCAATTCTTTATCATTACAAAACAAAAATATACTGGAAATATAAATATAAACAATTCCGTGATAAGAATAGGAATCACAAAAACAAACCTGGAGTTTACATATGTATATTGAAAAGTTATGAATATCACGACAGAATATTATATAAAGAATATTACTCCCACACCCTCCTCAGTGTTAGAGTGAAAACTGCAAAACGTGTCTTAGAAGTTATTGCCATACACACATTTTTACATTAAGATATTCTGTACTGTTCTAATTTCTGAATTATTCATTAGCTCTGTTTAGCTATAAGAAAAAATATTTAAGTTTTATGTACACGTAACAGTACATAAAATGTGCAGTTACATTTTAACATCTTTCAATTAAAGACAATTAATCCTAAATGCTAAGATTGATTCCCTCAAGACTGCTAACTTTAAAATTTGCTTACAACTGTTGAATAGAATTTGAAGACACTAAACTTTCAACCCTGAAAAACACCACTTTTTATTTAAATTAAACTTTCATGGATTTAAAATCCAATTTAAATATTCATGACAAATACGCTTCTTATTTAGAGAGAAATGCATGCATTAGAAAGCATACTGATTAAATTCAATGCAGTTTTAATGGAAACAGGTAAACACTTGATTAGTGGGCAGCAAGAATCTGTTTTAATTTACATTAAAACCACCTCTTCTCTTTGAACTCAAGGTCTAGCTTGCTTAATTTTGTGTTGCTTGACATAAAGAATTTTAGCATTGTTATGTTATTAGTAATGACATACAGAATCTTATCACATATCCCCACACAGGGTTTATAACTTTAATGTTAAAAAGTTAGAGGCAAGACAGCAAAGAAAAGGAGGTTTTTGCTACATAATTCATTTTAAAGTCATTCACCTTAAACTATCAGTGACTGTTTACTTGGAGCACTTGGTTCAGAAATACCTTGATTTTGTGGAAAACCTGGTTTAACACATGAAATTTTGCAGTGATTTTGTGTTAATTTAGGAACAATGAATTTATGAACATGTTGCTTTTGGGTCCCAAATATGCAGTATGTGAACCACAATCAGGAATCTACCTGAGGATCTTAAAGATAAGGAGGAGGATGCCAAATTTACATGTTGGGAATGGACTGGAAAGGAGTCCTCAGCATTTTGAAGATATTCCTGAGACGGTTTTAACAGATTAATGCTAAAAAGTCCTCAAAACAGATAGCATCAGCCAGTGTTAGTCACAGCTGTCATTAATTTATTGCACATCAGAAATAATCTGACAGCCTAAGAAAAGGACTTGACAAAAAGGAAATTCAAGGCACGAAACAAACATTTCAGTCATCACCCAGCTACAAGAAGATGCTTCATCTTCTAAGCACTAATTTCTGTAAGGATTTTTGTCTCTACATATCTATAAACTGAAGTCTTCATAAAAGGCAATCTTAGTACCTGTTACTCAGATCTGTTTTTCCCCTAAGGGAAGAAATCATGACTAGTCAACCATTCAAGCTAATCACATCTTAGCATTTCAGGCTTCGAAGTGATTGGTATACACATTTTCTTTCCAGAACTTCTTTCTAGAAGTTGAAAAAGACTTCAGTAAAAATAGCTCTACTTAGAAACAGAGCTAGTTCTATCCATCTATAATAGCTCAGATCTTTTTGTGTTAATGGAAATATAATAAACCCAATTAACAGTCATCTAATGATAGTTTCTAAATGGTGTCAGTCAAGTACAAAAGGATATTGAGCTGGCTATCCCTTTTAGGAACATATAATGTAACCATCACAATCATGTCCACGTGCATAATTTACATGTCATTTCACAAAGACTAAAGCTGCAGGAGGAGAATTATGTTCGGGGAATTTGGTGGTTGTTACAGTGCACTCCCCCAGCTCAGTGACGCAGGTGCCTGGGATAGCACTTCAGAGTCAGAAGTGATAACATTCATGCATAGGTATACAGAGCTTCCAGGAGAAAATGAAATCAAGACCCTGTAATATCCAACTAATGCTTTATTAATGCTTGGCAGCACATTTTCTTAAAGTTTAAATTGAACTTTTATTGTCTTTCCTAACTCTCGGGACTTAATTCATTTAAAAATACTTGCACCACGCTGTAAAAGCAAGTCATCCAGTAACGTGCCGAAGACCAGAAATCCCACCAGGCAGTTAGCTAATGTGATTGCTACTTTAGCTCTTAAGGGGTGGAGTTAAAATAGAAGATCGAGAGGTTAAAAATAGTTGAGTAACCCTTGAAGAAAGCCTTTTTTAATGCAAACCTCATATGATTTTTCATACCTATTATATTGTTCAGTGCTGAAATGTATTTTCAATTCCATCTAGAAATTTCTTATACAATATAGAAGGGCTCCTTTGCTAGTCTTTTCCCATTTTGGGAATTAAGGCCTTTGTCAGAGGTCTACTGAAGAAAACCAAGCCAAAAAACAAAGCTCTGCCTTTTCAAACAAATCAAGCAGCAGTGTGTGCCCAATGCCTGAAAAACATGTGAGAGATGATACATATGACATGTAGCTTACTTCCACATTGATGCAAGTCTTCAGTGCAGTGCCATGGGAACAGACACAGTTTATTATGATGGCGGTGCTTGAAACATCCAGTGAGAAAGGATCAGGCATTAGATGTCAGTCCAGGGAATTTGCCTCTGATGAGCACACCCCTGCATGGCACAACGCATGCAGCACTGCCCCACTTTACTGGGACCTCCCTACGCTGAGAACAGGCTGTTCCCACAGAAAACTCACAACACTGACGTATGGCAGGCTGATGCTGCAGCAAGGAAAACTAGGTAGGGAGAAATGAGGTGGGTAATGAGCTGGTACTTCAGTTCAAAACATGACGTATGTTGAATCTGGTCTGTTCTCCTTTTGATTTTTTGCAGATTTTGGGTCAAAGAAAACATCACAAAAGTATTACTACCTCATAAGGACAGATAGGGAGGCCTCCTTTATGTTTCCAGGCTAAGAAACTGCATCAGAAATGATCACTGATTTGCTTGCAGTTTTAAAAAAAGGCTTAAGTTTCTCTTAAGAAAAAATAAAATAACTGAGATTACTCATTTTTAATGGCCACAGCCTACATGCAGTACACATCACTGAGCAATGTGTTACTTGCATGCCTTGCCATTCACATCAAGCACTTTCTAAGGCCCTGGGGAAGCTTTCTTAGGAGTGGCTTCCATTTGACTGATACACAGAGAGGCAGTATAGGGAAGATTAACTAGATCTTTCCTAATTTTAGTTGTTCACCTCAAACTTTTGCTTCACATACCTTGTTAATCACATACAAAGAATAGATCCCCTAAAAGCAGAGACAACCACAGCCTATAGCTAGAAGGGAGAAAGATGAGCAGTGCATTGTGACAAATATTTGAATACGCAAATAGTCCTGTTTTATTTGGATAGCAATTTGTGTAAATAAACATCCTGGAAAAATATTCAGCTTAACAGCTACTAACAGATTTAATAGACTAGGGGAAAAAAAAAACAAAGAAACTACAATTTCATTATTAAAACAACAAATTGCCTCCCCCCCTTCAAACTGTAAATTCGAATTAAACCCTGAAAGTATCTTTGCCTTTACACATTTCAATTTCTATTTATATCAGAATTTACTTTCAATAAAATTCCTCCAACACGCTTATCTTACCAGTCTGAAAACAGAGATGATACCATAATTTGATTTTGCAGAAGAAAGGCCTGATGAATGTTTTTAGGGGTGCAGTTTTACACATTTTTCAGCAAGCAAAAAGAAACAAAATTGTATACACAAATCACTTTGTCCCACTCAAATACAATGAAAATTACTTAAAACAAATCAACAGTTCCTGTTTTGTTTTACATATGTTAAAAAAGCAAAGAAAATGCTAGCATCCCACTTGCTATATGTTAGGACCAAAATGAAGCATCACTTTTTAATAGTGTACTAATACTAAATGATAAGAAGGCATTCAAAGTGAAGTAGTGGGGCTGGATTTCATTCATATATTAGGTTTTGTTTTCAAAGGCACTATGTCAAGTAAAACTCAAAAAGGCTGAACTGGACTCGATGGCAGAGCCACCCAAACTCATGATGCATTTTATTATGTGTAGAAATAGTAATGGATCCCTGCAGAGTGCAGGGACAATGAAATAAGAGATATTTGTATCCAGCTGGGACTACTGGAGAGAAGCAGACAAACCTACATAAAATGTGTGAAGCTTTATCTTGTAGTTTTGATGGAACCCTTATGAAATATTTTGATAGATGAATTGCGTTCCCTGGTAAACTCACTACTGCAGGTCAAGCACAGTTTTCCCTTCTGTGTATGCAGAAAAATATGAATAGCAAACTATTTTCAGGCACTTGTCACACGTCTTCATGTTTTGAGAAGGTGATTGAACATATGTACATACCTGTATTTCAAATTACGGTCCATCCTTTGGTCAATGATGATCCTCGCTCTCTGCACAGAACAACAGACAGTGATAAGAAGGTTAGACATTCAATTTCACTATTGTTTTAAACTATAACTCTGTTCCAGTTTTGCAAATAGTTAACTAACAATCCTGTAACAGCCACAGCAATTGCTGACACTGAAGAAAAACGTCTGATGTATTTCTAGGTTATCTGAAAGCTAGAAAAACTAAGAGCTAGCATCCAAAAATGAATGGATTCTCCACAATCAGCAGCAAGACTTCTTTGGGACCACTAACTATACCTCATTATTTAAACCACAGAATTATTCAGTGATATTGAAGAATATTTTCAACATAAAAGTAATAAAAACATTAATCTCATTAGCTTTATTGCAAAAAATATCTGAAACAGAACTTGTACCAGAGTTGAACATAAGGAACGTTGACAATATGAGTTTGACTCAAGCTTCTTTACCTAAGCTGAATACACGAACATTTATGTAATATTGGAATTCCATCAAATTCCTTCAGGAATTCATCACATTTAAGTTAAAATTGCATTAATGCCTGTCTGCAGCAAGCTAGGCTGACTTTTCAGTAGCCCGCCATGAATTTTTTACTCACAAGATATCAGTGTCTCTGGTCTAAGATATACTGTTCCAAGTATTATATTATAAACAGGAATTAAGATACATACAGAACTGAGTTTTTAGAACGAACGTAGTCAACGTACATCTTCTCATTGACTTCAGTGAGTACTAGGTCAGACCTGACAACATCTGATCACATTTGTAACAGAACATAAACAACACATATCAACTAAGCCACAAAACCCCACAGGTAATACTCAGGGATGACAGGGAAAACAGCACCAATAGCCAGAAAGATACACAGTCGAGCATAAAGAAAGAACACATGAAGCTTGTGCACAGGATATGGAATTTGTAAAATAATATTACATGCAACATGATACTGATGTTAACAAAACATTTGCCAGGTGGGCAAACGTGGTGACAAGCTAGTAATACAAGATTAAAATAGTCTAGGAGCAGAATTCTGTGTCACTTATGGAAACTGTAAAAGAGTGTCAGGGTTATGGCGGGCAATGAGAAAACAGTTGCAGTAATTAATCCTAGAAAGTAACTGTGTAATCGTGCCTGAAAGATTTGCAAATTACTTGTCTTCTGACATGAAATCAGATCTTGTGCCTGGGTCAGACTCAATTAAAAAAAAAAAGAAGAAACCCAAAAAAACATTATGTGTTCTCTGAAGAATTTTAGTGGACTTAAAAAAACAGTGATGTGTAATTATGATGTTTTGACAGTGTCTCAATAACCAGACCATAAAAGATTGTATAAATATACATTTAAAATTTTTTTCACAGTTAAAGAGAATCTTAGGTGAAATCAAAGAAATATTAAAGTAGGCAGGATTTGGTTAAGCATCTGAACGATCATCTCCAGGAAAAGCCAAGGTCATCTTTTTAGTTGCTCTTGCACAATCACAGTTGACCTAGGAAATTTTAGCCTTTGGAGACAAAGATCCAAATGTTCTCACAAATCAAAGAATAGGTTTAATCCATGAAACAGGTAGTTTTAGGTTTCATTCCATTCTCTCTTTCTACTGGTGATTTATTTATTTTTAATATATATTTTAAAAATACTTTTAATGTGTATCTGTTCAGTAGATCATTTCAGTTTGGGATTCTGGATACCTCTGCAATACAAACAATAGGGTTTAGCAACTGCTATCAAGTCTTCTTATTTAAAGTGTAAGATTCAAAATTCAGCAATGAGACAAGTCCTCCATTTTGTCAGAAATCAATATCTTTAATCAATACCTATTTCCTTTAGCAGTACTTCACAAGCAGAATTCATTGGAGTTAACACTATAGTGGATATCTTTGCTAGCTAATTCATGGCTTGCAACTCAAAAATGTACTTTAGGGAGATGTTCTGCAGTAGAAAATATTACACAAGTTTGTTTTAAGTAAAAGCGTTGGGTGTTCATAGCAGAAATTTCTTTTCTTTAGCAGCTCTTATCTCTGAAGAATCAACTTGTCTGTGCATTAATTACACTGGTGATTTTGCAACTGGACGTAGATCTCAAGTGCTTTGGGGCAGGGAATACATACATGGTTCCATGTCCCAATATTTGGGTCAGTTACATGTGAGATAGGAAATGGAGATCTAGTACATGTTTCTGACCACAGGAAGTGGCACACTCCCAGTAGGAGAGAATGGGCACAAAACTATCATAATTCCTGAAGTCCAAAATAACTCAGTCTGAGAACTACACTGGAGCAAAGAGAGAGTTTTTCAGTTTCTTAAGGAATTAAAATTGAAGTTGGATTGCTCTCATTTGGTACAGAAGCTGTAAGGCTAGAATTGTTGTAGAAGTGGAAATACTAACTTCATTCCTATGAATAAAATCATTTATTCTTTGCCTTTAAAAAAAAAAAAAAGGAAACAGAAACATGAAAAAATTACAAGTGTCTGAAAATAAAATGCTACATTTGAGGTCAAATGGACTGTTTTGCATTTGAGTGAGATGAAATTTCATCTTGCTTGCTTGAAAATAGTTTTGGATAGTGTACAATTTTGCAGGAAGCATAAATATCTTTTCCAAGAAGAATCTCACAAATATGGAAAAAGCCACAATCTAGGTGCTATAATATCAGTGAGTGATTTAAATGCAAGTGTAGAGAACAGACAGTTCTTATCTAAATGATTTAAAAATGCAAATTCCAGAGCTTGGCAAAGTTCTGAATTGGGATTAGGACAATTTTAAATTTATCAAAAAAAACTTAAACTGTAAAAGCTAAGTGTCAAAATTGTTTCTATTCCTAGTAAATATATCAAAGCAAAATAATTTAAAATCAACAAACTGCCATAGCAAAATGTTGAGACAAAAATATTGCAACAGCCAAAGCTCTTCCCCACACCATTTTTCAAAGCTCCCAGAGGAAATCCCTCTAGAAGATTTGGATTCCTTTGCTTGATGCAAGATGCTGTAGGCTATTCAGTCTCAAAACACTCAAAATGGCTTTTTACTGCCCTCAGAAGGAACATCAGATTGACTGCATAGCTGAGCAAGCTGAGATGCTCTGTGCTAATTTAAGCCAGTTTATATTTGAGCTCTGTTACCCTGGGACCAGTGTGATAGTTTAATTATTTCAGTTCTGATGATATTTCAATTCTGTTTGTTTCATTAAAGTTTGAAATTAAGATGGATTACATAGCAACCCAATGAGCATTTTGAAGATCTAATAATTCATTATGACTTTTTTTATGCATCCTTACAACATATGAAGACATTTAACCACAAAAAAGTCTATTGGTATCTTCCAAATGAATTATGAACTTCTTAGTAAATTTTAGTTTTTACCTACCATTAGGTATTTCTAAAGTAAACCCCCAATGATGCAGTCTCTTAAATCTTGACTCCCCAGTTTAACCTTATTAATATCCAGAGGAGAACTTAGATTTTCTGGTTTTGGTGCTTAGGTACATTTTCTCTTGATATAAAATCATAACCAGTACCAACCACAAGATGACACTTTAGGACTACTGGAAAGAGATTATCTCAGCAAAATAAAATCATTTTGACAATGGAATGAACTGAACCTATTATTAAGTACACAGCAAGTTGGAAATCAGTCTGTCTTTTCTTAAGGGAATTGATTGCTTGGCTGCTAAGAGGCAGGCAGCCAAGTGGTGTATTGACCCATAGAGGAGGAAAGGAACTCAGCAAAATTTTATTGAGGGGTCTAGCTTCCTGTTATCAAAGCCATAAAACAAATTTATTTATAGAGATAAAAACAAATAAAAACAGTGTGCATAACTTGCTAGGCTTGCACAAGCAGACCACCCCCAAACTAGGGGCTTAGAAGTGGCAATATGAAATAAATTTGTGTGGAACTGTAAATTAACCATGCTTCCAACAAGTCTATAGAACACTGACACCTGTTTCAGTAACTGTTCTCTAATTAGATGTTTCAAGTGAAAAACTAGGAGGGAGGACACCTTTTTACAGAGTGCTTACTGGTCAGCATACAACCAATATTGGGTTTTAACAGCAGAATTTGACATTATAAAATTCTTAGACACTCATCAGTCTTTCTAGAAAGCCATCACATCTTCAGCAAATCTTTGAAATCATAACTTAAATAAAACCCAACCTTTCTACAACAGAAACACTGCTATAAATATTCAGTATAAAAATAAAAATAACAATAAAAAACAAACATCTGAGGACACTCCCATGACTTCTTCTCATGTCTCTTCCAGACCTTTGAATCCTTTCCCAAAATTATCTTCCCCAAGGATGCCAACAATTTACACCCTTGAAATAGTAAGATGCTATGCACATTACATTTGAAACAAGTGCATTAAGCTCCCCAGGCTGGCATAGGAAGCCATGCAAATTGAACTAGCATTCTCCTAGCTCTGCCACTCATCTGAGAAGTGATCCTGGAGCACAGTAGTTGTTTGCTTTATTTGAAAAAGTCAGATACTTGGTGACCTCATGTAGCTCCTTTAAAGAGAGTTTTCCTGCTTGTTCGTCTCTTATTTTCTACAGTGTTGACTGCTCAGCCGAGATAGGTAAAGAAATAAAAGGACTTAGGCCTTCCTTGGATTTTATTGTACTGCATTAGAAAGATCAGTGAAAACACTGAGTATTTTTGCTGAAGTCCCAGCACCTGTAAGCCATCTGTATGCAAAGCAAGAAAGAAGTCATCATTACTTTACTTTTTGAAAATCTGAAGTCACTTAAAAAAAGGAAAAGCCAAACTCAGTAAGTCTCTTAGGTATGGAGAAAAAACTAAAAACGTAGTGGTACCATATTTTCCTCTACAAATTTGATAGACTCCTGGATTTTAAGATACTAATTTTTTGCTGTTAATTTTAGTGAACTCAACTACTAGAAGAAAAATTTCCTTTCCATACTGATTTTATCCTTTTCCATTCAACAGCTACTGATTTTTTTTTTCCCTCCTGTTTCCCATAGGGAATAGGCTATCATGGCAGAGTTTTGTTGATTTGTTTATGTACCTTTGTATTATTAATAAGCTCTGGGAAGAGGGTTTGTTACTTAAGTTCCCTCTGCTGGCTTTCCAGCAGCAGAGAATGCAGTAAATAGAAGGTTCTCCCTTGCATTCCCTTTGCATTAGGCTTAGAGCTAGAAATCTACTGCTGAAGTTAGAGAGCAATTCCTCCACAAAAGAAATGCAGAAGATTCAGAATACTAATGTAATAAAGAACCTACTTCAACTAGTGACAATAGTATTTATATATAAAATATTACTTAAGTCTGTACTTACTGCTTTCAGCTCTCAGCTTCAGGCAGTGTACCTACCAGAAGCTGAGAAATGAATTTTCTTCCACCTTCCTTCTCACCAGCCTAGGGTTTCATGTTGTTTGTGTTATTTGTCAGTCAGTATCTGTCTTGAATTCCTCAGATTCAAATATTTCACCCCAACCTCTGAGAAATGTTAACGCATGCACAATACATACTTTGAATGTTAGCTCTTCACTAAGATTTTACAGACATTGTAGTTTCACAGATTTAAATGAGTACTACTGTTCATAAATTAAGAGTATATCTTAATAGAAAACTACATTTTCAGATGCTCATCTTGTAATGCCTTCACTGTTTATGGCAAAATTTAACCAATTTTATATATAAAATAACCAAAATCGTTAAACCTCTTTTGGACTAAGCACTAACTATCAGAAAGTTAAGTGTGTTTCCAAGTTTTTTAAGCTATTCAGTCCCGATAAAATCTAGGCAGTGTCCTGCCTGAAGTAACCAAGTACATTCTTCATCTGATCTGAGTGAGATTCCCCTAAGTTCAGGCACATCAGTTAAATGGGCTCTGGCTGGGCATGCAGTCGCATTAGGCTCCATAACTGATGAGCCCCTCCAAAAGACTGAGTTAGATTTTCTCCCTCTAGTAATTCCAAAGGAAGCCTGGCATGATTACTCTTTCATTTTAGGTATTTCATCAGGTTAGCTCTATCTCATTCCACTTGTCTGTTCAGCACCCAAGTGTATGGTAAAAATCACAAGTCTCTGATCTGGAAAAATTCCATTTTCAAAGCTGTATCAAATGGATTAGTGCAGAAACTCAAAAAGGCTTCCAAAACCTATATACTTGCAGGATTAAGGACTAATGTCCTTCTCCATTCAGCTCCTTAGTAGAATGCCCGTGTAATTTCAAAAAGATCAGAATTTTATCTTAATATGCACTTTGAAATTAATTTTTAAAATATATGCTTTATTATATTGGAAAGACAAATTAATTAACGGCTACTCATTGTAATCTCAGAAGGCATAGCATTTGTTGTCTATATCCCTTTAACAATGTACAAAACACTTCTTTGGTTTCAAAACAGAGGCAAGTAAACAAACAACCCTCCCCTCACCAAAAGAGGGGAACATTCTCATCATACTTGAGCTGCCTAATCATTAGTATAGCGTATCACCACCTGTAAGTTTGCAAAAGTCATTTCTTTTTTACTGATTAAAGTTTTTTCTCAAGCAACCGACAAAGGTTTTGCTACAAATTATGATCGCTACCATCACATTCTAATTTCTGTGTGTCCTATTTCTTGCGAAAAGGTCAGCTATTACAGCTTTTCCTTTACCAGCTGCTGCTGAAACAGGTAGAAAAAAAAATCAATTTTCAAGTTGTTCCTTACATTTAGAGTAAAAGGGTATTAGGAAGGGTAAATCTGTAAGAAGTAGTATAATGGTCTGGAATACCTTTTAGGCCAAATCTTTATAAATTTCTTTATAAATTTTGTATTTTGTAATGAATTAATTATTAAAATACTAATATCTTGAGTCATAATTCATTTTAGCTTGATGGTAGCATAATTCCTTTCATGAGAACCTCATTCAATAGCAACAACAACATTAATTTTACCTAAAAATCTGTCTTCTCCCCCAGTGAAAGTGTGCTTTATTACCTACATGGTGGAACTCCTGCACCCATCAATTCAGCTGCCTTAGGATTATAGCATGCTAATTGTGCTGAGCTCCCCCATACAAATAAATGCTTTAGAATAGAAAGTGAAGAATACATGACAACTGGATAAGGAGGATGAAATTCTAGATAACCTAGAATTTAGCAAAAATCTTGGGACTGAAACCACCAATCTATCAAAAGGTGTGAGGATATCTTTACACATCAGGTGACCAATGATCAAGACTCGAGCTAGAAAACAGCGTGTTTATTGCTATCTCCTCAGTCATGCTGGGGCACTAATTCAACTTTATCCACACCAACACAACTTTCTCTTTCACAATGTCTTTAGAGATCACATTTTTAGTTAGGACAAGGCATGGCTCCATTAAGCTTATGGAAAATGACATGTACTGAACTTAGTAAGTATTGATGGTCTTCACTTTGATCAATGCAGCGCCTAGGATTCTTCTGCAGAGAAAAGAAAATCTATAAATAGTGGGAAAAATGTGAACGGGGTAGTTAAGCTAGCCAGCAAAATTAACTAGCAGTAGATTCAAAAACAAATACAGGTTGTAATTCAAAGCATTTTTCATACTAAGTATAAATTGTGGAGGTTGTGGAAGATGGAAGGGCATTAATACGTTAAAAGAGAATGCCAAATTCACAGAATAATGTCCTTCAATTGCTATTACACTCTATGGTCCCCCAACAGCTTCTAGATAAGTCCCCATGCTTCCCACTGACAAAGACAAGGAAGACTTCTCAGGTAAGTTGCCTGACTTGCTCTGTTTCCTATTGCTTTTGTGCCATGATACCTTACTGGTTATTAGCACAGGAGGGTGTGGGATGAGATGAAATAGCAGTTTAATCGAGTTTATCTATTATTTTGCAAGACATTCACTTTTTTTTTTGCCTAAGAAAAAAAATCTATCTTCCTGCATACTATATACTCTTTGAAGAGAAGCATCTCCTACAACCTTCCAAATCTATAAATAGTGGGTAGTATTTTGGGTCATTGCTCAGGTCATTTTGATGGCTCAGTTCCTCGTTAGATAACTAAATATTCAAAAAGGACTGCTTTTATACCCACAGACAACTATCAGACAAATATCAGCACAATGCCTACAGTCATTTCTGTCAAAATTTAGAGGACAGAACACAGAAAGGGGAAACAAAAATAGCGTTTCATCTAAACGTGCAATATACTTGAGACAGCCAGTCAGAAAGAACATTTTATATACCACATATACTGTGTCAAAGCATGTGCCTTATCCATAAAAGCAAACTATTTCAGAGACACAGTAGGAGAAAACAATTACACAGCATTGTGTGAAACAGTTGTGTGAATCATTTCCCTCAGGGACAGAAAACAAGCCTGCAAATTATCAAATGAAACTACTGGATTAAAGACAGTAGGTCAAGAGATAGGCATATGTTCACACTTCACCACAGATTCTGGAAAAACAGTTTCCAAGCCTTCTAAAATATGCTGAGTGGATCTGGAGAAGTCATATTAAAACCAATCAGTTTTAGGTGGAGAAACACACTGAAATAGAAAATGGGGGATAAGGCAGGAGAAGGGAGAACAGACATTTTTATGTACCTTCATGGCTCACGTTTGTACCAAGAAGGTGCAAGTTTGCTTCAAAAATGTAAAGTACACCTACAAGTAAAACTGGGTTGTGGACAATGGTAATCCAGCCTGTAACCATCTTCATCATTTATAGCCCCTTATGCAGCCCAAGCTAGTTATTTATTTTTTGAGAAGTCAAGAGAACGCATATCTTTTCTTCCTCCTCCATAAACATGCTATAAAATTACATTCAATAAGCTCAATGTCAAGCCATGCCTTCCAGCTGGCCCACAGTGTTTCAAAACTAACTGTAATAACAGATTAAAGCAGTCTTCACTGAATGTTTACACAAAAAATAACTTATTTTCCTGCAAGCTTGTGGATTTTGCTGCAAGTGTTCTGCCAGGACTCGAAAGAAGTTGCTTTTACATTCCCCACCCCAAAACCTCTAGGATTCTATTTATTCTAAAATCTACAAGTGAACAAAGAATATCATCTAATGTTCCTTATGAGCCACAATTTTATCACCCAATTTAGATGAGCTCTACAGCTGTAGAGGGGATCTGGGATAACTCAGGGCATATCACTGAAGCGTGACTATTAAGGGTGTGACACAAAAGTACCGTAAAGAACACTGGAAAAGTCAATATGTTGAATGCACTGATTGAAAAAAGGGACGTATAAGATTAAAATCCATAAGAAATGAAGAATGATTATTTTGCTGTTTGGTTTATATTTCAAACAATTTCATCACAAATGCTGTCTCAATATTTATTCTCCTGGGGAAGAGAGAAATATTCCCAGTTCATTTCTGTTGTCAGTAAATAATACTTGAAGTCTTCTCTGAAATCTTCACCTTCTCCAGGAATTTAAAGATATGACAACGCCACTCCCAATTGCTTTGCTGAAAGGATAAGGAACAGCCTGAAGGCTTGCAGAGATCTTACCACAGTCTTCCTCCATCTCTGACCTCTTCCCTCTTTCCCCCTTCTCTTAATGAGCTATTTATAGATTGCAAGCTATCTAGGGATAACCTCATCACCCTACCAAAATCAATGCAAGTTTCCCCATTTACTTCAAACATTGCCTAAAGGTTTAATTTGGTTAATGAACTGGTTCCCTCAAGTATGACGACCAGGCCTGGGTATACAATGAAGAGGACTAATGCCAGTTCCTAACTAGTTTCACGCACACTGATTTTTCATTATAACACTTGTACATAAAACAATCATATTAATACGCCTGACTTGACAATCAGAATATAAATATATTTCAAAAACAACATGCAAAACATTATACAGATCTTCACAGAAGGTAGGGATGCACTGGGAAGAGCAAGATGGCCTTGGCTTCGGGGCCTTCCGACTTCAAGAACTCTGATCTTACTGCATTGCTCCTTAGAATTCCCATAGCCCTGTTTTTAACCACAGTAAACAGTTGCTGAAGCCTTAATGAACCATATGTTCAGGATGGCAAATGCTCCACTCCACGAAAAGCTCCAAGTTCGTTTACATTTTTCAAAAACTCAACAATTTGCACTGAAGCATGAACTGACTGTAAAGTGTAAACATCTCTTTCCAAGAATATAAATTAAATTTGTGATTTATCGTACATTTCATGCTGAAGCACAGCCTCAGAATAGCACCACTTCAAACACCGGGGGTAAGAGCATTTCAAGATTCTCTGAGCTGGAATCGTGAATGGGTGACTCACAGCGTTTCCAGATCAATGATTTAGTTCTTGGTACTTCCACAAAAGGCTCCTCCTGGCACACAAGCAGGACTGTCAGATTGTTTCCAGCAGAAACTCAATACTGAATCTCTTCCTGAGCAGAAATTCTGCAAATGAACTTTTCACTTATTTAGAAACAATGATACAGAATCCTGGGGAATATTTCTCCAAACCGTGATTCTGGAGTTGGAGTACTTGTCTTATCACACGTATAGCCACGTGCATAAGCACGGTGATTATTTATCAATAGCTCATACTATTTCAGAGGTAGTGCAAGCAGTCCAAGAGGCAGACAGATTCTGCCTAGTCCTGCCACTGATGCCCTCTTTGGATTCATTTATATTTTCTATTTATCCTGTAAACTTCTCAGAGTAGGTACAATCTGTTAATCCATTTGTTCAGTGCCTAGCACATGCAAATTAGTGCCTGAAGTAACAATAACAATGCCGCTTCCAGTGGTTGCTCTCTATTGGAATCAATTTTAATGCTTCCAGCAGAGGTCACAATTGCTCAGCATTTCCCCATATTACTTTCCTTACAAAAGCAATTTCTGAAATAAAAGCTATAAGCTAGCATAACTAATACTTTTCTGCAACAAAACATGCAATAGATTATTTATCAATAAGGAAAAAAAAGATGCATATAATTAATCGTTGCCTCATCTTGGGAAACTAATGAAATAGCTTTGCTCTTATAAAAATAATTTGTCATAAAAGATAGTCTCTGAATTAAAGCAAACTACTTAATTAAGAGATTAACTGCATATTGGTAGTAATTTGTTTACGAAAAGGATACTTGTAATTATTTATTAGAGGGGATGGATTCTGATTTTAAATAGTTAAGAGTTTCCCTGCTGGCAACAAAAACTTACTTGAAGTTTAAACTCTATGGACGTTCATATTTGCTAACAGCAGTTTCTCTGTCCTGACACTGTATTTACATCTGCTTTGGTTTATACAAATAGTTTGGCTTATACAAATAGTTTCACTGTTACTGGGAAAAAAAAAAAAAAGGTGATTTTTTTCTGTAGTAGGAAGAACAACAATCACAAAATGAAGTTACACAAAATGGCATCAGGCTTTGTTGAAGATACAAGAAAAACACATTTTGGTCAAAGGGATCCTAGCTGATTTAGTGGAAAATATTGGGCTAAAGCAAGATGAGAAAGGAAAAACAGCTAGTTGAAGAACAGTTAAGACCCGTCGAAGAAAAATAAAGGACAAAGAATAAGTAGTATGAATCAAACTATTGAATACCATGTTCTACACCGCATAAACTCGTACAGATCACAAGAGATCTACTGTGCAGTCTCCCCCAGTTGTCTCTGCTTAAATTGACCCATACTGCTTCCTTTCACGTTGGCATCCTCAGAGTCACTGCAATGCAAGGCTGTTTGCATTTCCCACTCTGTGAACAAGTTTGTCCTTCTCATCTGATGCTTCTTTTGTTGCTGACTCTTATGACCTTGACTTCCTAGCACATCAGAATCTCCCAGTCCAGGTTATCTAGTAGCTTTGCAATTCCCGTCTCTTCCATCTTCTAGGGATCTGTTATGTCCTTACAATACAGTTTTAAATTATATTCATGCATAATTCTAAAGAAAACAGCAATGCAGATGTTCTGGTTCTCATCATGTGACAGCTCTCACAAAACAGCATTACAAAATCAACATTAAGAGAAGGATGCAATTCCAGAGTTCATCAGTGTAAGGTCAGTCAGAGGTAATGGCAACTATGCAGGCTTCAAAAAGCCCTTTTTTCCTGCATTTTATTCTCAAAACAGTTAAAGACTGACTGAATGAAAAGAATTGAATAGCTAGGTGATGAAATTCTTACCACTAAAATTAATTTCTGTCTTTCTATAACACCACAAGGCAAAATTTAATTTTAATCCTGGCCAGCAACTTTTTTTTTTTTTTTTTTTTTAACATTTGCAAGGATGAGGAATAATTATGTGCATACCTGCCACAGGAAAGTTAAAGTACCTGCCAAGCTCTTTTTGATATTACAATACATGGGGGAAAAATAAAGTCTAACCACATTTTATTATTCATTTATTTATAAAAAAAAATCTGTCATGTACATCTACCTTACCAGATTGCAGACTTGAAAGGTAAGAACAAAAACTGTTTTGGGTAAAGTAGTCTGCAGACTAACTCTATTGCTGTACTTAACAAATGACTTACATCCTCCGCAAGGGCAAGAGGAAAAAAAGAACATCAACTGTGAGAGAATGAGATTTATTTTATCATTTTAAAGTTTCTTGAACCAAGTTTACAAAGTGATTTAGTCTACTATTATTTATTCAGTCCTCTCCCAAGGACTATCAGTTATAGTAAGCTGTATAAAACTGTTTGGATTTTTTCCCCATTTCCTTTATGGATTGCTATTTGAAGTCTGTAAAGAAACTTTACTTTTTTTCAGGTATTAGTTCAATGGAAACAGAGATAAGCCCAAATCAAACTAACCACTAGCAGCTTCCTCGGTCTACAGAATACCATTAAAAACTTAGTTAAGAGAAAATTCCAAAAAGACTGAAGACTTAGGTCAGCCCTGGAGTTAATTATTTATCAGGTACTCTGCCTATTAATTTGCCTATTTGAATTCAAGGTCCAAGCATATTATCTTAGAAAACTTCAACTACACTAATCCCATGTACAGGACAGCCTGATCTTTTCCTGATAGATGAGCCAGAAAGCCAGCCAGAACTCATGTGGAGCTAATAAGGGTTCTTACACAGGCGGTGAATGGCAGCATCATACAGGTCTGAAGAGTAATGCACCATTTGGAGAAAGCCTTTCATCCACAAAAATCTATTCCCTAACTTTAAGGACAACAAAATGATGTGCAACAGAAGTTATTTACAAGAACAACTTTGCATTATAAATGAGAAAATATTGTTTCTTTGGAATCTTTCCTAATGCTAACTTGAAAGCATCAGCCATAAACACACGTTTCAGTCTGTTTACACCTACTGATGGACTGAAGATACAGGAGTCTGCTGGAACAGAAGGGTGTGCTCTGATAGTGTGACAGAATTCTGACTGGAGAATTACATGTAAAAATAGAATTTTGACAAGATCTCA